>NC_056512.1:7197472-7209133 GCF_014905685.2 Nematolebias whitei
ACTGTCATGAACCAGAGGCCGGATCGCAAACAACAACAACAACCACTGAGAGGGTTAAAAGATTTATTGTGAAATAAAGTAAAACTCTGGAGTAGGTCCGGTTCTGGGCTGGTTCCGATCTTCTGATTGGTAGTTCGAGATTGGGTAGTGTTGTAGTGGCGGGCTGCCAGTAGAAGTAGAACTGATGTTAAGGTCCACTGTAACGGAGTCCAACAGGCTTGCAACTAAAAGATAAAGGTTAGTAGATGCAGGGGGAAAAAGACTAATTGGGGAAATGAATCTGTGGGAATCAGATTCAGGGGTAAGGATAAGTCCGTGATACAGAATGAGCTTGACCTTTAATCCGTGATCCAAAAAACAGTCAGAAGGGAAAGGCAGAGTTCATACCGTGAAGTCAGTTGTTCAGCAGAAGTATCCAGTACGTGATCCAAAGAGAGAGTCAAAAAACAAGAGCATGAGTCGGTACCTGATCAGATGAGCAAAAGCAGACGAGGGCTGAGGCAAAAGCGTGGTCGTGGTCAAGGCAAGGGTCATGAACGTGATGAGTCAATCAATGGAATGCTGGAAAGTCTACTGCTGGTGAGACAGGATAGAGAATCTGGCCCAGACTGAGAGGAATGAGTGAGCTTAAGTACTGACTGGACCAGGTGGTGGAGCTGTGGGATAATGAGCGGTGACAGGTGACATGAGTTGAGTGATTACTGAGTGTGCAGCATGACAGAGGAGCTGACAGAGAGCAGAGCTATGACACTAACTCATATATGTATCTTTTAAGTTCTTGTCCATTAGCTATCAAACTCCTTGCATTCCATTGTAGAATATGAAAAAACATTTTTATTCCTTTCCTTGACCATTTCCTGAATCTCCAGATGTATTTAGTAGGGTATGTATCTGATCCGCTTGTACTTCCTTCATGTCCAGAAATGTTCCTGCTGCTGCCACTATTGCCTTAATTTTGTCACTTTTTTTGGCATTTGGATTGTTACATTGATGATTGACAGATGAATGCCACAAACTTCTCTTTTTCCACTATCAGTGAATTTTCAGTTACATTACACTTGTGACTGCAACTGATTTGTTTAACTACTGGTGGTACTAGTGTTTGATTCTGATTACCAGTATTCTGTAATTCACTTATGCTTTGTACTTTGTTTCTCTGGTTTGTTTCTTCATTCCTCACATCTTTTATATTTACTTTCCTCACCCTCTTCAATGCTTCAGTATATGAAACTCTCTGTTATTTTAATCCTTTGTGCTTCTCTGGCTTCCCTCTGTACTACACACCCTCCAAATGCTGCTGCTCTCCTCCACAGTTACAACATTTTATCTTTGAGTCTTTCTCACACTTCCCATACTCATGAGGCCCCCCACATCTTGCACACCTTGCTTTTCCTTTGCACTCTTTTGCAATGTGCCCCATTCTCTGGCATATGAAGCACCTGAGAGGATTTGGAATATATTCTCTGACCCTGTAGTTTACATATCCCATCTGAACACTTACTGGTATTATATTCTCAAACTGTAATATAACACACATTGTTTCTTTGCTGACTCCATCTTTTTTTATTTTTAATCCTTGTTGCTTCTGTAACTTTCCCTCCTCTGATTTCTTGTTTAATTTCCTCAGTTGTCATTTCTAATGGGACTCCTGAAATAACTCCTCTAAGTCTGGCTAAAGAACCTGGAATGTAAGTTTTGATCATTTCTCCCAGTAGGGTATTCATTTTTAATATTTTATCCTGCTGCTGTTTTTTGATTGCATTAATAAGAATTCTTTTATTGTTCATAATTCTGGCCAACTTTATTTTACCCATTTCTTCCTCTATTGCCTTTGTTAATTTTATCGGATGAAAATATCTTCCCTCTTGATTAAACTCCACCATTACTTTCCATTCATCTTCCCTTATTAACTCCACCTGTGTTTGCTTCCTTGGACTTGTATTTGTTTTTGTCTTTTTACTTGTGTCTATTCATCATTCACTATCTTCTGACCAGCTTCTGTCTCTTTCATGTCTTTTCCTTTGAGCTTTTTTCATTCTTGCTGATTTTGTCCTTATCCATTCCATTTCATTTCCACTATTTCCACCTGAAGTGGAGGCCATGGTGCTACAGTCAGTGATCAGTTTATACAATCCACCAAAACATTTCCAGCTCCTACCGCCCTTGAAAAGTTTGTCCGACTTCAACCTCATAGTCCTCCTCCTTGGCCAAACCCACAGCCTGACAGAACATCAACAACTACACATGTAGAAAATAAGCCAATTAAAGTATTGTGAATTTCATTGAAAACTTTACAGACAAACTACTCACCAAAGATATAAGATAATATAGAACTTTATTGATATATGTGTGATGAGTATCACCTGCTGCAGCTTTTTCCTCTCCAAGATGGCTGCCAATCAGCACACCCGAAGATCGTCAGCTTGATGAGACTCCTGACTACTTAAGACTGCAGCTAGATGTTACTCGTTGCCGGAGCATTTGCCACTGATGGTACACTTTGTCTCTGGCCTATGTTTATCTCTCATGCTTTAAACTAAAAATCTTTTCCTGTGGTTACAGCTTACCTGCCTCTGTGGATCCCCTTGGTCTTCCTCTGGTTCTGTGCCTTGGTTCCCGTCGTGCCTTGGTTCCCTTCAACTCCTCTCTTGGTCCCTCGTGCCTTGTCGTCTTGCCTTCTCATCTGGAGTCCACCTTGGTTCCCCTTCGACTATTATCTGGACTGTAAGACAGATTCACTGGATTAACATAATCTCCTCCTATTATCCAGCCAGAACCCTCTTTCCTTCTCAGGATCCCAGCTAATCATCCTCTGCACTGTAAATAATACATTGTCAATCTGTATTCCTGAGTCTCTTCTCGTTTTCATGGTCTCATACCGCTCAGGGTTCCTCGAGTTGTAACAATATGGGTGGAACTGGCTGATCGGCCAGTTCCATCTCAAGATCGGGTTAACTTACACCTGCAGATGCAGTCATGTTCAACAGGGATGGATGCTCAGGGGAGTGACGGAACAATTTTATTTTTCCCTCTGACCTCACAGAATCGTTTCCCAAACAATGTTTGCATTGCGGTGACTTCATACTAAGAATCATGTTGTGAGCTTGTTTGAACTCTCTCAAAGAGAAGTGAGACGGTGTACTTTGCTGTAAATCTCTGGCTAACACTGGTTTGCTTTTGAATGCCAAAACCTCCAACATGTGAGGAGCTGCACCTCCTGTGTCCTGAAAACATGTTCAGGTGTGCTGAGCTCAGAATTATCATCAATGGAACACCACTTACAAGTATCTCAGATGACGTTGAGGCTTTAACACCCAACTACCTGTTGCTGCAGAAGTCACAGCCCCTTATGCCTCCAGGTGTCTTTAATAAAAATGATGTATACACCAGAAGATTGAAGAAGGTTCAATACCTTTATGGATTTGTTCTGGACCAGATGGACTCGTGAATATTTTATCTTCAAAAGCACCAGAGGTGGCTGAAGCCAAGAAGAAACTTCATAGTAGGAGATCTTGTGCTGCTGGTGGACAGTTCTTTACCTCACAACTCCTGGCTGATGGGGAGGGTAGTTGAGATGTTGCCAGACTCAAGTGGAACAGTCTGAAGATTAAAAATAAAGACTAAAAGCAACATTCTGGAAAGATCTGTAAACAAGTTATGCCTTTTCGAGGAGGCTTCAACCAAATACTCACAGTTCCAGGAACTCGTCTTAAGCGCAGAGGGGACAGGGCCTTCTCTGTAGCAGGACCAAGACTCTGGAACGAGTTACCTCTGCTTGTCAGACAGGCCCCCTCCCTCTCGGTTTTCAAGTCCCGTTTAAAAACTCACTACTATTCAGTAGCTTTCAACACCAGATTATCTGTTTGGCACTTGTACACTCCACACTGGTTTGTCGTCATTATCTGCATCGTTTATGTCTATATTCTGATTTACTTCATTTTTTATTTTGCTTTGTGTGTTACTTGTTCTGTCTGTACAGCATTTTGGTTGGCCTTATCGCTGTTTTAAATGCTCTATAAATAAAATGGTATGGTAAATGATGAAAATGAAGAATTCATGTTCATGGCCATTATAACTAGTTTGGCTCTTATTGATTTATGTTTAAGTTTGTAGTTGCTTAGTTCTCCCACCTAACCAGTTAGGGGCCGGAGAATGTAAGAGCGAATTAGTGGCTAATTTAATGGTATTAGCAAAATATTTAAAATGAGAAAATGTATACATTTTTTTGTTGTCAAAATTATTTAATTAAAATTTACAAACACATAGCATATAGAAATGTGGATTTCTAATGCACATTCTGGTATTTTGGGCTTCATGCACACTGTAATTTTCTCAGGTAGTTTTTTGTTTGTATGTGCATAAGTATGTTGAGAGGTCAGACATGCTGGAAGAAACACAGTTTTTGTTTTGTTTTTCATTAAACATCACCTTTTGAAAATTATTTAGTCTTGCTTTGTGTTTCAAACACCTGTTGCTGGACTGACTTGTAAAGGTGGTACAGAAGAAACAAAAAGAACCAGAGTACTGCTACATGTTGTTACTTCACTATTTCATAAACTTGTTGTTTGGAAGATGTGAAAACTCCTAATTACTTTAAAATTTATATTTGTTCATTACATTTTTCATCTAAGGACATTGCCATTAATTTACCAGTGTATTCTAAAAAAGTTAAATCTGGTCCTCTGGACATTCAAAAACAACAAAACAAAGCAAAAACAACAAAAAAATGTAGAAACGTTTCGTCTCTCATCCAAGAGACTTCCTCAGTCTGAGGAGCTGTATTCAGCTCAGTCTCTTAAATAGCACCGTCTCAGGGTGGATCAACCATTAGAGGAGTAAAGGAGGCCATCTTTGTGAAAAGAAATCGTCCATCATTAAACAGGGGTGGAGGCCTCCGGGTTCAACTGTCCCCCTCTTACAATGCTGTGATTGCTAGTATCACTCAGCCCTCTGTGAATAGTAAACAGCCATCAGTGTGCTAATGATCCATCATTAGGCTGTTGGTCCTTCTTGAGCATGTGATCAGCTGGTTTTGGTCGTCAGCAGCAAAACTGGTTGATCCACTCTGAGAAGGTGCTATTTAAGAGACTGAGCTGAATACAGCACCTCAGACTGAGGAAGTCTCTCGGATGAGAGACGAAACTTTTCTACATTTTTTTTTGTTGTTTTTGCTTTGTTTTGTTGTTTTTGAATGTCCAGAGGACCAGATTTAACTTTTTTAGATTTTTCTACCTGGATTATTGAGCATGCATCAGGATATTTTGAACCACTTTGGCCAGGATTGCCTCAAACTAGTTAGAGAGTTTGAGAAAACAGCAAGGAAGAGGGCAGACTACAGGAACCATTTGCGATTCAACCTCAGATGTCGACAAAGTGGCATCATTCCCAACAGCCTGGAACTAAAATCTTCGGTCAGCGGGCACCGGGCAAGCAAGATCCTTCAGAAGGCACAAACCCAGCTGCTGAATGAACGGGTGAGACAGACCAATTTTACTATTGAGGCCTTGAAAGCCAAGGAAGAGTGCATTAAACAAAAACTAACTACATGCCTAGATCAGACCACACTTCAGCAAGTGATGGACTGTACAGATCAGGCACGCTTAGCACAGCATGTCAAGTCCAAGACTCGACAACAAAACAAGTTTAATGTACTAATAGCTCATCAACACCATCACTATTCCAATAACAACACATTCAGTGTAGGACAACACTCCAGTAGTCAATTACATGCCAGGGAGACAGAAAAGTGGGTGAAGAATTTATCTGACAGACAGCTCACCCAGCCAGAGACAGAGATTCTTGCCAGGGGACTGAACTTTGCGGTTGCACCAAGTAGAATTCCTCTGGTGGAGATGATCACAGCTACTGAATCAGCCATCCGCAACAACAAAATGAAAGAGGCTGAAGCAGAACAGCTCAGAATCAATGTTTCAGCCTGCCTCAGCAATGCCAAACCACCACCTTCCAACATCAGTAGAGAGGAGAGGGACGCACTCACCACTCTTAGCAAGGACAAAAACATCATCATTCTCCCAGCAGACAAAGGAAGGTGCACAGTGATTTTGAACCAGAAAGACTATCATGAGAAAGTTATGACACTCCTTAGTGACTTAAACACTTATGAACCTCTGAAAAGAGATCCAGGAAGTGGTTACAAGAAGAAATTGATAGATTACCTGAAAATTTTGGAGCAGGACAAGGCTATTGACTGTTTTCTGTACCACAGACTGTACCCAGGGGAGGCCACACCTAGTCTGTATGGTTTACCTAAAATCCACAAACAAGGTGTACCTTTAAGACCAATCGTTAGCATGATTAACTCTGTCACTTACAATGTTTCCAAATATCTGGCGTCTGTACTCATCCCTTTAGTTGGCAGCTCAGAACACCACATACAGAACACCATGGACTTTGTGGATAAGGTGAGGGATGTCATCATGGAGACTGATGAAACAATGGTCTCTTTTGATGTCACATCACTCTTTACGTGCATTCCTGTTGATGATGCAGTAGAGGTGGTCAGTTTAAAATTAAAATCAGACACCACTCTGAGCAGCAGGACCACGCTTTCCACAGAACAACTGTGTCAACTCTTGAAACTGTGCCTGCAGTCAACCTACTTCACATATGGGGAGCAATATTATAGGCAGAAACATGGGTGTGCTATGGGGTCTCCAGTTTCTCCTATTGTTGCCAACCTGTACATGGAGTAGGTAGAAAAGAGAGCCTTGACGTCCTTTTCAGGGACACCACCAAGTCATTGGTTCAGGTATGTTGACGACACCTGGGTTAAAATTAAATCTCAGGAAGTCCAACATTTTACTGACCACATCAACTCTGTGGATAAATACATCAAGTTCACACGAGAAGATGAAAAAAATGGCAAGTTGGCTTTCTTGGACTGTGAGGTCTCAGTCTCTGATAGAGGACATTTGCAAACTGAGGTGTACCGCAAACCCACCCACACAGACCAGTATTTGCAGTTTGACTCCCATCACCCTTTGGAGCACAAGTTAGGAGTCATCAGGACTCTGTATCACAGAGCAGACAGCGTCCCCACTAGCTCAGGAGCCAGGCAGAAGGAGAAATCCCACACAAGACAGGCTCTAGAGCAATGTGGATATCCTAACTGGGCCTTCCTGAAAGCAGAGAAGAAACCCAAACAGGACCCCAGTCAGCCAACAGGTGAAAAGGAGGAATCCAGACCCACACCAGTGGTCATTCCATATGTTGAGGGAGTATCAGAGAAACTGAGACGTTTATTTTCTAAACATAACGTCCCAGTGGCGTTTAAACCCCAAAATACATTACGACAAAGACTGGTTCATCCCAAAGATCCAGTCCCTCGGCACAAACAGAGTAATGTTGTGTATGCTGTTCAGTGTCAGGAGGGCTGTGATCAGTCTTACATCGGGGAAACAAAACAGCCACTGGCCAAAAGGATGGCCCAGCACAGAAGATCAACATCATCAGGCCAGGGCTCTGCGGTCTACACTCATCTCCAGGCCAGCGGTCACTCTTTCAGGGATGAAGATATGCACATCCCGGATAGAGAGGAACGATGGTTTGAGAGAGGAGTAAAGGAGGCCATCTTTGTGAAAAGAAATCGTCCATCGTTAAACAGGGGTGGAGGCCTACGTGTTCAATTGTCCCCCTCTTACAATGCTGTGATTGCTAGTATCACTCAGCCCTCTGTGAATAGTAAACAGCCATCAGTGTGCTAATGATCCATCGTTAGGCTGTTGGTCCTTCTTGATCATGTGATCAACTGGTTTTGATTGTCAGCAGCAAAACTGGTTGATCCACTCTGAGAAGGTGCTATTTAAGAGACTGAGCTGAAAACAACACCTAAGACTGAGGAAGTCTCTCGGATGAGAGACGAAACGTTTCTACATTTTTTTGTTGTTTTTGCTTTGTTTTGTTGTTTTTGAATGTCCAGAGGACCAGATTTAACTTTTTTAGATTTTTCTACCCTGATTATTGAGCATGCATCAGGTTACCAGTGTATTGCATTCTGGGACCAATGGGATTACCTGTCTAAATAAAGATTGAATGAATATATGTATGTATATATATATATATACAGGTCCTCAAAAAATTAGCATATTGTGATAAAGGTCATTATTTTCCATAATGTAATGATAAAAATGAAACTTTCATATTTTTCAGATTCATTGCACACCAACTTAAATATTTCAGGTCTTTAATTGTTTTAATACTGATGATTATGGCATACAGCTCATGAAAACCCAAAATGCCTGTCCCAAAAAAATAGCATATTTCATCCCACCAATGAAAGACAAGTGTTTTTAATACAAAAAATGCCAACCTTCAAATAATCATGTTCAGTTATGCACTCAATACTTGGTTGGGAATCCTTTTGCATGAATGACTGCTCATTGTTCCACATTTAATCTATTGCATTGATGTTTGGGGGAAAGCGTGTAAAACATTTACAAAGCCTATTTTTATTTTACAGAAAAGAGCTGTAAGAATTATCACCAGAAAGCATTACTGTCACCCATCAAGCACATTATTTTATCAACTGAAGTTATTGAAGTTCCATGATTTGGTAGATTATAGTATTTTATCAGTTATGTATAGGGCTCAAAATAACACATTACCATTAAATATCAAAAAAAAAATTGTTAAAAGACAAAGTTGTTATAATCTTAAGGGGATAGAAATATTTGTCAAACCAAAATTCAGAACTAGTCTGAAGGGAAGGTCTACCTCAATCCAAGGAGTTGGATTGTGGAATGGTCTAAAGAGTGATGTGAAAAAAGCCAAGTCAATGTGTACATTTAAGAAAAAGATCAAAACTGAATTGTTAAAAAGTATATATGAAGTAGCTTAGTGTGTGTTTTGTATTAGAATTAGAAAAATTTGAAATAGTTATTCATTTTGTTCTGTTACTTGAAAATTATTATGATTGAAATAATTGTTTGAAAAAAGGGGCAGATATAATAAGATTTTTTCTTCTTTCTGCTGCCTTTCATTTTAAATCTTTTGTATCTTTTTTTATATTGTTATGAAATTGTTTTGTACTTTTTTTTAAATGAATAAACTTTATACCATACCATACCATGCCATACCATAAAGGTCATTATTTTCCATAATGTAATGATAAAAATGAAACTTTCATATATTTCAGATTCATTGCACACCAACTGAAATATTTCAGGTCTTTAATTGTTTTAATACTGATGATTATGGCATACAGCTCATGAAAACCCAAAATGCCTGTCCCAAAAAATTAGCATATTTCATCCCACCAATGAAAGACAAGTGTTTTTAATACAAAAAACGCCAACTTTCAAATAATCATGTTCAGTTATGCACTCAATACGTGGTCGGGAATCCTTTTGCATGAATGACTGCTTCAATGCGGCGTGGCATGGAGGCAATCAGCCTGTGGCACTGCTGAGGTGTTATGGAGGCCCAGGATGCTTCGATAGCGGCCTTAAGCTCATCCAGAGTGTTGGGTCTTGCGTCTCTCAACTTTCTCTTCACAATATCCCACAGGTTCTCTATGGGGTTCAGGTCAGGAGAGTTGGCAGGCCAATTGAGCACAGTAATACCATGGTCAGTAAACCATTTACCAGTGGTTTTGGCACTGTGAGCAGGTGCCAGGTCGTGCTGAAAAATGAAATCTTCATCTCCATAAAGCTTTTCAGCAGATGGAAGCATGAAGTGCTCCAAAATCTCCTGATAGCTAGCTGCATTGACCCTGCCCTTGATAAAACACAGTGGACCAACACCAGCAGCTGACATGGCACCCCAGACCATCACTGACTGTGGGTGCTTCACACTGGACTTCTGGCATTTTGGCATTTCCTTCTCCCCAGTCTTCCTCCAGACTCTGGCACCTTGATTTCCAAATGACATGCAAAGTTTGCTTTCATCCGAAAAAAGTACTTTGGACCACTGAGCAACAGTCCAGTGCTGCTTCTCTGTAGCCCAGGTCAGGCGCTTCTGCCGCTGTTTCTGGTTCAAAAGTGGCTTGACCTGGGGAATGCGGCACCTGTAGCCCATTTCCTGCACACGCCTGTGCACGGTGGCTCTGGATGTTTCTACTCCAGACTCAGTCCACTGCTTCCGCAGGTCCCCCAAGGTCTGGAATCGGCCCTTCTCCACAATCCTCCTCAGGGTCCGGTCACCTCTTCTTGTTGTGCAGCGTTTTCTGCCACACTTTTCCCTTCCCACAGATTTCCCACTGAGGTGCTTTGATACAGCACTCTGGGAACAGCCTATTCGTTCAGCAATTTATTTCTGTCTTACCCTCTTGCTTGAGGGTGTCAATGATGGCCTTCTGGACAGCAGTCAGGTCGGCAGTCTTACCCATGATTGTGGTTTTGAGTAATGAACAAGGCTGGGAGTTTTTAAAAGCCTCAGGAATCTTTTGCAGGTGTTTAGAGTTACGTCGTTGATTCAGATGGTTAGGTTAATAGCTTGTTTAGAGAACCTTTTCATGATACGCTAATTTTTTGGGACAGGCATTTTGGGTTTTCATGAGCTGTATGCCATAATCATCAGTATTAAAACAATTAAAGACCTGAAATATTTCAGTTGGTGTGCAATGAATCTGAAATATATGAAAGTTTCATTTTTATCATTACATTATGGAAAATAATGACCTTTATCACAATATGCTAATTTTTTGAGAAGGACCTGTATGTATATCCGGGCGGCTGTGGCTGAGTGGTTAGAGCAGTCGTCCTCCAATGCCAGAGTTGGGGGTTTGAACCCCACAGCAGTCACATGCCGAAGTGTCCCTGGGCAAGACACTGAACCCCTTGTTGCCTCCGATGTGTGCCCCATCGGTGTGTAGTGAACTTGACCTGATGTCAAATCAATGACCTTAGGATCATATGGTCAGAAACTGTCATTTCATTGATTTGCATCCAGAAATACAGGTTGATCGATCCTGAGACTTTCTTTCTTGAATTAATCAAGTGGAAAAGACAATTCTCTATGATCATTACTATTTTACAAATGTTTTGATAATCAAATTGTGTTAGTTCAAACAATGTTTACATGTTGAAGTGAACTACTCATTTTTATTTACTTAAACAGTAGTAATGATTTTTATTCCTCATTCAAAGAAGAAATCAGGGTAATATGCATTTCTTGATTTTTCTGTCTTCAATGAGCAAATTTGTAAGTGTGTTAAAGTTCGAGCTTCGGTCAACTAAAAAGTTTACTGAAAAGAAATGTCATGTTTAACTTTCACAGCAGATACTAGGAGGAGAGACGCCACTAAGACTGGTTTTCTCCAACAATCTTTCCGTCTGTTTTTAAACAATCCTTGACTTTCCATAACACCTTACATCACAAACCACACCTCTGTTCTGGTCCATCCACCAATCAGAGGCTCTCAAACGAACCGGAAGTGGAGCCCATTTAAATATCGGCACTTCCTAGTTCAAAGAAGAGTTCCAGAAGAGTTCTGGTAGAGAGTTCAGCTCAGTCTTGAAGCTGCTGAAGATGGAGCAGCAGTTCAAGCAGAGAGCAGAAGAGAAGTAGAGTTCAAGAGTTTTGGAATCCAGAATGCAGAGAGTTTGGGAGTTCCTGAATGCAAAACGCAGGCATTCATGGATGCTGCTAAGCCAAACAAGCTGAACCAGAGACGATTTTGGGAATTATAACTTCTGTTTGGAT
>NC_056512.1:7209233-7240432 GCF_014905685.2 Nematolebias whitei
TGGTGAAGCAACGGAAAATCATGGCCGTATGGTTTTCCTGGTTGTAAGCTGATTAATTATGTTGTTGTTTTCATATTCTGCCAAATTAATGTAAATGTGTGATGTGTTAAACTTGATTCTGTAAAATAAATGACCGCATTCATTTTGATGGGTCAAAGATAAATGACGTCTCACGTTTACATTTCATTAAATTCAATGCACGTTTTATTCAGTCCAGAAAAATGAAGAATCCGTTTTAATTGATGAATATATCTCAGCATCTGTTCGTCTACAGGTGTATGAATGTGATACAGCACTGATTAGTGTCTTTAGAATGATTTGTTCAATTAGCTTTGTATAGATCTAGTATAGAGCTGTATGAATGGGTAAATGAGGACACAGATTGTAGTGTAAAGCGCTTTGAGTGGCTCAATACGATAGAAAGGCGAGAAGAAGAAAGGAGCAAGAACCCTTATCAGTCTCATCACAGATTGAACAGGTGGTCGCCCAAGCCGACGCTCTGACATCTGATGAAGAAAGGGACAAACTTCGCCAAGTTCTTTTAAAATATGAAAAGTCATTTTCAACTGACCCAGACATCATCCAACTTCAGAAGTTGGATCCTGCAATTAACTCGATGATACTGTATCTGACTGACCCAGACAAATACACTCCATCGAAAGGCGAACTGGATTCCAATCCAGACCTTAAAGTCCTCTTTCAGCTGCGCAAACAGTTAAAACTACTCAAGGACAACCTAACTTTAGCTCATGGAGCGACGTCCTCACCCGTGTTCGCGGTCCCCCATGACCGAAGGGGGGTGACGCCAGTTAGGGTAATGTTACCAGACGCGATAACGTGATCAAATCTGACATTCAGAGTGAGTGACGCACCGAAACGTCGTTTTCTAGTTGCTTAATCACTACTTTTGTCAATGTTGAAACGTTGTTTTACTGGTTGCTTAGTCACTGTTGTTGTCGATGTTGAGACATCGTTTAATTGGTTTTTGGTATTGTTTCTGAACACCCCAAGCAAGAATGAATTTTGTGTGTAGTTAAGTTAGAGACTAAGAGGCCTTTAACTATGCCAACATGCAGTTCATTTGTTAAAATGCAATCTTTGCGGAATCAATGTAGATTAATGCTACCTTAAGTACCATAACTTACATTGGTCTCACCATCTTTAAGCCGAACCTACTCGAACAATTCTATTTGGGGGATAGCTAATTCTTTTTGATGAGTCTCGCCATAGACTCCAAAAACATTTATGGGGAAACCAAACACCCAATCTCAAGTCGTTCGTCTAAAAGGCAACAGACAAGTAAACCAACTATAGTTGCCGTGTAAGTCTAACATAGACAATGTTAGCGATGGTGGTATAGTTGGAACACCCTTCTATAGGTATAGACCCCTATAACTACCCTTTTCAGCATGTTCCACCCCTTAACTGGTAGCTGTAGCTGTTCCCAATCATAATAGCTTACATACCAGTTGCATATAGGTTAAGGCCTTATGTAAAATCCCCTTCATAAGCCCACCTTAAACCACATAATTGCATGACACATAGAACCAGAACGGCACCGACTGGACGTCACCCAGCGACGACCTTCGCTGGAGGAGACCTGCAATCCTGACGTTGGTCTCCAATCTGTATCCAGTGGCCGCATCTTCAGTTCAATCAAGGGAACCCCTCTGTATGCTGATTAATCAACAACTCCATTCGTTGTGGATTTATCATTGTGGATTATATGACTTTTTCCAATGGATTACAGACTTTGTTTCCAAGGGTTTAAAGCATTGCTACAATGGAATTACCAACAACATTATGGAATTACCAACAACATTATGGAATTACCAACAACATTATGGAATTACCTAGACCGTTGTGGGATTACCTCCTTTGACTTTTGTTTCCCCTTGCTGGATTACATCAAGCTCAAGGACATTCGAAGGCGTAAGTTCATGTTGGAATTCATCCCCATGGACAGGCGATGATTTCCAAAGGGGGGACTGTAGTGAACTAAGCCTCAGGTCAAAAACCTGACCCTGAGGGCCTTCCTGGGACAGGAACTGTTATTTCATTGATTTGAGTCCAGAAACACAAATTAAGCTCACCCAGAGACTTTCTAAGTGTGTCCTGCGCTAATCAATTGAAAGAACACTCTCTTTTTTATTATCATTACTATTTTACAATATCTTGATAATCAAAGTGTGTTTAGTTCAAATCATTTTTAAATGTTGAAGTGAACTACTCATTTTAAATCAACTGTGAAACAGTATTAATGATTTTTAATCCTCGTTCAAAGTAGAAATCAAGTTAATGTCTGTTACAGAGTAATTATGCATTTTTTGATCTTCTGTCTGAAATGAGAAGGAGTGATGTCGGTCAAAAGTCGGAGACAGTCGCAAAGAAGTTATTGGAATAAACTGTCATGTTTTTAAACCTAGCAGACGGTAAACAAGAGAAGCTGGCACCTGTGAGTCTCTCATTTCGCCATAACATTTCTCTGTCTGTTCAGCTCTCACTGTTTTTCTGACTTGTAGTAACCTCTTACGTCACTAAAACCACACCCCTGTTGGTTCTTTCAACCAATCAGGATTTTCCAAAACGGGACCGGAAGTGAACTCTTTAAAAAGTCGACACTTCCTAGTTCCAGTCAGTTCAAAGTTCCGGGAAAGAACAGAAGTTCTGGGAGCAGAACCAAACGAAAGTTCTGAAGGGCTGGAGTTAGTTGGGAGTTCTTTCGAGTCTCGTGGGGATTATGGAATCTTCCACATCTGAGTGGAACTCTGACGGGCTCACAGCTCATGTGAGTCCACCTGGGAGGTGAGCGTGCTGTTGAACGAAGTACCGTCACTACTCCGGACGTTTCTCTGCTATCCTACGGAGACGCTGAAATGGTAACGTTGAAAGAGAACTCTACACCGAAGCTGCGATATCTTCTGCAAGGTAAAGAGTCGATTTCCACTACCGAAGTGTACCGAGGTAGAGCTGGGTTCGAATGGAGGGTCTCGTTCTTCGTCAACACATTTTCCCTCACACATCTTTTCTATCCATTTAAACTCCTTCATTCCCCATCTTTAAAACTCTTCTATCTGCCAGTAATTAATCCAGATATATTCAGAAATGTCTGTTGTATTTCAGTTGCAAGCTCTTCCTGACACAACCCTCACCATTTACTTGGGTCTGGGACCAGCACAAGAGATACACTGGCTTGTGCTCCCTAGTGGATGGTTTGTTGCGTTAATGTACGGTCACATATAAATTCCACCAAAAAAACAAACAATCTGATGTGACTGCATATGTGTGTGTGTCATCAGTCTCTGGAATATCGGGGCATGCCATTCATGTATTTTGGTGTTTTTTTGTCAACCTTTTTTGTGTTTTTTTGCCATTAGCGGAGTCTCCTGGTGAAGATCTTAGAGTTTAGCTTGAGTTCTGCTTGTGTGGTTTTCTTGGCTCTTTTTCTATGACCCAAACTATGTTGTTTGATCAACCTGGGTTTGCATTTCCTCTTGCATCCACATCACTGGAGGTTGGCTATAGTCCCATCAACCTTATACTGTCTAATCATTTTCGCAGCTGTGGTCAGAAGAACATGCATCTTCTATAAGATTGTCCTGTTAGCCTTTAGCTTTACCACAGATATCTAAAATATTCTCTTGGAGCTCGTCAGACAGCTTTAGTCTTTGGTTCAACTGATCTGAGCTCAGTGCGTGCGTGCGTCTGTCCATCCGTCCATTTATTTAACCTTTTTTTTATACAGGTCTCATTGAATCATGAGGACTCATTTTCAAGAGAGACCTGTTTTAGACAACATATAGAGTACAGACAACAATATACAACAATAAAAGCAATTATTAAAGGTACAACTAATAAAGTAACACAAAACAAAATGTTTAGTATGCAACTATTTTTCCAGTGAGAGTGTCAAAATTTACATGATGCAAAAGATGGTTACATGGTGCACAAACAGAAGACACCACAGAAGAATTAATTCATCTTTGTGTAGTACTTCCCTGTATTATAGAAAAAACTGGATGAAAGAGAGGAAAATGGGAAGATGGATAAAGAAAAAAGGTAAGTGAAGAAGAATGGACTGATGAATGATAGGGAAAAAGATGGATGAGTAAAGGATGAAGTGAAGAAAGAGCTAGAAAAAGCAGTAAGACGAGCAGGGTCAGCAGGTTAAAGATGGAGGTATGGAAACAGAGATGGAGTGGGAGGCGTTAGAGGAGGAGAGAGAATGTGTCATTAGTCATCTTTAACTTTTATTATGAAGATTAAAGTGAAGTCTGTTTGCATGTCTTAACCCTTTCCACACTGACTGTTAGATCAGGAGAACTCATCTTTTCAAGACCCACGTTTCAACATTTTGAGCATCCATCCATCCATTCATTATCTTTTACCCGCTTCTTCCATTTTGGGTCACAGGGGTCGCCGGTCCCCATGTACGGCAATCACTGTGCGAGGGGCGGCGTACACCCTGGACGGGTCGCAAGTCCATCACAGGGACACATAGAGACAAACGAGACAAACAACCATTCACTCTCTCACTCACACCTCAGAACAATTTACAGTTACCAATCAGCCTAAACATGCATATTTTTGGTCTGTGGGAGGAAACCGGAGCACCCGGAGGAAACCCATGCATGCACGGAGAGAACATGCAAACTCCACCTAGAAAGGCCCCCGGACCGGGATTTGAACCAGGGACCTGCTCGCTGAGAGGCAGCAGCTCTACCAGTTGCGCCACCATGCTGCCCATCATTGTGAGCATCTTAGTCTCAAATTATTTTATGTTGAGAAATGACAGAGCTGTAAATGTTTGGGTCAACCTTTCAATTCACATTATGTGCAGTGTCATGCCACATTTCACTCTGAGTATGTTTTGTTATTCTCAGCTACCACCCCTTCAAACTTTTGCTCAAAATCTGTAAAACTAACTGGTTTGTTTTGTTGGGTAACGTCAGTTATCTGTGGTGACCATCTTTAGTCAAAAGCTAATGAGTTCTAAGTCTACAGCCATTGATTACTGTCTGAGAGCTTTGCTGAAATCCATCCTAAAACCTGCATTCAAAGCAGTGAAATTGGCTCTCGCTGATGTAGTTGTGTGATTAACATTATGTCATTTTGTCCTCAGAGTAGTTTCGCCTTTCCCTTCTCGACACAAGGCCTGGGCCAAACTTTTTCTCACAGGAGTATGTGTAAAGTAATGTATGATTAGTCATACATTTGTGGTCAATGCAGAAAAGCATTCAGACATTCATGGAGTTCATCAGGGTTTCATGCTTGGACTTCACACTTTTTATATTACTGTATATGCTTCCATTAGGTGAAAGTATTAGAGTGATTAATGAACTGTACTTATAGCACCATTCTATCTGATCAAGACACACAAAGCTCTTTACAACACAATCTGTGCCCTCATTTACTTCCACACACATTCATACAGCACTCTACTACATCTTACAAAGCTAATTGAACAAATCCTTGTATAGCGATTAATTAGAGCTTTAGATCACATTCATACACCGATGGGACACACATCAGAGGCATTGAGGGGTTTAGTGTCTTGTCCAGGGACACTTCAACATGTGACTACTGGTAGAATCGAAGCCCCAACTCTTCCATTGGAGGACGACTGCTCTAAGCACTAGAATCACAGATTTTTTTGTTGTTGTTATGCTGTAAGAGTTTTTCATTTGTTATCATTTTTAAACTGCTTCATGATTTCTGTACTTCTATGCATACGAAGCAAAATGTTTCTGGAACTATCAGTCCATGTCCAAGCTGATAGTAATTCTCTGTATTTACATAAGCTGTTTTAACTTAGAACTGTTTGTTAAAAACCAAACATGTCAAAGTTTAAACATATCAACTAGTATTCCAGCTATCTTGCACTGTCATTGTTTTTCTCCTCACCCTTAAACTGATACAGATGTTTTCAACTGATACAGATGGTATCAGAAACTCATTACAATAAGCATTTAATCAACTGAACCTGTACAAGAGGTTTGGTTCTGATCAAAGAGTGTTCCAAGCCAAACACTTATTGATGCAAAACTGATGTGTCACTCTTACCAAATAAAAAGTCAGTTCTAACAGCAAGGCTTTGGAGTTCACCTCTGGTTTCAGACCAGAGGTGGATTTCCCTCCTTGCAAAGAGCTTTGGCCAAAAATCTTACTCTGTTCTGTGTGGTGTTTTATTTTCTGTTGGGTACGAGAGAAAATACCTAACATTTCTATTAATCAATGTGATAAATACAAGCTCACCAAGATTCTTAGCAACATAAAAACCTGGATGATTTATAATTCTCTGCTTTTATATTCAACCAAAATTAAGATTGCTGTTTTTAGACCGGTTTTAAACCATATCTATTTTTGTAGGATAGCTTTTATTTGGACTCCGGTTATAAAGTAAAAAAACATTGGTATTAGTTTTTATTAGTTTGTCATTTAACACCTTCCTTAACATTTTTTTTTTAACCAGGACCTGTTTCCTCCACTTGAACAATGTTAATAAAAAGAGAAACATTTAGTTCCAAAATGATGCAGAAGAACTGGTCCATGTGTTTATCATTTCTGGACTGGACTATTGGAATACTTCATTATCTGGGAGTGTGGAAACTTTTTTTTAAAGTCTGCAGTTGATCCAGAATGCCTCTGACAAAGTTCTGATAAGAGTTAGAAAGAGAAATCCCTTTTTTCCAGTTTTAGCTTCTCTCCATTGGCTCCCTGTCAAATTCAGAATCAAATTCAAAATCTTACTTACAAACTCTCAACAACCTGGCTCCATCTTATATTACAGATCTTACTGTTCCATATTTTCCTAACAGAGCACTTCGCTCTCAGACTGCAGGTTTGCTTGTGGTTCCTAGAGTTTCCAAAAACAAAATGGGAGGAAGATCTTTCAGTTCTCAGGTTCCTCCCTTGTGGAACCAACTTTCAGTTTCTGTCCATGAGGCTGACACATTGTCCAGTTTTAAGACTGGGCTTAAGACTTTCCTTTTTGATAAACCCTATAGTTAGGGTCGGCTTGGGTTTCCTGAGCTATCCCTTAGTTATGTTGCTGCAGGCTTAAGGATCCCACATACTCAGGTGTACTTCACTCCGCAGAGGTACCGGATTAGACTCAACGCGGTCTTGAAGCGGACACCCGCAGGGCATGTCCGTACAAAGATAAATTTTTACAATTTTTATGTGTCGCACAATAAACTGCCCGACGATGGACTGTTTTGTATGTGACACCAATGTATTAAATTCCCCTTCTTCATCCCTGATCTGGTTTAATGGCCTTTTCTTTTGTTTCTTTTACAAAAGGCAAGCAATCTCTTCCTCCTCCTCCGCCATGACTGAAATGGTGATAAATTAAGGAATTTGTTACGAGAGAATTAAAATCAGGTCCAGTGTGACTGCGGGAGGGTCTGGAGATTTCCTGGTGGACTGGTCTGATGTTTGGGCTGCATGGCCAGCGTTCCCTGGTTTTTAAATTTTTTTTAGAACTTTTTAACAACAACATATGTTGTTGAACACTGCTGCGGCTGGGCTGCCAGCTGCCTCTACCCAGGGCTGCCGGCAGCTTTTTTTTGTTTTTTTTTTCCCCGACCTGTCAATTAATCCAGTAGGCGTGTCAGCAAAGGACCAGTCGGCGACCTCAATTTGTCCCGAAGGTAAACACCCCTTGCCTGCAGCTCTGGTCTGCAGTCCATCAGGGTGTACGCTTGAGTATGAAGTCTCAACCCTCTGCAGACAGTGCGCACAGTGTCCCCGTGGCTCACAAAATACACACAGTTTGCCCGAGTATGTGGGACCCTTAAGACTGCTGGAGGACAAATTTCCTCACTCTGCTGATGCCTTTACTTGCTCTATTCTTCAGACTTAAATATTTCTATTATTATTAACATGTATTTTTTTCACATAGAAACAACACCAGTCATAACAGTCATTCTGTGTGTCTTTGTCTGAACCCTGTCCTCTCAAACCAGTCGTTCAAAGCAGATGGCCGCTTGTCCTGAGCCTGGTTCTGCTGGAGGTTTCTTCCTGGAAGTTAGGAACCGGACATATGCAAGAGTTGCTGCAGGAACTAACATTCCAGAAGACGCACCACAGGAAGAACTACAGACTCTGGAGGAGCAAGTAGTGAAAAATTTTACAAAACAAAGACATTGACATCAAACATGAGGACATTTCAATCTGTCATACCCTGCCCAGCAAATCAGAAAAATTCAAACCATCCATAGTCATCAAGTTCATTAGCAGGAAATCAAGAAACAAGGTAATAATGCAAGCAAAAAAACTGAAGGGAACAAATGTCTACATAAACAAACATCTAACAAAAAAAAAATTGAAATATTGCACGTGAAGCAAGGTGGTTGAAAAAAAAAACAGAAAAAAATAGCATCAACTTGGACAAGAAATGGAAACATTTGGATCAAACTAGAGGAAGGATCTCAGGCTAAAATAATAAACGGACTGTACTTATATAGCACCTTTCTATCTTATTTCAAGATACTCAAAGTGCTTTACACTACAATCTGTGCTTCATTTACCCATTCATACAGCTCTCTACTAGATCTCTACAAAGCTCATTGAACAAATCATTCTAAAGAGACTAATCAGTGCTTTAGATCACATTCATACACTGATACTGAAAGCACTGATTAGTCTCATTAGAATGATTTATTCAATTAGCTTTGTAGAGATCTAGTAGAGTGCTGTATGAAAGGGTAAATGAGGCACAGATTGTAGTGTAAAGCGCTTTGAGTATCTTGAAATAAGATAGAAAGGCGCTATATAAGTACAGTCCATTTACCATTTACACTGATGGGACACACATCAGAGGCTATGAGAGGTTCAGTGTCTTGCCCAGGGACACTTCAGCATGTGACTGCTGGCGGATTTGAACCCCCAACTCTTGCATTGGAGGACAGCTGCTCTAACCACTCAGCCACAGCTGCCCCATAAATAAAAGAAGTGAAGGATTTGGAAAGACTAAAATGAGCTCAGGAGAGGACAGTTGATAAATCATTGACATAACTTCATAAACAAGAAATTAACAAAATATAAAAATGAACAAATACATTAAAACATAGCAACACACGAAGACTTAGAGTTTAAAACATACAATGTTCAAGATGTGATTGATACAATTTTTCCCCTGCAATAAAAGACTGTGAATATTACAATGAAGAACAGTTTAATGACATCAATATAACAAATGGAGGTCTCTCTATTATTCACTTTAATAGTAGAAGTATAAATGCAAATATATCCAAAATAACAGATTATTTAAAACAGCTAAACAGAACTTTTACAATAATAGCACTGTCAGAAACATGGCTCAACGATGAAAACACAAATAATGTTCACATCGAAGGGTATGAATTATATAATGTGAACAGAAGCAACAAAAGAGGTGGTGGAGTGGCTCTATTTGTTAAAAATGAAATAAAATGTAAATTAATTAATGAAATGTCAATAATTGTTGATAATATCATGGAAATAATAACAATAGAAATAATAAACAAGAATGATAAAAACATATTGATAAGTTGTGTATATCGATCTCCAGGATCAAATATAGAAATATTCACCGATAAAATCGTACAACTATTGGACAAGAGTTTTAATAAAAGCATTTTTTTGTGTGGAGACTTTAATATTGACCTGGGAAATAAAACAGATTCAAATAACATCAGTACATTTACAAATTCATTGTATAGTTTAAATCTTTATCCGTTAATATCAAAACCAAGAATTACAACTCATAGTGCTACAATAATCGATAATATTTTCACTAAATGTAACAAATGGGGATGTGATAGGAGGTATTTTAACGTTTGATTTAAGCGATCCTTTACCAGTTTTCACTATTTATAAAAATGATCAAAGCATTACAAAAGAAATCACAATTAAGAAAAAACAATAAACACATCAAAAAAAGCATTGGACAAATTAAAAGATGATTTGTAAATCATCTTTTAATCATCTTTAATCATCATCTTTTCATCTAAACAAAGCTGGAAAGACGTGTATGTTGATGATGTGAACAGATCATTTGATGAGTTTATGAATATTTTAGGAGCTCTGTATGAAAAGAATTGTGTGCAAAATAATTATACAAAGAGAAATGTTGTTGACCAACCATGGATGACGAAAGGGTTGAGAAATGCTTGTAAAAAAAGAATTATTTGTATACGTGTTTCTTGAAATTGAGAACACAAGAGGCTGAAGAGAAATATAAGAAGTATAAAAATAAATTAGTAGGGATTATAAGGAAACACAACAAGGAATATTATAGTGATTTATTAAATAAAAGTAATGGTGATATGAAAGCTACATGGCAAGTAATAAATAATGTTCTGAAAAGTCATAAAGCAAAAACAGGTATTTCACAATATTTTTTGAAGGATGACGATGAAATCCATGATGAAAATGAAATTGTAAATGGATTTAATCATTATTTTGTGAACGTTGGATCAAGCCTTGCAGCTAAAATACCAAAAGTAGACAATAATGTGAACCATTCAGTTATAAGTTGTGACAACAGTATTTTTCTTAATGAAACTAACAAAGAAGAAATAATGAATGTAGTAAAAAATCTTACAGATAAGAGATCAAAAGACTGGGTGGACATGGATATGATGTTTGTAAAGGACATAATGAGTTATGTTATCGAGCCGTTTACATATATTTGTAATTTATCTTTTTCAAAAGGAATATTTCCAGATAATATGAAAGTAGCTAAGGTAGTTCCTCTCTTTAAAAATGGTGATAAATGTGTGTTCAATAAATATAGACCAATATCCTTATTACCACAATTCTCAAAAATTCAAGAAAAACTATTTGTGACCAGATTAGATAAATTTATTACTAAACAAAACATTCTAAGTAGCAGTCAGTATGGGTTTAGAGCAAAAAACTCTACATCAATGGCTCTCATGGAAATAATAGAACAAATAACTACTGCTGTCGATCAAAAACAGTATTGTGTTATTATTTTTGTAGATTTACAAAAAGATTTGATACTATTGACCACACTATTCTCCTTGAAAAATTTAATAAAGTCGGTATAATTGCGCCACTCAAGGTGGCTGCATGTTGGAGCAACTCTGTTACTTTCATTCTGAGATTTTGCTTTTGGAAACTTTAATTCCTCTTTTTCTGGATGTAAATCTCATTTTTTGGATGTTTGTTTCCTCTGGTATCAGATGCTGTGCAGCTGGAAGGATTTTTACTGAAACTTTTTTAGTTTTGGACATTTGTTATGTTGCGTAACCATGGAAACAAGGCAGTTTTCTACAACCAACAGCAGCTGATTAACATCTCAAAAGTTCAAATAATATATCAACTACAACCCCAAATCTCAAATGAGTTGAAAAGGATGTTCTGTGGATGTATTCTCATCTACCTGCCAGCTGTGCTCGAGTGCCTGACCACTGAGATCCTGGAACTAGCAGGAAACACGGCTCATGACAGCGGAAGGACAGGATCGTCCCTCAGCACCTACAGTTGGCTGTCCGCAGCGACGAGGAGCTCGGCAGACTGCTGGGAGGAGTGGCCATCGCTCTGGGAGGAGTTCTGCCCGGCATTCAGGCTGTCCTACAGCCAGGGGGAACCGAGAGGCCAGCCGAGTCTGGGTGGACGGATCGGACGGCATCTGCAGCCAGTTTCTTAGGATCCACTGTGGGATGGACCTTTACAAGAGATCCTTCCTGTCTACAACCATCAGCATCTATAACATCTCTTAATGAAATGAGGATAACGAGTTACAACAACAAATAATTTCCCTTTGGGATTAATAAAGTATTTTTGAATTTGAATTGAATTTGAATTTATAAGAGGACCAGCATTGCACTGGGTATCTAGCTATTTGAAAGATAGGAAACAGTTTGTACAAATAAATGGTGTAAGATCTGACCTGTGCAATATCACTTGTGGAGTTCCTCAAGGCTCTGTACTTGGACCAAAGTTATTTATTTTATATGTGAATGACTTAGTGAATGTATCAGGACTCCGCAAATGTGTCCTTTTTGCAGATGACACCACATTTTTTTGTTTGGGTAAAGATGTAAAACGGATGTTGGAATTGATGAAGACAGAATTTGATAAAATACAAACTTGGTTTAAACTTAATAAATTTTCATTAAATTTAGATAAAACTAAATACATGTTATTCAGTAACAAAAAGAAAACTTTTGATGATCCATTTATAATTGAGGGTGTTGAGATTTGTAGAGTTAGTGAGATGAAATTTTTGGGTGTAATCATTGATGAACAGCTAAAATGGAAAAATCACATACATTCTGTAAGAACAAAAATATCTAAATCTATTGCAGTACTATACAAAGTCAGGGAATTATTAAATGATAAAGCTCTGTACATGTTGTATAACACAATCATTGTTCCACATGTAATCTATTGCATTGATGTTTGGGGGAAAGTGTGTAAAACATTTACAAAGCCTATTTTTATTTTACAGAAAAGAGCTGTAAGAATTATCACTAGAAAGCATTACAGTCACCCATCAAGCACATTATTTTATCAACTGAAGTTATTGAAGTTCCATGATTTGGTAGATTACAGTATTTTATCAGTTATGTATAGGGCTCAAAATAACACATTACCATCAAATATCCAAAGAAATTTTGTTAAAAGACAAAGATGTTATATTCTTAAGGGGATAGAGATATTTGTCAAACCAAAATTCAGAACTAGTCTGAAGGGAAGGTCTACCTCAATCCAAGGAGTTGGATTGTGGAATGGTCTAGAGAGTGATGTGAAAAAAGCCAAGTCAATGTGTACATTTAAGAAAAAGATCAAAGCTGAATGGTTAAAAAATATATATGAAGTAGCTTAGTGTGTTTTGTATTAGAGTTAGAAAAATTAAAAAGAGTTATTCATTTTGTTCTGTTACTTAAAGATTATTATGATTGAACTAATTGTTTGAAAAAAGGGGCAGATATAATAAGTCAAGTCAAGTCATATTTATTTATAGAGCACAATTTAAAACAGATAGACTGTTATCAAAGTGCTTAACACTAAGGGTAACACTGAGAAATAAAAAGCAGTAAGAATATACCTTAAAAATTTAAAACAACAGCATTAAAATGAAGACATGGAACAAGATATACTAAATCAACTCACACAGTATGAAACGCCAGAGAGAACAGATATGTTTTTAGCAGGGATTTGAACACAGGAAGGGAGGTGGCATGCCTAATGTTGGGGGGTAGGTTGTTCCACAGTTTGGGACCCATGACTGAAAACGCCCGATCTCCTCAGAGCTTCAGTCGTGTTTTTGGAACAACCAAAAGCAGCTGATCGGATGATCTCAGAGCCCGAGAGGGAACATATGGTTCCAGTAGCTCAGAGAGGTAGATGGGTGCGAGGCCATTTAGGCACTTATAGGTCAGGAGGAGAATTTTGAAATCAATCCTAGTTCTCACAGGAAGCCAGTGTAGGGAGGACAGAACTGGTGTGATATGCTCATACCTCGGTGTACCGGTTAAGAGCCGAGCTGCAGCATTCTGGACGAGCTGTAGCCGTGAGATAGAGGCCTGGCTGACCCCAGCATACAGTGAATTAC
The DNA here is from genome assembly GCF_014905685.2 of Nematolebias whitei. Classification (NCBI taxonomy): domain Eukaryota; kingdom Metazoa; phylum Chordata; class Actinopteri; order Cyprinodontiformes; family Rivulidae; genus Nematolebias; species Nematolebias whitei. The sequence goes on from NC_056512.1 coordinate 7,222,804, forward strand.
AATAGTCCAGGCGGGTTGTGATGAATGCATGGACTAGTGTCTCAAGGTCGGGTCTAGACAGCACTGGCTTGAGCTTAGCTACCTGCCGCAGTTGGAAGAAGCTTCTCTGCAGAACCGAACTGATCTGTTTGTCAAACTTAAAATCCGAGTCAAAAACCACTCCAAGGTTTTTAACAGAGTGCTTCAGATAAGGCTGAAGGGAGTCCAGGTTCACAGGATAAGAGGCGGCAGCTGAGCTAGGGCTAAAGACAATGACTTCAGTCTTCTGGTCGTTAAAACTTAGAAAATTTGAAGCCATCCATGTCTTAATGTCGTCCAGACATTTGAGGAGAGGGTGGACTGAACAAGCACTGGCTGGTTTCAGTGGCAGGTAGATCTGACAGTCATCGGCGTAGCAATGGAATGGAATACCGTGTTTTCTTAGGATCGACCCCAGCGGAAGCAGATAGAGTGAAAATAGAAGGGGTCCGAGAATCGAGCCCTGCGGGACACCGCAGGAAAGAGGCATTGAAGTGGATAGATTTTTACCCACCTTCACACAAAAACTCCTGTCAGAGAGGTATGAGCGGAACCAGTCTAATGCAGCACCTGTAATCCCAACCCAGTGTTCAAGCCGAGAGATGAGGATACTGTGGTCAACAGTATCGAAAGCGGCAGTAAGATCAAGGAGTACAAGAGTCACAAAATGACCAGAATCATTTGCTGTTAAAATGTCATTACAAACCCTAACCAAAGCTGTTTCGGTGCTGTGGAGCTGCTTGAAACCAGACTGAAAGACCTCAAAGATTTTGTTCTCAGTTAAAAACTGATTTAACTGAGTAAAAACTACTTTTTCCAGGATTTTGGACAGAAAGGGGAGTTTTGAGATTGGCCTGTAATTTGAGCAAGCTGAAGGGTCAAGACCAGGTTTCTTAATTAACGGTGTGACTACTGCATGTTTGAATTCCTCTGGGACCACGCTTGTAGCAATACTACTGTTTAGTATTGTTAGAACAGCAGGCCCAGTCGCTGGTAGAACCTGTTTGAACAATGCTGCTGGGATGGGGTCCAATGGTGATCCTGAAGGCTTCATGTGACCAGCAACTTTGTTTAACAATGGGAGTGTGATTGGTTTGAATTGCCTGAAAGTAGCAGAACACGAAACAAAAGCTGATGGGTCGACTAAGGAGCGGGGGATGGAGGCCCTGATCAACTCCACTTTGTTAACAAAGAATTTAGTGAAGTCATTGCAGGTGTCAACAGAGGCCTCCATACATGAATACGAAGGGACATTTAGAATGGAATTTACTGTTGTGAATAGGGCGCGGGGGTTGTGTCTATTTGAGTTGATGAGTTGGGAGAAATATTTGTTTTTTTCAGATTTGACAGTGTTCTGGTAATTTTTTAAACAGGTTTTGAGCAAAATGAAAGAAACCTGGAGATGGTCCTTTTTCCACTTGCGCTCAGCTCTCCTGCACAGGCGTCTCGCTGCCCTGGTGGCCTCATTCATCCATGGGTACTGGGCTCTCCTTGGTTTCCTGACTTTTAGTGGGGCCACCAGATCCAAGATCTTAGTGCAGGTCACATTGTGGTTACTAAGCAGCTCCTGAGCACCGACACAGGCAGAGGTTTCAGGTGTTGTAGCTGCAGTGGTAATAAAGGCAGAGGAAAAACGAGCAGCAGTTGAAGGGTTAAATATACGACAAGATTTTTTCTTCTTTCTGCTGCCTTTCAATTTAAATCTCTTGTATTTTTTATATAGTTTATGGAATTATTATTATTTTTTTAAATGAATAAACTTTATACCATACCATACCAAGTGGAATGCTACGTCTGTAGCATCTTAACAGTAACTGTGATGCTGTAAGATGCTGCAGGTGTAAGAGACACTGCAGGTGTAAGAGACGCTGTGTGTTCAGGCGCATTAAAGTTGAAATGTCTTTAAAACCCCACACCTTATTGTCCTCAAGCTTCATGAGAAACATCATTTAGATGAGGAGTGTTGAACACAAGTAAGCTACAATCTGTGCCTCATTTACCCATTCATACAGCACTCTACATCTCTACAAAGCTAATTGAACAAATCATTCTAAAGAGACTAATTGGAGCTTTAGATCACATTCATACACTGATGGGACACACATCAGAGGGTATGAGGGGTTCAGTGTCTTGCCCAGGGACACGTCAGCATGTGATTGCTGGTGGATTCGAACCCCCAACTCTCGCATTGGAGGACGACTGCTCTAACCACTCAGCCACAGCTGCCCCAGTGTTTTAAAGTTAAAAATGTCTTTAAAACCCACAGTTGAATTTACACAAACTTGGTGAGAAACATGCTTTAAATGTGTGGAATTAAAGGAAATCTAGGTGAAATGCTGCTTTTTTGTACACTAGTGAACACCTTTTTTTTACGTGTGCACACATGTGCACGCACACACACACATGCGCGCACACACACACCTACACACATATTGTGTCCCCCCCACATTACGGATGCTTCTGACGCCCTTGCTAAGGACAATTTAGAGTTACCAATCAGCCTAACATGACTATAAAACTTAATTAAAAAATTCCCTTGCACCTTTATAATCTTATGGAAGACTTTGATTTTAAATAATCTAAAGTATGTGAATATCTTGAACAGCATGTTTGAATATGACTATGCAGCTACCCATCCAGGCTGTCACATTGTAAAGTTTGCAGATGATACAGCCGTGGTGGGATGAATCACAAACAACCATGAGTCCAGCTACAGGCAGGAGGTAGAACACCTGGAGAAATGGTGCAGGAAGAATAACCTTCACATCAATGTGAAGAAGACAAAGGAGATGATTGTGGACTTCAGAAGGAACAAACACACCTACACCCCCTGAATATAGGAGGATATGCAGTAGAAATGGTCTCCAGTGTTAAGATATTTACTATTTAGACTGATCCTATGGATTTGATCTGCTCAGAGACGGGATTATAATGAAATTATCACCCGGTTCTGACTGCGTTAAACTGGGCCAGCAAACTCTTAAGAGAGTCTCCCTAATGATTCAATATCTCAAGGAATAGAGTTTAATCTGCTTGCCACATCACGTAGGAAGGCTTTGGAGCACCGTCTCATATTTTTCCTAACACGTCAGTACACATAAGATCCCTGAGATCACACTTAGCCATGCCCCCTCATACACTGACAGGTTGAGCTCCCCCTTCTGCGAAAGGTGGAGTCTAGGGCCCTATAAATTAATAATGACACGAGACATTGGGGCTCTTTTTCCGGGTCTGTGGCGTCACAGACTGAATAGAGTCCAGCATTGTGAATTGTAATCTTTTACTGCCTTTTCTAATATAATTTGATAAAACTTAATTGATGTTTCCTTGATTTACTGATTAGTATAGTTGCCACTTCTGAGGAAGGTTCGAGCCGGGGGTAGAGACTTGGGCTGGAGGGGGTTTCCGGATCCGGTGGCCCACAGCCGGCTCCCGTCTTTAACAGTTGGTGCCATGACTGGTCTTCCGTTTTAGAAGTGGTAGCTCAATTTTTATTATTATTTAATGGTGACACAGCGGCAGATGAACGGAGTCAGAGCAGACTGAACAAGCCGGCTATTATCATCTCAAGGTAAGCAGGAAACCTGTTACATCGAATTTCTGCGTGTCCCATAAGGACGGTCATTTCTGCTCTGTTTTCGGTCCGGTGTACGCAGTTTAGTGAACTAAAAGGCAGTGGAACATTACAGTATAATACGGGATTTTTTTATTTTATTTATCGGACGTAAAGTTTATTCTCGCCGGGACGCACGTGGGAACGGACCGGAAACGTTAGCAACTTGCTAACCGGAAGTGGTCCGACAGCGTTATGAACACGCCAAACGCTACTTTTTCCCTGAAAATAAAAATTTTCCGGTTGATTTAAAAGCCCGCACATGAACTTTCGTTTGATTTTAGATTAGATTAAACAAACGGCGTGACTGGAGGTTTAAAGCCCCGCGTGAAAATTATATTGTCATTTCTGCTGACGGTAAAATCTTTACGGGAAGCGAGAGCAGTCCGAAGATGTTCCGGGTGTCACTGCCCGTCGCTGTTTACTAGAAACGCATTAATACATGAACGTCGGGAAAACGTTAAGAGGTGTGGATCGTTCTGACAGTTCAAAGAAACTTTACTAAGTTTTGGGTGCCTGTGGTGAGCCTTGCTAACTCTCTGAAAGATGTTGTCGGCCCGGAGATCCTGTTTGGCGATAGTCCCCTCTGGGTCTGCGTATGGACGCAGACTGGTCAAACAGCACAGCAATATACGACATGTTGAATATGGCAGTGCTTATTGAAATGGGAGGATCTTTTAAATACACACCTATAATACAAGGTATGCAGTCCAGGAGAGACATGCAGAGGTCCAGAGGAGACGTGCAGAAGTCCAGGAGAAATCTGTAGAACATTGTGAAGTCATTAGTAGTAATATAGGGTCAGGTTAGTCTTTAGAATAGGCAGTTGAGGGACATTTAGGAATTTGGTTTTAAAGGATAAGTGGAAAAGTGTTTTGTGTATGTCTACAGCCTTGAAAAGCTGATAAAATATAAGGACTGAGGTGCATCTATGTGGATGGTGTTCCTAAGTGTGTGTTCTTGAGCTAAAACTGACGCTAGTCAAAACAAAAATGTGTACGTGATGTGAAAGTGATATAAAAGAAGTGTGTTCATGGTGCGTGTCCTGAAATGAGTGATTGTCTTGTTATAAATGTTGATCTAACAAACTATGAGATAAATTCTAAGTTGATCTTGGACTAAATTATGACTTTTGAACTAATCTTACGCACAGCTTTCTGCAGGTGGTGTGTTTGGTGGTACCAGGGGCCCCCACCACACTGCCACGCAGCTTAGCTAGAAACTGTAATATCAACAGCCACCTACAGGTCCTTCTCAAAAAATTAGCATATTGTGATAAAGGTAATTATTTTCCATAATGTAATGATAAAAATGAAACTTTCATATATTTCAGATTCATTGCACACCAACTGAAATATTTCAGGTCTTTAATTGTTTTAATACTGATGATTATGGCATACAGCTCATGAAAACCCAAAATGCCTGTCCCAAAAAATTAGCATATTTCATCCCACCAATGAAAGACAAGTGTTTTTAATACAAAAAACACCAACCTTCAAATAATCATGTTCAGTTATGCACTCAATACTTGGTCGGGAATCCTTTTGCATGAATGACTGCTTCAATGCGGCGTGGCATGGAGGCAATCAGCCTGTGGCACTGCTGAGGTGTTATGGAGGCCCAGGATGCTTCGATAGCGGCCTTAAGCTCATCCAGAGTGTTGGGTCTTGCGTCTCTCAACTTTCTCTTCACAATATCCCACAGGTTCTCTATGGGGTTCAGGTTAGGAGAGTTGGCAGGCCAATTGAGCACATGGTCAGTAAACCATTTACCAGTGGTTTTGGCACTGTGAGCAGTTGCCAGGTCGTGCTGAAAAATGAAATCTTCATCTCCCTAAAGCTTTTCAGCAGATGGAAGCATGAAGTGCTCCAAAATATCCTGATAGCTAGCTGCATTGACCCTGCACTTGATAAAACACAGTGGACCAACACCAGCAGCTGACATGGCACCCCAGACCATCACTGACTGTGGGTGCTTCACACTGGACTTCTGGCATTTTGGCATTTCCTTCTCCCCAGTCTTCCTCCAGACTCTGGCACCTTGATTTCCGAATGACATGCAAAATTTGCTTTCATCTGAAAAAAGTACTTTGGACCACTGAGCAACAGTCCAGTGCTGCTTCTCTGTAGCCCAGGTCAGGCGCTTCTGCCGCTGTTTCTGGTTCAAAAGTGGCTTGACCTGGGGAATGCAGCACCTGTAGCCCATTTCCTGCACACACCTGTGCACGGTGGCTCTGGATGTTTCTACTCCAGACTCAGTCCACTGCTTCTGCAGGTCCCCCAAGGTCTGGAATCGGCCCTTCTCCACAATCCTCCTCAGGGTCCAGTCACCTCTTCTCGTTGTGCAGCGTTTTCTGCCACACTTTTCCCTTCCGACAGACTTCCCACTGAGGTGCCTTGATACAGCACTCTGGGAACAGCCTATTCGTTCAGCAATTTCTTTCTGTGTCTTACCCTCTTGCTTGAGGGTGTCAATGATGGCCTTCTGGACAGCGGTCAGGTCGGCAGTCTTACCCATGATTGTGGTTTTGAGTAATGAACAAGGCTGGGAGTTTTTAAAAGCCTCGGGAATCTTTTGCAGGTGTTTAGAGTTACGTCGTTGATTCAGATGGTTAGGTTAATAGCTTGTTTAGAGAACCTTTTCATGATATGCTAATTTTTTGGGACAGGCATTTTGGGTTTTCATGAGCTGTATGCCATAATCATCAGTATTAAAACAATTAAAGACCTGAAATATTTCAGTTGGTGTGCAATGAATCTGAAATATATGAAAGTTTCATTTTTATCATTACATTATGGAAAATAATGACCTTTATCACAATATGCTAATTTTTTGAGAAGGACCTGTATACATTTGGTATCACTATTGCCATGACATACAAACAAACAAAACAAACAAAAACAAACCCACAAACCCCCAAATAAAATAGAGCTCTTTTTTCTATATAAATAAAAAGATTTACAAAGGATGAAATATAAAAACAAAATACCAAGGGAATAAATTGGTTCCAAACCATTGTTTCTTAGTTAAGGCTTTCTTTCTCCCTCTGTTTTTCTTATTGTGATTCTGATATTTGTGTCTCTTAAGTACACTACCCGGGTAGGTGAGTGTATGTGTAATTCCTTAGCTGGAAAAAATCCTGAAAGTTCCAAGAAGAGTTCACAGTAGATCTCTGCAGCAGCTGGCCAGTCTATTAGCAGAAATCTTCAGAATGTCGTCCATGGGTCTGGCTCGCCATCACATCCATGAAACTTCATTCAGTCAGTTGAAGTGTCTCAAGAAAAAAACAGCCTACACATAATGTGCAGAACAACAAACAAACAAAATAAATTATTTGATCACCATCATATATATCAAATCATCACAAATGAAATATGTTCAATTGCTGCATAGAGTTTAAATTTTTTATCCTACGAGTAGAGATAACCTCTCCATCATACAGTAACATCTTTTATTTTTACCATGTATTCATTTTTAACAGTTTTAATATGAAACAATGAGCTCATGAACACATTTTAACTAAACATCATTAATTCAACATGAATAAATGTCCAAAATACTCAGACTGGTTTTAACTAACATTTTACTGTGCTAAATTATGTTAATATAGCCAATTTGCTAACCAACAGCCTTACTAGCTCTTAGCTTCACTTATCATTGATATCACTCACCGGAGTTTCCACAGTAAACAAATACTTGTCCAGCTCTGTCAATGTCTGCAGTTTTACTTGGTGATATCACACCAACAGCACTTCTTTTCACACACTTTATCCTCTCTTCTCTCTTTGTGTCTTTCTAATTTCATATGTGCTGTCTCTCACTGCTCACATGGTATGGCTTTCTTCTCATGCTTTTGTTCTTTACTCCCTGTGCTTCTCCATCACACTCACAAGTGGAGGGTTGGCCCCGCCCACTACGGGTGATGCCAAGGAACAGAAAGGACTCTTGCAGTATTAATCCCAGTGGCCATACACTTAGTGTGTGTGTGGGTTACAATAAGAAATAGTTATGTTTTGCAGCTTTGATGGAAGTTGTACATTTATTCTGCCTCTGTCGAAAATTCAACCAGTCTGTGTCTGAGCCAGATTTTCTGGTTGCAGCTAGTTGAGTGTCATTTACAACATGTACTCTGAGCATGACATCTTGTGATAATGCTTGAGATTGCATAGAATGGTGCTTTCAAGCTTTAAACAAAACAGCAACAACTATTTTCTCATCCCAAAGGAATCTTAGTCAAGAACTCACAAAGGACAGATGGTGATATATGTTTCTTCAAGTAATGCTAGACCTTTAAAAACATGCAAGGATTTACAAACAGTAAAAAATATTTCCATTTAATAAATTCAGTAAATATTATAAGAAATACAAAGTATTTTCTGCAGTCTAAGAAAATTAGATCTCTTCAGGAAAAATAAACATCAACATCTAAATGAAACAATATTACAATTGTGTTGAAGCTGTTGTGGCTTTATGCTCTATTTGCTGTGGGTTGCATGTATATTAGAGTAGTTTATGAGGAAAGACTGAGACTTCGTGCTCCATGCCCAACGGCAGCCTTCTCTGCTTTATTCTCAACTCAATGTACAATAACAACCGTATTCAAAAAGCGTTCAATACAAAAACAACTGGACTTTATTTGTAACAGAAAACGTTTCGCTCCTCATCCGAGGAGCTTTCTCAATTCAAAGAGCAGAGAGTGAGAGATTCAGGTTATAAGGCTGAGTGAGATAAGACACACACACATATGTAGATTGGCAATTCACACCTAAACAACATTAACAGTAAGAGTCTTTTGTTCTTCTAATTCACAGACGAGGCCCCTCTGTTCCCATCAGGTGTGAAAACCGGCTGGGAATCTGTTTTAAAGTTGCATTATAGGTTTTTGAAAGTGGAAATCTGAGGCCTCCTCCTCTGTTAAGAGACGGCTTTTCTCTTTTTACATAAATTGCCTCCTTCACCCCCCTCTCAAACCATCTGTGTTCTCGGTCCAAAATTTGCAATGATCATGTCATCTGCTATGATGAACACAGCAGGAATGTCACCAAACGCCTCACAGTTCTTTTGCTGAAACACTTCGTTGGCTGATTTAATCCCAAATGGAAGCCGGAGGAAGCGATACCGGCCCCACGGTGTGTTGAAGGTGCATACCTTTGAAGATGACTCATCCAGCTTGATCTGCCAGTACCCATCCTTTTCATCTAAGATGGTGAAGACAGGTTTTCCTGCTAGCCTGCTGCGGACATCCTCATGTGTGGGAATGGAGTAATGCTGGCGTTTAATTGCTTGGTTCAGGTCACAAGGGTCCAAACACACCCTTAGTGTACCGTTCTTCTTCTGTGTAGCGACAAGACTGTTCACCCATTCTGTGGGCTCATTGACAGGTGTTATTACGTTTCTGTCCTGTAAGTCTTGTAGTGTTTTTTTAAGTTAGTCCAATATGGAAAGAGGCACATTTTTGCATGCATGAATGGCAGGTGTCACATTTGGGTCGATGTGTATGTGGTGAACTCCAGGAAACTCACCCAAACCTGTGAACACCTCCGCATATTTTTCCACCAGTTCTTCTTTGGTGGCTGGTGGTTTAATCAGTTTCTGTGACTTGGCTTTGAGCGTGTTGACTCTCCTCACCAGCTGCAGCTCCTCACAGGCCTGTCCTCCCAGGATCGCCTTGTCTGCTTGGGTGGACACAAGAAAGTTGAGCATGGCACTGGTCTTGGTGGTTTTACACTCGAGAGAGACAACCCCATCTGCATGTATACGAGCACCACCAAAAGCTATTAGTATAGTTTTTGTGGGCTGTAATCGAATGGGACCCGGTAATTTGCGGTATATGCATGCAGGAAGCACATTGGCATCTGCACCTGTATCAAGCTTAAAAGTGATGGGCGCACTTCTTATTGTGGCTGTTTCTGTCCAACTTTCTGCCTCACTTTTGTCACTGTACACCATTCCTATATATAAAGTGTCCATGTTAACCTCCAAGTTATTCACAGTCTTTGTTTTCTTATAGGTGGTGTTTTTTTCAATACTTGCTCTGCATACCTTTGAGACGTGGTTATTTTTTCCACATTTGTGACACGTTGCCCCATACGCCAGACATTGCCTTGGCTCGTGTTTATTTCCACATTTTGTGCAAACTGTTTGTTTGCTAGTGAATTTGTTTCTGCTTTGGCCCTGTCGTGTGTATCTGGATGCTTTTTTTAACACATCTATCGGAGCGTCCTGGACTGCTGGAACTGATTGCATTGCCTGGATCTGTGATTTAGCCACTTCTGTAGACCTACAGGTTTCAATAGCCTTGTTTAGAGTGAGCTCTTTGTCGTGAAGTAATCTCTCTTTCAGGCTTATGTCATTTATGCTGAACACCAGTTTATCTCTGATCATATCATCCACGTTTTGACCAAACTCGCAGTCCTTGCTCTTCTGACGCAGTTCTGTAACATATCTATCCACCATGATTCCTGGTGACATCATGTGAGACCAAAACTGATGGCGTTCGAAAACAAAATTTTTTTGTGGACTACAGTAGGCTTTAAACGCATTTAGGACTTCCTCAACTGTGAGGGCGTCTCCAGCTGGGGTAATGGTGAGCATATTGTACACTTCTAGCGCCTCCTCGCCGATGGTATGAAGAAGAATTGCTATTTTAATCCCTTCACCTTTTGTAGATGCACCTGTGGCTATCATGTAGAGCCGAAACCGCTGCTCCCATCTGCGCCACGCCTCAGACAGATTGCCAGTGAATAGAGCGGCGATGGTGGCCTGAACTGCTCCATGTTCATGCTAGTTAGCGTCTATTAGCTCAGGGCCGATCCTCTTTTAATTTTATTTATTTATTTATTTTTTTGCTACTCATGCTGTTGTCTTCATTCACTCTGCACCCATACTTCTGACACCATGTTGTGGCTTTATGCTCTATTTGCTGTGGGTTGCATGTATATTAGAGTAGCTTATGAGGAAAGACTGAGACTTCATGCTCCAGGCTCAACGGCAGCCTTCTCTGCTTTATTCTCAACTCAATGTACAATAACAACCGTACAACCGACGCGCCACCTAGTGGTCACAGTCATCACAACATGTGTTGTCAGTGCAATACACCACAGAAGCATTTTGAAGTGAAGCTAGGTTTGAAAACAAACAAAAAGAAAAACGTTGGTTACGTACTGTAACCCCAGATTCTATGAGTATAGGCGTAGCCCTTTAAGACTGTCGCTAGTGGGTTTATCCCTAGGAGCTCAGCGTAGGACTGAAAACTTTAGTCCACGCCCACCTGCTGTGTGTGGGCCTCACCCCCGGTCCGAACAAATTACGGTGAGACTGGGTAATCGGCTCCCAAATAGCTTTTTTCTTCAGCGATTTAGGAACCAGTGAGGCCCAGAGCTTAAAGGGCTACGCCTATACTCAAAGAATCTGGGGTTACAGTACGTAACCAACGTTCTGTTTCGTATAGGCTTCGCTCTTTAAGACTGTCGCTAGTGGGTTAAAGGCGAAGCAGGATGAAGTCTATGCCTCACTAGGTCCACTCAGCTACAACATGAAGCACCTGCTTGCACAAAAAAAAAAAATTCATCACTCAGCCTTCTGTGTGCGTAATTACGCGCTGCGTAATTGCGTGCTCCATGTGCAGGGGCGCACCGAAGAAGATCTCTGGTGAGGAAAAAAAGGCTGAGATAGCAGACCTGCTGCTGTGAATAGGAACAACAGAGGATACGAATTGTGACAGTATAACAATAAACAGAGCAGACCAACAGCTCCTCAGGATGAAACAGTTAATAACAATAAAATCAGCAGTCATGAACTTGTGACTGATAATAAATATCTCACACTGAGACTGAATGCAGGCAAGTGTGAGCTCAAAAGTGAGGCTCCATGAGAACCCTGAGAGCAGAATGGGTCATGGAGAAAGTAGAAACATCACGTAGATAAAAACGAATAATTGAACATGGCCATGACCAGGCAGCCGCCATACAAATATTCTCCACTGTCATCCCTCCATGCAGAGCTATGGAGGATGAAAACCCTCTGGTGAAATGCGCTGAGATTCTCTGGAGGATCCAGTCCAGATGAACTGTAAGCTTCAGAAATAGCCTCACACAACCAGTGTGAGAGGCGCTGGGTGGATAGAAGACGTTCTGAAGAGCTGTCCCAGTAATGCACGAACATACGCTGAAAGCGGCGCTATGCGACCGTGTGCACCACGTAACATGAAAAATGCGCACATGGGACAGAAGGAGGTGAGATGTTGCTTCCTCCTCAGAATTATGAGGAAGAGGATAAAACCCATCCAAGGTTATCACTCTCGATCTGAATGAGATGGTGATGCTTTTCAGAGCACGCAATACAGCTGAACTGCCGTCAGCTTGAATTCTGAGACAAGAGGGAGTAACAGAGAGAGCAGATAATCACTCACTCTCTTGCCGACGTCAGAACTAACAGCAGGGCTGTTTTAATGACAGAATTTAAGTGAAACCTGATCTAAAAGCTCAGAATGAGCTTTGATCAGAGCGTGCAGGACCATCATTAGGTCTCACTGTGAAGCTAGAGGACGTGACACCGGTCTGTGTCTCTGTACACCTTTCAGGAAACCTTTCATCAATGGGTGATTAAGAACTGTTTTGTCACCGAAGCCCTTGTGACAGGAAGAAACAGCTGCAGCATAAGATTTAAATGAACTGAACGTTAGATCTCTGTCCATCAGCTGTTGCAGAAAAGATAGCATGCCACCTAGTGGCCATGAGATGACCTCCACGACTTTCTCTGTGCTCCAGCACTGAAAAACTGTCTACTTGATGTGTACAGCGTTGTGATGGAAGCAGCTCGTGCGCCCTGAACGTATGTACCATATCCTGTGGGAGGCCCATCTTTTCTAAACGGATCTGTTCAGCGGACAGACCCAAATATGCTGACCTATTGCTGGGTAACTCCTGATTGCTCTTCCTGCCTGGAAGCACAAAGAATATTAATTGTTCAATTACAACGGATTCTTTTCTTTTTTGAGTTAAATTTCTGTTATGTGACCAAGATAACAATGAGAGTGGAGTGTTTAATCAGTGACATGAGACGCCATTTTATCTTTGACCCATCAGAATAAATGCGGTCATTTATTTAACAGAATCAAAATTTAACATCAAAACATGTACACATTGATTTGCTGATCTGTTTCTGATTAATAAACTTGGCACGCTTTACTAAACAAGACAACAGAACATTACTGATTGAGACTGATTCATCTCTGAAGGCATCTAGCTTGATTTACTGGCGAATAGGGAAGTTTAAAGAGGAGGAATAGATTTAAGGAGGAAGTTTAGATGGATGAAAGTTATGTGTTGAACCAGAACATGGCACCCTTCCTCCGACATCCAGCTCAGCCCTCCGGTACACTTCAGGACGTGCAGCAACTTTGTTACCTTAGCAGAGGATGCATCCACTCCGGAACAGAAGTCCATTGGAACGCTCCCTTTTCAGCGTCTCCGGTTAGAGTAGCTGGGGTCATCAGAAATCGTGACAAAGTACTCGGTTCAACCGATTCAACTGAATAAACTTTCTTAGAAGTTGAGCATTTAATGCTCGGGTTGAGTCACAGCCGAGGCTACTACGCTGGAATGGAGAGACCCTTGGCACATGGTCAAATCTATCCGCTACTTAGTTGAGTCTCATCTTCGACTGAAAGTTCCAGCAAGACTGGAAAAGACTGCGAAGACTCCAACAGACGACGAAGACTTGGAAAAAGACTAAGACAGAATAGTTCCAAGAAGTGTTGCCTTTTAAAGGGGTATCCACTTCCTATTACGTGGTACTTCCTGATTGGTTGAAACAACCAGCAGGGGTGTAGTTCTGAAAAAACCCTCCACTCTGGAGATGGAGGCAAAGATGGAGACAGATGTCTTCAACTTGCCGGGCCTAGGTGCAGCCTCGTTTCAGTGTGACGTCACAGCTGGACAGCGAGGCCAAATGGGGTCAGGGCGACGAGCCGGGGCGGAGCCAACCTTGCCGCCAGATCATCCGATTAGGGCGGAGGGAGGCGAGGGATGGAAAATCCCTTGTGTTAACATCCTCTTTGGTTTTTGCTGGGCAGCTCTGAGAGGAGGGCGCCGACGGCTGGGAGCAATGTGGTCGCCGACGTCGGAAGATCTGAGGTGGCTGAGCATCCGCTCGGCCACTCGTCTTCCGTCACTACGCTCTCCAGAAGAGAAGGGGCAGCTCCGCATCGCCTTTCTCGGAGGAATCATTCGATTCACTGCGTGACTCTGCGTCAAAGAAGGCGGTGGCATGGTCCCGCGCATAGCGTCCCGCCACAGATAAAAAACACTCAGCGGAGCTTCTGCCAACAACGCCTTTTTCAAGGGAATCGTCCAATTTACCTTGAGAAAAAAACACGTTAGAAAAGGTAGTGGCATTGTCCGGCAAGTAGCGGCCCTCCACGGAAAAATATTTAGCGGGGCTGCTGCTAACATTGCCTTTTTGAGGAAATCATTCAATTACCGCGAGGAAAAAACACATTAGATAAGGCGGTGGCGTCGTCCAGCGAGTAACGGCCCTCCATGAAAAAACATTCAGCGGGGCTGCTGCTAACATCGACTTTTTTGAGGAAATCATTCGATTAACCCGAGGAAAAAAAACACATTAGAAAAGGCGGTGGCATCGTCCTGCGGGTAGCGGCTCGCCACGGAAAAGCACTCCTCGGCGCTTACCTTGAACAAGGCTGCTCGTCTGCTTCTACTCGGGGAGGAAGAGCTCACCAGGACGGCAGGAGGTTGGCGTGGCTGAGACCCAGGCATCCTTAGCAAAGGTTGTGCCGGTCAAAGCTGGACAACTTTTCCTTCTTCGTTCTTCTGACAGTCCTAGCTAGCTGGCTGAAGAAAAAATGGGAGCCTATTACCCGGTCTCACCATAATTTATACGGACCGGGGGTGAGGCCCACACACAGCATGTGGGCGTGGACTAATGTTTTCAGTGCTGCACTGAGCGCCTAGGGATAAACCCACTAGCGACAGTCTTAAAGGGCGAAGCCTATACAAAATAGAACAGAACAGTCCTATTGATAAAAGTTCCAGCTGTACAGATTTTTTTTCTTCTTTCGGCTGCTCCCTGCGTTAGGGGTCACCACAGCGAACTAAGTCGCAAGAAGACTTGGCAATTATTTTTACGCCGGATGCCCTTCCTGACGTAATCACAGACCACCAAGCTACCACAGCCCTCTGTGTGGAGCAGAGAGCTACTATCTAGGACACCCGGAGGAGCAGATGGTGGGGGCTTGCTCAAGGGCCCAGAGTGGGACGAATCAGGGTGGGGGCAGTTGTGGGTGCTTCACCTACCCCACCCACATTTTTGATGTTGTCGGTACCGGGGCTTGAACCGGCGATCTTCTGATTACAGGCCCACCTTCTCTAACCTTCTGTGCCACCATTCCAGCTGTACAAAGATAGATTGTAGAAACGTTTCCATTAGGGCTGGACGATATGGCCAAAACTTTTATCATGATATATCTCTTAATTTTGGTCGATAAAGATATAATTCGATATCAATATAAACAATATAAAAGCCTCAGAAAAACTACAAGCTATACAAATAAATTAATGTTCACCTTTTATTTGTATTTAGCCTTCAAAAAATTGAAATCACTGTTAAATAAACATAAAATTCTCAACTTTGTCAATATGAATGGTTTTAACTTTAAACAACAACTTTAAAATTGACAGCATTGAAATGCGTTGTTAATGAAATAAAATTTTGGGGTGTCGTTATTGATAAGAAGCTGACATGGAAATCTCATGTAAAATACTTAAAAATAAAAATAAATTGTATTACTGTATAAAGTAAAAGAGTTTTTGAATGACAAAGCTTTGTATATATTGTATAATGTAGTGATTGTTCCATATTTAATCTATTGTAATGAAGTTTGGGGAAAAGCATGCAAAACAATTACAAATCCTATTTTTTTTTTTAAAAAGCTATAAGAATTATTAGTAGTATGAAGTGCTATGGTCACCCAACAAATAACCCAACAAATGCATTATTTCATCAATAGAAATTATTAAAATGTTATGATTTGGTTGAATATAGTATTTTACAAGTCGTGTATGAAGCTAAAAAATATTAGCCCCAAATATTAAATTAAAATTTGTAAAAATAACGTTAAGGGAATGTAAATGTTTGTAAAACCTCCATTTAGAACTGGTCTGAAGGAGCTGTGTTGTAATTCAGGGAACAGGATTATGGAATTGCCTTGATATCACCATAAAAATTTCTAAAACAATTTATATGTTTAAAAAGATGATAGTTAAAGTTGTTGGGAAGGTATAGTACCGGGTGAAGGATACCTGAAGTTTTTTTTGTTTTCAGTTTGGAGATTGTTAAAGTCAAGGTTGTTGTTTGTTTGTAGTTATTTTGTATTTTTTAAATTAGGGGCAGATAAGAATTATTTTCTTCTTTCTTCAACCTTTTCATTCAACGTTTTTTTTTTCTCCTTTCTGATGAATTTGTTTTATTTTAAATGAATGAATAAATGATAAAAACAAAAAACAAAAAACATGCAGTGCTGGGGGGGTTTCAGGGACACATTGGCTCAAACTTTTATTGTGCTTCATCTTGTGACTCATCATATTCTGTCAAGTGGGACAAGTTAGATGCTCCAACTGCTAGTTAGAACGACTCTCGGTCACATTTTGCAGCACACTGACTGAAACCTGCAGTTTATCGGATCTTAGAAAGCCGAACCACTTCCAAACCAGCAAATTAGTCTTTTCTCTCTTATCAGTGATGTCATCTGCTTTCTCTTCGCTTGTGAAAGCTTGTTCAGTCACATTCTGACGATCATGGGCACTCATTTTGAAGCGAAAACTTAATGTGCGTTGGAGATTAGCCTAACTTAGCCTGCTACCACTAACGCCTTCTGGACTTGAGCTCTGCGTAACATTACGTCACCACGCACTTACGTAGTTGTGTCACACTTTTTTCTGTCCGGGTTGAAACTGAAGTCGCCGCTTCAACCCGAACAGAAAAAGAAATGCGTCAGTGAAACGCTGTAATCCTATCGAAATATCAAAAATGTGCTTAAAACTCATATCATCGTTATTGAATAAAAGTATATCGCGAGATATATCGATATCGAATTATTATCCAACTCTAGTTTCCATTCAGCTTTAAGGATTGAACTTGATTTTTTTTTTTGAAGTCGTCATTGTCAAAATGTAAGTGTAAATGGGGGAGTGGTGAAAAGTGGGGAGTGGGAAAGGTGAGGCACCCACACCTGCCTCCACTTTCATTTGGTCCACCCTGGGCACTTGAGCAAGGCCTTTAACCCCCACCATCTGCTCCCCCCAGGCGCCCTACATGGCAGCTCTCTGCTCCACACAGAAGGCTGTGGTAACTCGGCGGTCTGTGGTTGTGTCAGGAAGGACATCTTGTTAGTTCTCTGTGGTGACCTCTGAAGAAGAGAACAGCTGAAAGAAGATTGTCCAAATGTAAACATAAATAAATTCCAAGAGGAAAAAAGCATTTCTCCTGCTCTCTTTCTCATTGTATGTGTGTGTATGTGTGTGTATGCGTGTGTGTGTGCGTGTGTGTGTGTGTGTGTGATAACCAATTAAGTAAACAGTGAGTGATCAAGCCTCTGTGGAGCTCAGATAACAGCCACCTCATGTTTCTCTGTACCCTACCATTAATATGAAATTCTAATAAACAAATTATATTTAAATGGTAGCTGCATTTTGAAACGTGTGTTCTTTGTGGCAGTGAAGGTGATGTTGAAGGTGTGTGTGTGTGTGAGTGTGTGTGCAGTGGGGGCTGTTAACACTGAATGAAACAGTGCGGGGAGTCGGTGAGTGCAGATAAAGCTCTGCTCATGTATCAGCCTGCTCACCTGTCTGCAGCCAGACCGCCATAATGGATAGACACAAGCTGCAGCCATCACTCACACTCACATTGGCTGCCTCTGTGTGTGTGTGTGTGTGTGTGTGTGTGTGTGTGTGTGTGTGTGTGTGTGTGTGTGTGTGTGTG
>NC_056512.1:7240442-7241470 GCF_014905685.2 Nematolebias whitei
GTGTGCTTTGTGTATATGATGGTGAGTATGTGTGTGCTTTGTGTATATGATGGTGGTGGGAGTGATTATATGTTTGCATGGGTGCATGACAGAGGAAGACGGAGATGGAGTGTGATGTGAAATTCACATCTGATTTCTGCAGTTTGTTTCTCTAAAACTTAAAATATTGTCTCTATTTTAGAAGTCTTTATTATTCCACAGTTTTCAGTTCTCTCTCTCTCTCTCTCTCTCTCTCTCTCTCTCTCTCTCTCTCTCTGTGTGTGTGTGTTAGCGCGCGCGTGTGTGTGTGTGTGTGTGTGTGTGTGTGTGTGTGTGAGACAAGAGGTTATAGAAGAGGGTCGTCAGAGGGAGCTGATGTGATGGACAGCTGTCAGGACACATGAGCCCCTTATCCACGGGTCTTTTTGGTACTCCTATGTAACTAGTTGTGGCCGATTGCGGGATTTATCAACAATGCCTCTAGTGGTGGAACCCACCCCATTTTTGGGACCTAAATCACTGAGGTCCCAGGTCTGGTTCTTTTAGGGTCTAGTTGTGACATCAGCGCACTGTAGGTCACTGATTGGTCAGGGGGCGTATTCATTGGTGGAGGGCGGAGATTCAGTCTTCCACCGGAAATCACAATCCACCATTTTCTTTTTCACCCGCATAACAGACAACAAGAAATCGGAGGAGCTTATTTTGGAATATTTTATAAGGTAAAACAAATAATCATGGCACAACCGTGGTCGAATGCTGAAGTTCAGGCATTTCTCTGTTTGCTGGCCGATGAACAAGTGCAGAGCGAGCTAGATGGAACGAAACGAAATGAAAAGATTTTTCAAGAGGTGTCTGCGCAGATGGCGGTGCAGGGCTCCATCGCACACCAAAGCAAATAGGAAAGCTAAAAAACTAATAGTTGATGGTGAGTGTATTTTATTTACTTTAAGCATATTTCCTTTTCCTCATGCAACCGTTTCTTTGCGTTTTCTGAAAGTACTGTGAACAAACGAGGCTGACGCGGTTACGTCGTCATTAGTTAGCATCAT
>NC_056512.1:7246470-7255907 GCF_014905685.2 Nematolebias whitei
TCATCCATCATCCATCAATCATCCATCTATCAATCCATCATCAATCAATCAACCTTTATTTATACAGGTAAATCCCATTGAGCCTCGAAGACTCATTTACAAGAGAGACCTGATTTCAACAAAGAAAGATGACAACAATGGACAACAGCAACAACAATAAACAGTTATAAAAAAGCATACTACAGTTTTTTTTAACAAATAGGATGGCTAAAAGGAAATCATCCATCCATCCATCATCCATCAATCCATCCATCCATCCATCCATCCATCCATCCATCCATCCATCCATCCATAAATACATACTTCCAACCATCCATCATTCATCGTCATCCATCCATCCACCCATTCATCCATCAATCATCCATTCATCATCCATCATCCATCCATCCAACATCCATCCATCCATCCATAAATACATGCTTCCAACATCCATCCATTCAACATCCATCATCCATCCATCGACCATCCATCCATCAATCATCCATTCATCATCCATCATCCATCCATCAATCATCCATCCATTAATCAATCATCCATCCATCCATCATTCATCTATTCATCATCATCATCATTCAATCATCCATCCTTCAATCATCCATCCATCATCCATTCATCTTTCCATCCATCAATCATCCATCCATCAATCATCCATTCATCATTCATCATCCATTAATTATCCATCATCCATCATCCTTCATCCATCCATCATCATCCATCAATTATCCATTAATTAATCAATCATCCATTCATCATCCATCAATCATCCATCCATCCATCAATCATCCATCCATCCATCAATCATCCATCTATCCATCAATCATCCATCCAACCATCCATTCATTATTCATCATGATGTTGATGGCCCAGCACAGAAGATCAACATCATGAGGCCAGGATTCTGCGGTCTACACTCATCTCCAGGCCAGCGGTCACTCTTTCAGGGATGAAGATGTGCACATCCTGGACAGAGAGGAACGATTGTTTGAGAGAGGAGTAAAGGAGGCCATCTTTGTGAAAAGAAATTGTCCATCATTAAACAGGGGTGGAGGCCTCTGGGTTCAACTGTCCCCCTCTTACAATGCTGTGATTGCTAGTATCACTCAACCCCCTGTGAATAGTAAACAGCCATCAGTGTGCTAATGATCCATTGTTAGGCTGATGGTCCTTCTTGACCATGTGAGCAGCTGGTTTTGGTTGTCAGCAGCAAACTGGTTGATCCACTCTGAGAAGGTGCTATTTAAGAGACTGAGCTGAAAACAGCACCTCAGACTGAGGAAGTCTCTTGGATGAGAGATGAAACGTTTCTAGATTTTTTTGCTTTTTTTTTTTTTTTTTTTTTGTTTGTTTGTTTGTTTTTTTGAATGTCCAGAGGACCAGATTGAACTTTTTTGGATTTTTCTACCTGGATTATTGAGCATGCATCAGGCTATCATGGTTTAGATCAGCTACAGGTACCAATTAAAGGGTGGGTCATGCTGAAAAATTATATATAGGGATTCATACCTATAGAAGGGCATTTCAAACTATTCTTCCATTCCTAACTTGGTTTAAGTTAGATTTACATGGCAAAATATAGTTTGGTTCAATTGTCTGTTGTCCCTTTAGACTAACGAATTGAGGTTTGGTTTTTGGTTTCCCCCTACATGTTTTTGGAGTCTGTGGCGAGACTCAACTGAAGGATTAGCTACCGCCCCCCACCCCCCGAATAGGATTGTTCGAGTAGGTTCGGTTTGAGTGTCGTGAGACCAATGTAGGTTATGGTACTTAAAGTAGCATTAATCTACATTGACTCCTCAAAGATTGAAGTTTAACAAATGAACTGCATTTTGGCATAGTTAAAGTCCTCATAGTCTTTAACTAAAGTACACACAAAATTCATTCTTGCTGGGGGTGTTCAGAAACAATACCAAAGCCAAATAAACAATGTCTCAACATCGACAAAAGTAGTGATTAAGCAACCAGAAAACAACATTTCAACATCGACAAAAGTAGTTATTAAGCAACTAGAAAACGACGTTTCAGTGCGTCACTCACTCTGACTGTCAGATTTGATCACGTTATCGCGTCTGAGTTGTTATCTTAACAGTTAATCAAGCTTGGACTTATTTAGTTTCTGCTTGGACGACCTTTTTTCCCACGAGGTCTGAGTTTGTGAGATCTTTGTCTCCTGTGGAGTTATTGAACGCCTTGTGTAGTTTAACCTGGTTTCGATGTACCCATTTAACAATTGGCTCTTTTTGGCCTTTGCTGATTTTGATCTGGTAGACAACTGGAGACAGTTTGTCTGTTATCAGGTGGGGTCCAGTTCACCTGGGCATCAGTTTGCGGGTGAGAGTTCCGGTCCCGGACTCTCTTTTCCCGGTTGTGGGGGCGAACGTGTAGTACCAGACCCTATCTCCCACTTGGAGTTCCTCGTGAGAGGCCTTTTGGTCATAGTACGCCTTTCGTCCTTCAGCAGATTTTTCCAGGTTTCTCTGGGCAAACGCAAAGGTGTTTTTAAGGTGTCCAAGTCATTCATGTATTGTTGTGTGGTGTAGGCTGTTACCATGGCGGCATCGCCTGGTTGGTACAACAGGTGTAGAGGGAGAGTTATTTGTCGACCCGTCATCATCTCGAAGGGAGAGATGCCAGTCGATGTGTGTGGAGTGGCCCTTATGGCCATGAGGACCAGAGGGAGTTTCACGTCCCAGTCCTTGTGGTTTGCGGTTACGTATTTCTTCAAAATACTTACCACATTTCTGTTTGCTCTCTCCACTTGGCCTGAGGCCTGTGGGTGGTAGCCAACATGGAAGTTGACTTTGATGCCTAGCATCTTCCACAGTTCTTTCATCACTTCAGCTGTGAAGTGTGTACCTTGATCTGAGTTCACCCTGAGGGGAAGTCCAAACCTTGAAAATACATGATTCATTAGTAACATAGCAGTTGTTTGTGCTGTGTCGTTAGGAGCTGGTAGGCATTCTACCCATTTGGTGAATGCGCAAGTTACCATGAGAAAATATTTATTTCCTCTAGTGCTCTTAGTAAGTGGTCCAACCCAGTCGATCTGGAGGTCGGACCATGGGAATGCAATGCCTCTACTTTGCAGTGGTGCTCTGTGGAGTGGTCTGGATGGCTGAAACTGGCAACAGACCAGGCACCCTTTTATGTAGTTCTTGACATCCTTTTTCATTCCAGGCCAATAAGCAACTTGTTTTAATGCTTTCAGCATGGCGTTATCTCCCTGGTGTCCTGCGGACAGGAGGTCATGCGCATGAACTAACATCCCCCCCCCCCCCCCGTGGTCATGGGGGACCACGAACATGGGTGAGGACGTCGGTCCATGAGCAAAAGTTAGGATGCCCTTGATTAGTTTTAGCTGTTTGCACAGCTGAAAGAGGACTTTAAGGTCTGGATTAGAATCCAGGTCGGCTTCGGACGGAGTGTTTTTCTCTGGGTCAGTCAAGTACAGCATCATCGAGTTTATCGCAGGATCCGACTTCTGAAGTTGGATGATGTCTGGGTCAGTCAGCACAGGTTGTACAGAGACTGTGTTGTCAGCTGGCTTGGCTGCAGCCTGTGCACATGTGACTGCCAATACCTCGGCTGTAGGTTGTACTGACAGAGTTGCGAGCAGCCAGGAGGGGTCAAAGGACCACGGAGGGCCGTCCACGGCTCCGTCCTTGGCTAGGAAGTCTGCAAGGTCATTATACTGCTTGTCATTGCCTAGGACTCTAGAATGTCCTGGAACCTTTTTCCAGTAGACCTGTAGGTCATGTGATGTCACCAAGTGATCACATGCCATGAAAAGCTATTTTTGTTTGACCACTTTCTTGTTGCTTGTGAAAAAACCGTTCCATTTCCACAGAGCGAGATGACACAAGAAACTAAGTCGAGCATAATTAGAGTCCATGCAGATGACTAGCGTTTGGATGGAGCGTTCTACTGCCATCTGGAGAGATATTAGGATTCCTACTATCTCAGTGTACTGAGAAGTCTGAGAGCCTAATTTATAGCTAAAAGTGACCTCTTGTTGGTCTTGGAGGAGGATCCCTCCAACACCTGATTTGCAGGTTTGTTCATGGTGGAATGAGCATCCATCCACGTACAGTGTTGTCATATCTTTGCAGATATTGTCATCAAAGTAGTGGTGATTTGGGTCCTCATTTACGGAGGGTTTTTCCGCAGCTGGCGGTTGGGTGGCTGGTACATCTTGTGTACATTCCTGGCAGAGTGCCAGGTCGGTGCCCAAATGTGATTTCTTGTTTTGTCCGTAGCAGATGTCTAGGTCAAAACTTTGAAGTGTCATGAGCCATGTGAGCCTGTGAGTTTGTCACCACACCATCTCTGATGCATTGGCTATTCAGGAAAGTTACTGGATGGTGTTGTATTTCAACAATGATTTTTTGTCCACCGATGTAACTGGAGAAGTGTTTAACTGCCCACACAGTGGTCAGTAGAGCTTTCTCACAGTCTGAGAACTTTAATTCGGGGCCTGCCATTGTCTTGCTGGCGTAGGCCACAACACGCTTGTCTTTGTTGTGCATCTGGTACAGACCTGCACTCATGCAGTGAGCTGAAAAGCCCACTTCCAAGTGAAACTCTTTGTTATAGTCTGGATAGACTAGACATGGGGCTGACTTGAGTCTGTCCCTGAGAGCGTTCATTGCCTGCTGTTGGTTATCAGTCCACACAAATGGGATGTCTTTCTTTAAGAGTTCAGTCAGTGGTTTTGCAAGGTCTGCATAGTTCTCTATGAATTGCCGTGAGTAGTTACACACGCCCAGAAAACTTTGTAGTTCTCTGAGATTGGTGGGGACTTTGAGATTGTCTAGGCCTTGGGTGCGAGTCAATTGTGGTTGTACTCCATCTGGACCTACTAGTAGGCCAACGTAGTCCACCTTGGTCCTGCACCACTGGCATTTTGACAGTGAGATTTTAGCACCAGCAGTAGTCAGTTGATTCAGAACGTGGTCGATCTCAGCCAAGTGTAAGTCCAGTGTTGGCTGCCTCAAAAGGACATCGTCCACGTAGATCAGTGTCCCACGTCCGTGGGCGTCTGGTCATGCTTTGTTCAAAAAGATGTTGAACTCAGCTGGTGAGTTAGCGTAGCCAAAGAGGCACCTGGTGAAGGTGTATTGTCGGCTACCAAAAGTGAAAGCTAGTTTGTGTTGGTCCTCGGCGTGCTCAAAAACGGTCCAAAAACCAGAGGCGACGTCGAGGGTGGAAAAGTACTTACCAATGGTGACCTTGAGCAGTTCCTGTTGGATCTGGGTCATTGGCCACCTAAATAAAGGAACTTGTTTGTTTAGCTTTCTGTAGTCTATGGTAAGTCTCCACTTACCATTTGGTTTCAAACTGGCCATAAAGGCGCAGAGTAGGTGCTATTACAATGTCTGATTATGCCTTTATCCAAAAGGTCATCAATGATTTCCTTGACAGGTTGATGTGCTGCCAGGGGAATCTTGTATTGTCTGACAAATGTAGGCAGTGAGTTTGGCAGAGTTGGGATGCTCACTGTGTGGATTGAGGTCAACCCACAATCCATTGAGTCAGTCGAGAATGACCTCATATTTCATGAGAACTTGGCGGAGTTTGTCCCTTTCTTCATCAGTCGTCAGGGAGTCGGCTTGGGCGACCACCTGTTCAATCCGTGAAGAGATTGCTGAGGGTTCTTGATGTTTGGGGAGCTCCAGTGAGTCCCTTTCTGTGTCGCCAGACCTGTCTATAGGTAAGACAATATAGGTTTGAGGTCCTAAATCGACATCATTGGTTGAGAAGAGAGCTATGGCCTGTGTTGGTTTCGTGAACCAAACTGGACCAGTCTCTTGACTCAATACCAGGTTGTCTGGGAGTCCTCCCAGAAATGGAATGCCAAGTTCAAAATCATGAAAATCTGTGGAGATCAACCATCCTAGCCTTGTGTTTCTCCGGATCAGTACCTCCTCTGTGCATGTGTTGCACACAGCAACAGATGTGGTTCTAGAGTCGAGGCTCACTTGGCTTGCGGCCTCAATGGACAGTCCTAGATCAGATCAGTTTGAGGTTAATGACTCCTTTTGCAGTCATTACTTGTGAACTGTTGGGATGCAATGGAAAGCGGAAAGCTTTCTTGGTCAGAACCAGACCCAAATGTTTTTTAACCAATGTTTCGTAGAAAGCTTGGTTAATAGCTGATTTATCTGTCCACAGCGACAGTACAGCATCTTCGGTCTGGGATCCTTGGATCTCTACACCTTTAACTACCAATGGTAGGTAGTATCCGGTGGGCTCTG
This sequence comes from Nematolebias whitei, assembly GCF_014905685.2. Classification (NCBI taxonomy): domain Eukaryota; kingdom Metazoa; phylum Chordata; class Actinopteri; order Cyprinodontiformes; family Rivulidae; genus Nematolebias; species Nematolebias whitei. The sequence goes on from NC_056512.1 coordinate 7,252,722, forward strand.
ACTGTCTCAGCTCGCAGATGAGGCTTTCTTGTTCAGTCAGAGTTGGGTTCACCTGTTGGGTCTCTTCGGTTTCACATGTTTTTGAAGGATTACCTACCAGGACTGTGTTCTCTGCTGAGAGGTCCTCGGTGCCTTCTGTGGTGCCTGCTGTTGGGCCGTCTGTGACTGTCTCAGGAGGCATGAGTATTGGCAGGGGTTTGCACACTCTGGCCCACATTGTCTGTTCACCATAATCTATAATCGCCTCAAAGCGATTTATAAAATCCTGGCCAATCAAAAATGGGAATAAGTCAACCGGAGACACATGTACTGGGTGGTATAGTGTCATCTCGCCAACCTGCATGTGAACCATAGCTATAGCTGTTAGGGTTGTCCTTATCTCTGCGAGGCCCTACAGTTCTATAGCACATTCTATGAGAGGTATTTCCCTGTGAACACCGTTAGCGGCGGTCTGGAGCTCCTCGAACAGTTTAGTAGACATAATAGTTATGTCGGCTCCACCGTCCAGTAGGGCTTCATGTGTGAGGACCCCTTCAAGTGTGATCGACAGGTAAGCTTTTTTAGCGACACCCTTTCTGATCAGGTTACACAGGAACCTTTTAGGTTTTGGCCAACGTTTCTTCTTACGTTTACCTTTGCCTGTGTAATCCTGGTTTATCCGAACCGTTGGTGCAGTTGGTGCTGCTCCTGAGAGTTCGGTTTTTGACGGGCCTCCGTCATTGATGTATGAGATCACCCGCTCTCTGTGTGTTGAGGGGCTCTCATTGTTTGTAACAACAAGGTCCTGGTGGCTGTCTGTGATAGCAGCAACGTTGTTGTTTGTGTCACCTTGATTTATCTGAACCGTTAGCACAGCTGTTGCTGTTTCTGAGGTTTCAGTTTGTGACGGGTCACCGTCAGTGACGTGTGAATGTACCCCCCCCTTTTTCTGGTGAGTGCCTGTCAGAGTTTCCAACAACAACGTCATGGTGACTGTCTGTGACAGCAGTAACGATGTTGTTTGTGTGCTCTGACTCATCAGCAATGATATTGCCACACAACACGTCCGGTTGTTTGTCCGTGGCAATACCTTTCAACATTTCCAAGAACCGACGCACACTCTGTCTCGTCCGAGCTCAGAGGTGCGGGGCTCTCTTTCTGGACCCGCTGCTGTTTCTTTTTCATCTCAGGCTGTTCGGGCCGACGTGGAGAGGGAGCAGGTACCCTCCTCTGGGGTTCCCAGTGGGATCCCTGGTTGTATGGGTCACCTTTGGTGCCATTCTTTTTACCATTAGGGCGTGCGCCCCCCTTCTGGTACATTCGTTCATCTTCTGGTTTCTTGGGAAACCATTTAGGATCTTGTCTGGACCAGGGGGCACTCATCTGGTGTGGTTTGGCTGCTGGGAAACCTCGTTTCCGCTCGCCTTTTTTGGGAAGGGGAGCTGAAGCTCTCATCCCTTCCACTTCTAATGACTGGACAGGAATCCTCTCACCTGTGAACAACTCAATGGGTGTTTTTGTCAGGATTTGGTGGTCATGGACGAACCCAGTAGTGCAGACAGGACTCAACTCGGCCGATTACAAAAATAAATATTTTAATGACGAATAAAGTTACAAAATAATAAGCTGACGGGGCAACAAAACTTACATGAAAACAGAAGGCTCGGGGGAAAACTCAGAAAGGACTCAGGAAGCTCAGGGAAGACTCAGGAGACGCAGGAGAGCACAGGATACCCAACGAATACGACGTGACAAAGAACAAGACAGAACAGACGACTTATATACAGGGACAAGACGAGATGTGATTACAAACAGCTGTGACGAGACAAGGGTGGCACCAATTGAACTAAAGAGAAAACATTAGGAAACACAGACACAAAACCGGGCCACCAAATGGTACCGTCCTTACAGTATCCCCCCTCAAGAACGCCCCCAGGCGTCCCCAAAAAAATCCCCTCCCGAAGGACTTGGGCGGGTGGAGGGCAGCACTGCAAGGGTGGAGGGCCCAAGGAAACACAAGGAAGAAAACAAAGACCTGACAAAAACTAAGGCAGAACACAAGCAGGAAAACACAAAAGATCTGAACGGTCAAGAGACCGTCCCTAGAGTCATTGTTCCGGCGGGCGGCCGGGAGGCCGTCCATCAAGCCGGGCCAGGTCAGGGGGGCGGCCGGGAGGCCGTCCATCACGGGAACCACGTTCCGGGGGGCGGCCGGGAGGCCTTCCATCACAGGAACCACGTTCCAGGGGGCGGCCGGGAGGCCGTCCATCACGGGAACCATGTTCCGGGGGGCGGCCAGGAGCCTCCCGTCCAACACATAGGACCTTGGAGGCCGTGGCAGGCCGCGATGACGACTTGGATGACTCTGGCGGCGGAGAACCCTTGGAGGCCGCAGCTGGCGGCGAAGAAACCCTGGAGACCGCAGCTGGCGGCGAAGAGACCCTGGAGACCGCAGCTGGCGGTGAAGAGACCTTGGAAGCCGCAGCTGGCGGCGAAGAGACCTTGGAGGCCGCAGCTGGCGGCGAAGAGACCATGGAGGCCGCAGCTGGTGGTGTAGACGAGGAGGCCGCATCAGGCGGCGTAAACGACGAGGAGGCAGCATCAGGCGGCGTAGACGACGAGGAGGCCGCATCAGGCGGCGTAGACGGCGAAGAGGCCGCATCAGGCGGCGTAGACGGCGAAGAGGCCGGATCAGGCGGCGATGGCGACTTGGAGGCCGCATCTGGCGGTGATGACGACTTGGAAGCCGCATCTGGCGGCGATGATGACTTGGAGGCTGTAGCTGGCGGCGGAGAACCCTTGGAGGCCGCAGCTGGCGGCGAAGAGAACCTGGAGACCGCAGCTGGCGGCGAAGAGACCCTAGAGACCGCAGCTGGCGGCGAAGAGACCCTGGAGATCGCAGCTGGTGGCGAGGAGACCCTGGAGACCACAGCTGGCGGCGAAGAGACCCTGGAAACCGCAGCTGGCGGCAAGGAGACCCTGGAGACCGCAGCTGGCAGCGAAGAGACCCTGGAGACCGCAGCTGGCGGCGAAGAGACCTTGAAGGCCGCAGCTGGCGGTGAAGAGACCTTGAAGGCCGCAGCTGGTGGCGAAGAGACCTTGGAGGCCGCAGCTGGCGGCGTAGACGACGAGGAGGCCGCATCAGGCGGCGTAGTTGACGAGGAGGCCGCATCAGGCGGCGGAGAACCCTTGGAGGCTGCATCAGGC
>NC_056512.1:7255917-7260135 GCF_014905685.2 Nematolebias whitei
AGGAGGCCGCATCAGGCGGCGGAGAACCCTTGGAGGCTGCATCAGGCGGCGTAGACGACGAGGAGGACGCATCAGGCAGCATAGAGGCCTTGGGGATCGCATCCGGCGGCGAAGAGGCCTTGGGGACCGCATCCGGCGGCGAAGAGGCCTTGGGGGCCGCATCGTGCGACTTGGAGCTCTGGAGAACTGCAGCGTGTGACTTGAGGCTCTGGAGAACTGCAGCGTGCGACTTGGGGCTCTGGAGAACTGCAGCGTGCGACTTGGGGCTCTGGAGAAATGCAGCGTGCGACTTGGGGCTCTGGAGAACTGCAGCGTGCGACATAGAGTCCTGGGGAGCTGCAGCTTACATCATAGAGGACCATGGAGGCGAATCCTCTGTGGTAGTGGAGAGCGCCGGCCCCTCTGGAGACTTGGAGAGCGCCGGCCCCTCTGGAGACTTGGAGAGTGCCGCTGCTGTCATGGAGGCCAGGGGAGTTGCTGCTGCTGTCATGGAGACCTGTGGCTCTGCAGCAGACGATATAGAGGCCTGTGGCTCTGCAGCAGACGAGGGAGAGACCTGTGGCTCTGCAGCAGACGACGGAGAGGCCTTGGGCGCTGCTGCGGCAGGAACTGACTCTTCTGCGGCGGCGGCAAGAACTGACTCTTCTGTGGCGGCGGCAGGAACTGACTCTTCTGCGGCGGCGGCAGGAACGGACTCTTCTGCGGCGGCGGCAGGAACGGACTCTTCTGTAGCGGCGGCAGGAACGGACTCTTCTGCTGCGGCGGCAGGAACGGATCTTCTGCGGCAGCAGGAAACAGGAACAGATGCTGAGTCTTCTGAGGCGACAGGAGCTGGTGCACCGGCGGCGAGGCGCTCAGCAGGAGGACCAGCGGCGAAGGTGATGGGTGCAGGAGTCAGAGGAGCAGATGAGAGTTCAGAGACGGTGGTGACAAAAGGTGCAGGATGAATTATGGGTTCAGAATGAGTATTAGTGACCCTGGGTGTGCTGAGAGTCCTAATTTCTATTAATAACTGATTATACTCAGGGAGCTGAACGAGACCGGGCCATGAAACTATAAACTTCTCCATCAGGGAAAATATGACTTCTGAACAGTCCGGGTTATTTTTAGCATTAATAAATGAATCAAGTAAAGTCTGGTTTATAAATGTAAGATCCTGGGGTGAATATGTGACTGACGGACAAGTGTCTTTAAGTGAGGGTGTGGTGTCAGGTGTCACCCCCACCGGAAACCTGGGAGGTGGGGCGGTGGAACACGCCCCCACAGAGTCACTGGGAGTACGCACAGGAGGTACGGTCAGGCTGGGTCGGACAGCCGCGGCGCAGTGTGACGGTGAGAGGCCGGACTCCGCCCCCACCAGAAACCTGGAGGGTGAGGCCACGGAATCCGCCCCTGTGACGTCAAGTGGACCGGACTCGCCGAACCGAACAGGAGTGGACCGGAGCTCCCGCGGGACGTCGGATCTCGCCCCCACCGGAAACCTGAGAGGTGAGGCGGCGGACCCGGCTCCCACAGAAACACCAGAACCAACTCTAAAATTCTGCTCGGCCAACGAGACCGGGCCGGTCGCCGCGGACTGCCCCCGGGACCTCTTTCTACCTCCCCGGCGACGGCGGGAGAGTCGGGGAACAGGAACAAAACAGAACTCCTCCTCGATTTCTTCGTCCTCCCCCAACGTCCATCCCGAGTAGCCTCTGGACATTCAAAAAAACAAAACAAAGCTGTTTACTAAACAGCCATCAGTGTGCTAATGACCCATTGTTAGGCTGATGGTCCTTCTTGAGCACGTGATCAAAGTGAGTGAAGTTTCCCCCCTCGTCTTTTAAAAGAGGTGTTTTCCAGCATCAGGCAGATGATTCTTGCTGTTATCAATAGCAGTCTGTCCTCAGGTGTTGTCCCAATAAGTTTTAAACATGCTGTGGTGCAGCCCCTGCTTAAAAAGCCTAGCCTAGACCAAACTGTCTTGGCTAATTTTAGGCCCATCTCCAAGCTGCCTTTTATTTCAAAAATTTTAGAAAAAATTGTATATTCACAGGTCAAATGTTTTCTGGATGAGCACAACATCCTGGAGGTTTTTCAGTCTGGCTTCAAAACTCACCACAGCACAGAATCAGCGCTAGTCATAGTTTTTAATGATATTTTTATGGCTAATGATTCTGGTGAACATGTGGTTCTTGTCCTGCTCGACCTAACAGCTGCCTTTGATACCGTGGCCATAACATTTTAATATCACGCTTACAGCACCAAGTGGGTATTTGTGGTACTGCACTGAGCTGGTTTAGGTTCTATCTGGCAGACAGAACCATGTCTGTCAACATAGCTGGGTCTGAATCCTCCACTGCTCCTCTGTGTTTTGGGGTTCCACAGGGCTCTATTTTAGGTCCCCTGCTTTTCTCCCTTTACCTGCTTCCATTGGGATCAATCCTTAGAAAGCATGGGATCTTTTTTCATTGTTACGCTGACGACAGTCAGATCTATATGCCACTTAAAAAGAAAGATGCCCCCTCAATTAGGCCACTTCTGTTGTGTCTTGAAGACATCAAAGCCTGGATGTCTTTAAACTTCTTAAATTTCAATGAAAAGAAAACAGAAGTGATGGTGTTTGGTCCTAGTGGCTCTTGTGAACCTTGCCCTGTTGATCTGGGCCCTCTGGCACCACATGTAAAGAAAACTATTTCTAACTTGGGTTTTAAAATGGACAGTGATTTTAAATTAGAGTCCCAGATTGGAGCGGTGGTCAAGACCAGTTTTTATCACCTCAGACAGCTGGCTAAGGTAAAGACCATCCTTACAAAACAGCAGCTGGAAAGAGTAATCCATGCCTTCGTCACCTCTCGGCTGGATTACTGTAACGCTCTTTACCTTGGAGTCAGCCAGTCCTCCCTCAGACGTCTCCAGTTGGTCCAGAACGCTGCTGCTCGGCTTCTAACTGGAGTTCAAAAAGGGAGCACATCACCCCCACTCTTGCTTCACTCCACTGGCTGCCTGTTCATTTTAGAGTTCATTTTAAGATTATTTTATTTGTTTTTAAAAGTTTAAATGGTCTTGCTCCATCCTACCTCTCTGAGCTGCTTCACCCATACTCTCCTGCTCGGTGCCTCAGATCAGCTGATCAGCTGCTCCTGGAGGTGCCGAGGTCTAAGCGGAGGCTCAGAGGGGACAGAGCTTTTTCTGTTGCTGCTCCAAGACTGTGAAACGATCTCCCTCTTCCCATCAGACAAGCCCCTTCACTGTCCAGTTTTAAAACTCTTTTAAAAACACATTTTTACTCCCTGGCTTTTAGCACACACTGAATTTACTCTGCACTGTTTTTATTACTTTTATTGATCTTAATGTTTTAACAACTGTTTTTATGTGTTTAAATGTTCTTGATTTTATATGTACAACACTTTGTGGCAGCTGTGGTTGTTTTAAAGGGCTTTATAAATAAAGTATTATTATTATTATTATTATTATTATCAGCTGGTTTTGGTTGTCAGCAGCAAAACTGGTTGATCCACTCTGAGAAGGTGCTATTTAAGAGACTGAGCTGAATACAGCACCTCAGACTGAGGAAGTCTCTCGGATGAGAGACGAAACGTTTCTAGATTTTTTTGCTTTGTTTTGTTTTTTTTGTTTTTTTGGAATGTCCAGAGTACCAGATTGAACTTTTTTGGATTTTTCTACCTGGATTATTGAGCATGCATCAGGATATTTTGAACCACTTTGGCCAGGATTGCCTCAAACTAGTAAGAGAGTTTGAGAAAACAGCAAGTAAGAGGGCAGACTACAGGAACCACTTGCGATTTAACCTCAGATGTCGACAAAGTGGCATCATTCCCAACAGCCTGGAACTAAAATCATCGGTCAGCGGGCACCGGGCAAGCAAGATCCTTCAGAAGGCACAAACCCAGCTGCTGAATGAACGGGTGAGACAGACCAATTTTACTATTGAGGCCTTGAAGGCCAAAGAAGAGCACATTAAACAGAAACTAACTATGTGTCTAGATCAGACCACACTTCAGCAAGTGTTGGACTGTACAGATCAGGTACGCTTAGCACAGCATGTCAAGTCCAAACTCAACAACAAAATAAGTTTAACTTACTAATAACTCATCAACACCATCACTATTCCAATAACAACACATTCAGTGTAGGACAACACTCCAGTAGTCAATTACATGCCAGGGAGACAGAAAAGTGGGTGAAGAATTTATCTGACAGACAGCTCACCCAGCC
>NC_056512.1:7260235-7272691 GCF_014905685.2 Nematolebias whitei
CAAATCAAATCCCTCCTACAAGTCAATCCTCAGTTAATCACACCTTCTCTTTTTCTCCATTCTCAGTCAGTGAGGTCAATAAACTGTTAAAAGATCTTGATCCTAAAAAATCTGCAGGTCCAGATGAACTTCCACCTTATTTCTTAAGGCTGGCTGCTCATATCATCACAGTCCCTGTGACCCACATCTTCAATCTCTCCATAAGACAAAACTCCATCCCAGACACTTGGAAAACGGCCTTTGTTCTTCCTTTGCTGAAGGGAGGAGACCCCACCTCACTGAACAATTATCGACCAATCTAAACTCTGCATTTTAGCCAAGATTCTAGAAAAACTGATAAACTCTCAAATCAAAAATTACCTGGACTCATTTAACATCTTACCTCCACATCAATCTGGTTTCAGGAAACAACACAGCACAACCACTGCTTCACTGAAGGTTCTTAATGACGTTGTTGAAGCACTGGATGCTAAGGATTATTGTGCTGCACTTTTCTTAGACCTGTCTAAAGCTTTTGACACTGTGGATCATAACATCTTGTGTCATAAACTCTCAGAAATCGGTTTCTCAGATCACACCATTGGTTGGTTCTCTAACTATCTTTCAGACCGAAGGCAATGTGTTCAACATAATGGTACTTCCTCCAGTTATTTAACAGTCAACAATGGTGTACCACAAGGCTCAGTCTTAGGACCCACCCTCTTTACAATCTACATACATAATGTAGGTAAAAACATCCCTAATGCATCCATACATTTCTATGCTGACGACACAGTTGTTTATTGTCGAGCTAAAACAGTTGCTAAGGCTTTCCAGCTTTTGAAATCTGCATTTAACTACATCCAGACTGATTTGTTCCGCCTCAAACTTGTCCTAAATGCCGAAAAAACCAAAGGGATGCTTTTTTCAAATAGGAAGTTGGTTCCAGCAGTTCTTCCTCCGATTTTATCCTCAAAAGGTGTCCCCATTGAGTTTGTTGATTCCTATAAATATTTGGGTATCTTGGTCGACTCACATCTCTCTTTTAAGCTCCATGTGGAAAACTTGGTAAAGAAACTGAAAGTTAAACTGGGTTTCTTTTTCAGAAACAAATCCTGTCTAACCCTGAATGCTAGAAAACGCCTTGTATCTGTGACTTTCCTTCCCTCAATTGATTTTGGTGACATTATTTACATGAACGCTCCTACAAGAACCATGCAGATGTTGGATGCTGTTTATCATGGTGCACTAAGATTCATAACTGGCTGTGATTATCGTACCCACCACTGCACCCTGTATTCATTGGTTAACTGGACATCATTAACTTCACGCAGACTCTCTCACTGGTACATTTTCATCTTTAAATCACTTCTTGGTCTGCTGCCTTCATACATCTCCTCCTACATGTCTCTGCGTGAGTGCAGCTACGGAGTGCGCTCTCAGGACATTATTACCTGCAGTGTTCCCTCAGTGAGGACTGAACTAGGCAAAAGGACCTTCTCCTACTCCGCTCCTGTTTCCTGGAATATCTTACAAAAAGATTTGAAGCTCTCGACCTTGACCTCTCTAAGTGGCTTTAAGAATCTGTTGGACTCCTGGCAGGGACCAATGCAGACATGTTCCTGTTTTTAGTTTTATACATTTGTCTTGGAATCTAGCTGTTTTTTTGTTTTTGTTACCTTTTTCCTTTTAGCCATCCTATTTGTTAAAAAAAAAAACAAAAAAAAAACTGTAGTATGAGTTTTTATAACTGCTTATTGTTGTTGCTGTTGTCCATCGTTGTCATCTTTCTTTGTTGAAATCAGGTCTCTCTTGTAAATGAGTCCTCGAGGCTCAATGGGATTTACCTGTATAAATAAAGGTTGATTGATTGATTGATATTATTGGTTGAGAGCTGGGTCACACGATAAGAGTATGACCTCCCATTTGCTGATGGTGATGATGACTCCAGGAGGTGTGGCCGAGCTCTGAAGAAGATGGGTTGTCTGTTTACGCTCGGCGCCATTGTTCGTGACCGCATGGTGGAGTTACAATGGCCCAGGGCTGGTGATCTTGTATTTTACATGTAAAATAAACCTTCTGAAATGGAAGACAATTGTTCCTCCTCTCACTGCTCCAGATCAGAACACATTCGTACACTAACAAAAAATCAGCAACAAGTGGCATACTAACAAGACTCAACATGGCAACATCTTCAAGAAGCAAAAACTCCAAAAAACAGGAAGGTCTAATGGATAAAAACGAGAGTTTAAAGCAACTAACCTTGGCTCAGACTATGAGCTCTGATACAAATAACGCCGAGTGCAGGATTTTGATTGAACTGGAGAAATTAAGACAAGAAAACAGAGAGGGGCACGCACAAACCAAACTGTTCCTAACAAAAATGGATGTTACGCTGCAAGAACTGAAAAATAGTGTGGATTCACTGGAAAAGAGGACTGCGGAGGCTGAAAGCCGCATTAGCGACACTGAAGACATGACGCAGAGACACGAGAGGGCTATCAGACACCTGCTGCACAGGGAGATCGAATTAACGGCTAAATATGAGGACATGCAAAATAAACTTTGAATATATAATTTGAGAATATACCAAGTACCAGAAGATAGTGAAGGCAAAGATGTAATTGCTTTTGTTAAAGAACTAATGAAAACAACCTTACAACTAACGCCTGAAGTGGATATGCGGATAGAGTGAGCTCACAGAACACCTGCAGCTAAGCCAAAACACCCCACCGCTGGCCCCCGGTCACTGATTGTGAAGTTTGTGGACTTTTCAGTGAAAGAAACGACTCTGCGAGAAGCCTGGAGCCAGATAAAGTAATTTACAAGGATAGGCCTATCTACTTTGACCATGATTACTCTCCAGAGCTACAGAAAAGGCGTGTGCAGGTACGACAGGTCATAAAACAGCTGAAGCAGAAAAACATCAAAGTTAAATGCATTTATCCAGCGCAAATAAGAATGCTCACAGAGGATGGAGAAAAGACATACCCGACCCTGATGGAGGCTGTGCCAGCACTACAGGAGCTTGGAATCCAGTTACGAGTCAATGAGAGGGAGAGCATGGAGCGGGAGCTGGCCCAGCACAGTTGGAGCGCTGTAGGAGGGACGGGCACGAGAGACACCGGGAGGCTGCTCAGCTCTGATGTGAAGGCTTTCTTGGATGGAGATAAATAATTGCTGAGCATATCTAACGGGATTCCAGTTTATTACCGATTTTGTTATAGACTACGACAATATGTTTTTCAACTCACCAGACGGACTTTGCGAGTTACAGACCCGCGAAAAAAACGCACAAGAGCCGCAGCACCTGCCCTACGAGCGGGACGCACGCAGCTTGACACGGAGTGTGACACCCCCCCCCCCCCCCCCCCACGGAGGAATCATCACCATTCTTAGCTCATTACATCTTGGGACTGGTACTTTTCATTAAATTATGAAAAACCAGCTGGGTATGTGGAAGTTTTATTTTTATTATGTTAAATGTTGTGTTCATTTTGTGCTGAGATTGGTGTTGGACAATTGTCATTTTCCTTGTAAGTCTATAAAACACATGTATCTTAAGCTTGTGTTTGATGCAGAACCAAGAAATATAACCATAACTACAAAGTATGTGAAATTATGAATAACTTAAGATGTATTACCTATAATGTTAAGGGCATAAGCACTCCAATGAAAAGAAAGAAAATATTTAATCAGTTGAAGACATTGCAATGCTCTATTGCAATGATCCAGGAGACACATTTATCTTTCTGTACTTATATAGCGCCTTTCTATCTTATTTCAAGATACTCTTTACACTACAATCTGTGCCTCATTTACCCATTCATACAGCACTCTACTAGATCTCTACAAAGCTAATTGAACAAATAATTCTAAAGAGACTAATCAGAGCTTTATCACATTCATACACTGATGGGACACACATCAGAGGCGATGAGGGGTTCAGTGTCTTGCCCAGGGACACTTCGACATGTGACTGCTGGTGGATTCGAACCCCCAACTCTCGCATTGGAGGACGACTGCTCTAACCACTCAGCCACAGCTGCCCCATTTATCAGAAAATGAGCATTTAAAACTGAAGAGAGAATGGGTGGATCAGATATATGCTTCCTCATATTTGAGGAAAAGAGGAGTGGCCATCCTTATAAACAAAAATGTATATTTTAACCATAAGGAAACATACTGACAAGGAGGGTAGATATGTAATGGTGACAGGTGAAATTGAAGGTGCTAAAATCACTTTGTCTAACCTCTATGCTCCGAATGAGGACTGTCCTCTAAATTCTCTAAATTAATAGCCTGAAAATTAGCAGATAAAGCAGAGGGAATGATCTTGGTTGGTGGGGACTTTAACTGTGTACTTAGACCATACTTGGATCGACTCCCAGTGGGAGTGGGGTCTTCATCAAGAAAATGTATAACTCTTAACGCTATGATGCAGGAACTAGGCTTAATAGACATTTGGCGTCATTTGCACCCTAGAGAAAATTATTTTACTTTTATGTCACAAGTTCATGGTAGTTATTCTAGACTGGATATGTTCTTGATAACAAGGGGGAATACTTATAGAGTTAGTGAATGTAATATAGAACCGATCACTATATCGGATCATGCTCCAGTTTTATTCAAATTGAAGATTGGACTGACTAACCAGTTTAAATATTGGAGACTTAATGTATCTTTATTAAATGATGAGAAAATAAGACAAGACCTTCAAAAAGAGACGTGGGAGACGTGGCTACGGGAAGCTGGTGGGAGGACGGTAGACGCTAGCTAACGGCGGGAAATTTTTGAAAGTTTGAGATTTTTGTTTCCATATATACCATTTTTCTTTTTGAATTTGGTGGTTGGCATAAACTGGAATGCGACTGGATCGGGATGACTACTCAGCCTGCTGGATGGGGCGCAGCGGTTCGAGAGGATATCGCCGTTTGGATATACGTTCCTGTGGGGTCCGATCTGCGGCCGTGGTGTTGAGGATCTGGAGGGCTCTCGCGGCTCGTGGCTGACGACTTGTTGGACCGCTGCCAGCGGAAAGGAAAAAAGGTTGTGAGTAATGGCTAAATCTAAACTGAAAAGACAAGATCTTTTAGAAACAGGCTCGGATGATCTGGAGGAGATAAAAAAAGCATTGAACTTCATGAGTGCAGAACTTGCACAAGTAACATCACAACAGAAACTTCTGATTGGGTTGTTTGAAGAAGTTAAACAACTAAAACTACAAATTAATCTCAAGGATAAAAAAATAATGGAACTAGAAGAAAAACTTGATGACTTGGAGCAGTTATCAAGACAAGACAATCTTGTTATTACTAGACTGGAGATAAAACGTTCATTTGCAAAAGTAACTTCTGGTGAAGAAACTAATGAAGATTCAACTCCACAAGACCAACGGACATTAGAAGAGCAGGTGGTCTCATTCTTGCAGGCCAAGAAGATTGACATAAGTCATGAACACATCTCTTTGTTCCACACCCTGCCTAGTAAAATGGACAAATCAAAACCGGTTATTGTTTTGAGATTCATTAGCAGGAAATTTAGGAACAATATAATAATGCAAGCAAAAAAACTAAAGGGAACAAATGTTTACATAAATGAACATTTAACAAAAAAAATGGAAATCTTGCACGTGAGGCAAGGTTATTAAAAAAACAAAAAAAAGTGTTTTCAACATGGACAAGAAATGGAAAAATTTGGATAAAAGCACAAGATGGATCACAAGCAAAAATAATAAAAGAAATGAAGGACTTGGATAAATTTAAATGAATCTAGAAGATAATTATCAACATTATACAATATATTGAATAAAATAGTACATAAGAAATGCAAAATTAGACAAATGTAGTGAACTTAACCTGATGTCAAAACTAAGCCTAAGGTCAAAACCCTTGACCTTAAGAACCTTGTGGGACAGAAACTGTCGTTTCATTGATTTGAATCCAGAAATACAGGTTCACCCATCCTGAGACTTTCTTTCTTGAAAATCAAGTGAAAGAACACTCTCTTTTTATTATCATTACTATTTTACAAATGTTGATAATCAAAGTGTCTTAGTTCAAACCATTTTAGATGTTGCAGTGAACTAATCAATTTTATTAACTGTAAAACAGTAACAATGATTTTTTAGTTGCTTATGCAAAGTTAGAATTCATGTTAAGGCCTGTTACAGAGTAATCATGTATTTTCTGATTTCTGTCTTTGAATGAGCAAGTGTAAGTGCTGTTGTGGAATAATATTTGTTCCTTTTTGAATCTGACTCCCAATTCTTATTTTATTTTGAAATTGACCCACTTCCTGTTTTACTTTGAAGAGGCTCTTCATTTCCTGTTTATATAATGTAACACGATGTAAACCACTTTTGCTACTGACCAATCAGATCGCAGACAGACTCAAAGCGCGCTGAAAAGTTAGTTTTTCTGTGTGAAGGAACGCCCTGTTTTTCTGAGACAAAGGAGTGTGTGAGCAGGGGGGAGAAGTGAGGAGTCCTGTCCTGGTGTGTGTGAGAGAGAGACGCAGCCAGCCAGCAGTTTGGAGGAGAAAGACAATGCAGGTTGTATTGTAAAGATTAAGAGATGCATCCAGATTTTAATATGTTAAAATAACGACTGCATTTAACTAACCCACTGTTTATACTTGTGAATCTGTGACAACTTTTTATTTCTGAGTTACTTTACTTATTAAATATTCATAAACTGAAGGTGCGTGTGTAGTATCTGATGTGCAATGATTTGACTTCCTGCAGGATTGAAGCGGTAACTACAGAACTCGGGTGGAGAAAGAACATAAAACACAACAAATTTGGAGGTCCCACCGAGATGTGAGAAATAAATATCCAACTGAGTCTTCCATACTGAACTAGACACGTCATTCATCAGAAGGAGGTAAGCAGAGCCTGTTTTCATACGAAATCTGTAAATTGGACTTACAAATAGGCAAATTTTTGCTCAGTGTTGTTGACTCTCAAGGATAGTTTAAAATAGAGAAATACGTCGACTGTAAGATAAAGTTAAGATAAAATAAAACCAGCCTCAGAGATAATACTGCGCGTTAGTCTGCCCAAAGGGAAATCGACGGATGCCCTTGGAGGAGTGAAAGTTCTAGGAAAATAATTCCGCTGTTCAACTCTGTAACTCCATTAGACTAAGTTTACTGTAAACTTGTTGAACTGGCAGTCAACTTTTAAAACAGTATCAATTAAAGTTCGCTCACAATTGACCGTAGGTGGGCGTTCGCGAGGCTGGGTGAGACATTAATTAATTAAATACGACGCACGCACCGAATAGATTAAAATAAAACAGAACTAAAAAGTAAATTGATGATAAAATAATTTATGACCTGTGGTGGAGTAGAGAGGTCACGGGTTCACAAATATTGCTGTCTTCTAGGATATTAAAAGGGAGTCAACACATTTTGTTTTAAAAAAAAAAACAACAACATTTTAAGGGTGACCATTGTGAATATTTCTGGCGTCTGTGTCTTGCGTGTAAGTTGAAATGTGGTCAGTATTTTGTTTGTCTATTTTGTGTACATGTTTTTGTCAAATATAAGACCACAGTGTGAATGTGTAGAAAAGAAGAAGAAAAAATAAAAAAGTTCCAGAAATTTCCAGTGACAATAAAAAGAGGTGTGTGCTGTGTGGTTGGATTTCTTGTGAGAATGGACACTGATGGGCAACAACGTCTCAGGTTACAAAAATGTGAGCAGGAAAGTTTTAAACCGGTAAAAGAACAAGTAGAAATAGTGAGACAAGCACTAGAGCTGCTGCAATATGATAAAAAGCTAAAAAAGGCTCTCGTGCAAAAGTTACAAAAAATAGAAAATAATGCAGAAGAGAAACAAGATGTGATATCTTTGATGTGGGATAAAATTAAAGAGTGCTCGAGTGATGAGGATAAATTTGACAAGAAAAAGACAGAAGCAAATGCCTTGCATAAGAATAAATACAGAAAGTTGATGAGGGAGGTGATTTATGAAAGGAAAGAGTGGTTGAAATTGGTTTTCGTAGCACAAGGTTCGTACCATTTGTTGAGAACACAGCAGCTGGTAGAGCAGCCTATAAAAAAGGTGGAGGAAATGGGTAGTTCAGATCCCCCTCCTTACAACCGGAACGGCAATCAGTCAGAACATCCTCCTAAAGGAATGTACCCCATATATCACATACGAGAGGGAACGTTACAAGTGGGGGGGGTTAATGACACCCCCTCGCAGCAGAGGGGGGAGTCATTAAACCCAGTTAAAACAAAACTGTTTGAGGCACTAGGAAGGAAGACACAGTCCATCAGTAAACCATTCCAAACAGAGGGGGAAGGGAATATAAACAGCACACAGCAATGGGTGATTAAGGATGGGTGGAGTCCGTCTGTTAATCCCTCAGGACACCCTGATTCGCACACTTCTTCCATCCTTGCATCCTCAGCACCTCCCTCTGACAGCTTTCATGATGGAGAGGGCCTGCTTGTGGGTTTGCAGGGTTGGAGGAATCGTGCAGGGTTGTCTCAAAACCCGCTCACCTGTACTTACCAATTACCTGCCCCGTCTCAGACACACATACAGAATTCTTTTTGGCCACAAGCAATACGAGTTACTTCTGATTTATCGGCAGCTCTTCCACCACCAGATCACGCTTCTATCCCTGTTGAAAACGTGGATCCATCGTTAAGTACTGGTTCATTTCCTCTTCTGCAGGCAGGAAATCAGATACGTTATAAACCTCTTGCGCTAGGTGATGTGCAGGCGTTAGTAGACAAACTCCCTCCCCTCACAGAAGGAGGAAGTAAGTGGTTAAACGTAGTAGACTCCTTAACTAAAGGTATTAATCTAGCTGTGGGAGACATGAGGGCACTATTGGGAAGGTGTGTAACTTCTACTAGGATGGATGAAATAGAGAGGGCTGCAGGGTGGAATAGAAACATACCTGACTCAACTTGCATGTTGTTGGAGTATCAGAGACTTGCCGCCGCTCTCAGACAGGCTTATCCCCTTCCAGAAGGTACAGGGGTTCCTAAGTTCACCTGGAAGCCTGGTCAAAACCCCACTGCATATTTAGATGTGTGTAAACAGGACTGGTATGACAGAACTCACTGCCATGGTCAAGGGGAAAATCAAAAGTATTTTTTTAGACAGGCAATACTAGATGGTATACCCGCAGCAGTCAGTAAGGCAATGAAACTTAACCCTGATTTACCCACAGCAGATGCTGCCCAGTGGGAAATGCATCTTATTCATCATCTGCAATGTGTGGCTGATGAGGAGACTAAAACTTCCTCTGAACTGAAAGATATGCAAACGCAGCTCTTAAAGCTACAATTGAAACAGGCTAGGGATGTAGTTCAAACTAAGAAAGATTCAAAACAGATGGTACAAGCTGACACTGTGTTTCAGTGTTCTGATGCTGCTTATCAGTGTCCTGTAACTGCCCAACCCCCGCTTCCTGTTGTATACCCTCGGGGACGGTCAAGAGGACAGTGGGGAGAAAGAGGGGGGTCTCGGGGCAGAGGTTTCGGTCGGGGTTACACGCAGGGAGGCAGAGCAACAGATGTTTGCCATTACTGTCACAGACCAGGTCACTGGGCAAGGGATTGTTTTCACAAGCAGGCCAACGCCCAAAGAGGAGGAGCACATCACTACTCAGCTCCCAACCACCAGATGGCGCCACCGGCACCTACCTCTGGCCAGCAGGATCCATCTTGGGCACCACCAGGTGGATACTACCAGCAATGACACACCCCACAGAGTAATCACACCATAGGGGGAGGAGCAGACCCTATGGTGAAAATGAGGGTCATGAATAAAGATCTATCATTCCTCGTGGACACTGGAGCTACATATTCAACCCTCAATGAGCAGGGATTTGATGAACATGCCAGTGCGGACACGGTGTCTGTGATCGGTTTCGCTGGGGTGCAACAAAAACTGTCTCTAACTGAACCTCTCGTAGTAACAGCAGGACTTCAAACAGTGACACATCCATTTGTTCTGTCCACACGTGTACCTGTCAACCTGCTTGGAAGAGACTTGTTAAAGAAACTTGGTGCAACAATAATGTGTGAACAAACTGGTTTACGTGTTACTTTACCAAGTGGTGTGACCTGGACTTGTTCTGCTTCTTCCTCCTCTTTGTCATCACAGTGCTTGGTACAGCCGATACATGAGGAAGTAGCTGACATTTACTGGGCGTTGCTGCGCCCAGAGACACCTGAACACACAGGACTATACTCTGCTTACTTGATGTGGAAGCCTTGGCTTGATGCTCTGCGTCCCTATGTCCCACCTCTAGATCCTTTACATGTAACTCTTTTTTATGACCGTGATTCTGACGATTGTTACAGGGAGCATTTTGCTCAGCACTTGCAGGACACTGAGTGGCCATTAATATCAGACCGACTCATAGTTGGTCCACAAGGCGTAGCTTCTCACGTCAACCTCACACCATCTCAACTGGAGTGGTACATGATGTCGTCTGAAGCGATCCCACACGTCTCGTTAGCTTTAGCTCCCACACATCAAGCTAAAGATTTGGGCCCAATGGTGAAAGCTGCTGTCTCTGCCACTGATTGGGTCCCAACACAAATACCTCAGCTCGCTTACTCGTCATCAACCGACTGTTATAGCATTGACTTAGCTGTTCATGATGTAAGTAAGCTAGAACATGAGGTGATCTCCAGAGACCATGGCAGAGAAAAAACTGACCATTCAGATGTTCCTCAGATGTTAGACACACTTCCTGCATCTCTCTGGTCTCAGGGACCTGAGGATGTAGGTCATGTTAAATGCCTCCCAATCTCTTTTGAACTGACCCACAACGAACCTATATGGTTGTATCAGTATTCTCATAGACCTGAGGCTGAACAAGGTTTGACTGACACGGTCCAAGGGTTGCTGAAAGCAGGGGTCCTCGAACACTCACATTCAGACTGGAATACTCCCATTCTACCTGTTGAGAAGGCGGGGACTGGAAAGTACAGAATGGTACATGATCTTAGGTCGATCAATGCCATACTTAAGACACCTACGTCACCAGTACCAAATCCCTATGTTGCACTGACCCAACTGACACCAAACCAGAAGTGGATGACCTGCATTGATTTGGCTAACGCCTTTTATTGCCTGCCCTTATCAGAGGACCTGCGTGACATTTTCTCATTTACATTTAACGGTTGTCAGTATAGATACACTCGATTGCCTCAGGGTTTTGCATTATCGCCAGGCATTTTCAATCATGTTTTAAAGAACATTCTTGAACAGCTTCCACTCCCCAGAGGCACCACTTTGGTTCAATATGTTGATGATTTGTTGATAGCCTCTGAAACAGTACATGACTGTCTTACAGCCACTCAGGCTGTCCTGCTTCACCTGCATGATGCAGGTTTTAAAGTTAGTAAATCTAAACTTCAAGCAGTTCGTACACAGGTCTCTTTCCTCGGTAGGTTGGTCTCTGCTAAAGGTACAACACTATCACCAGAACACAGGGCGTCTATACTACATCATCCAAAACCCACCACTGTACAAGACATGTTATCCTTTTTAGGTTTAACTGGGTACAGCAGACACTATATACCTGATTATAGTGAACTCACCACTCCACTCAGACAGATGGTGAAAGATCAAGGTAACAGAAACCTTAAAGCAAAACTTGTGTGGAACACAGATGCAGAACATGTGTTTATTAATTTGAAGCAACTCTTGTCCAGAGCCGCTGATTTGGCTCTGCCTGATTACTCAGCCCCGTTTTTTCTTGACGTTTCTGAAGCAGAAAACACCGTTAATGGTGTTCTGTTTCAGAAAAAGGGGGGTGGTAGACAGGTGTTGATGTACGCAAGTGTGATGTTGGATGGTACTGAGAAGCGTCATCCAACATGTACACAGGCAGCAGCAGGTCTTGCAAGGATTGTTTCATAAACAGCACACATCGTCATGGGACACCCACTACACATACTAACGACACACAAAATAGTAGCTTATGTTAATTCTGAGATCTTTACAATGACATCCTTCAAGCAAAGACGCATGAGCAACATCCTATCAGAACCGAATTTATTGTTCCTGCATCAAGGCATAAACATGGCAGATGGTATGCAAACAACACAAGCACATGATTGTGTGCAAAAAGTGTACATGGAGGAACGCATTAGACCTGATTTACAGACTGAACTCATACCACATTCAAATGTACTTTACACAGATGGTTGCTGCTTCAGGTGTGAGGATGGGTCGTTGAGATCAGGATTTGCTGTGGTACAGCAGAATGGTGTTGAGTACGAGGTACTGAGCTCAGGGCAGCTAGAAGGTCATCAGTCAGCTCAAAAAGCTGAAATTCAGGCAGTCGTTGAGGCTTTGAAATTGAGCAAAGGAAAAGAGGTTACAGTGTACACAGACTCAGCATATGCGTATGGTGTAATTCATGTACAATTACCACAGTGGAAAAGAGCAGGTTTTCGAACAGCAGGTAATAAACCAATTAAACATGAGGAACTC
>NC_056512.1:7272791-7276292 GCF_014905685.2 Nematolebias whitei
CCTTCGCACAGTGATTGCTGGACATGGGCACCAGCGACCCCCGTGACCCAAACTGGAATAAACGGGTAAAGATAATGGATGGATGGATGGACGTCACCTCGGCAGCAGTGTTCGTCAGTGACTTTAACAGCTTGACCACCGCTGTCACATCATTCTCCAGCCCCCCTCCTTCTGGAGATTAATTTCAGAAGTCCAACTTTTGCAGCTCCACAGTTGTATAGACAGCGAGACTTGACAGGAAGTGGTCGAGAAGAAGTCCAGGTCCCCATCTGGACAACGTCGCACATAGCCCAGGTATGACATGTCAGCTTGTATCTTAGCTGAACATGATGTCTGTCAGTTCACACGGCTGAGGCAGCACAGTTCATTTAATGCAGACGCCATCAGTTTTCAGCAAAGTCACAGTTGTATCGGACCCAAATGCAGCGTCAACCCCACATGTGAGAACTTCAGAAATGGCGACTCAAAACCAGAGATTCAAGATGCAAAGTGGTCAATGCTAGTATTGAATTTAGGCATAGCATTATGTGTGATGGACATATTGTAGACTGTATAATATGCAGGGGTTGCCAGAGTTCCCTCCAGATCCAAGAACCCTCTGTGACAGGCCTGTAGAAAGAGAAATTGAATTAGTAAAATACTTCCCTCACACCAAGTCATGGACATCGTAAAACTACCCTCAGAATTCCATCCTTAGAACAACACACTCCCCAGTAAGAAGGCAGGATATACTCTGCACACTCCCCAAACCTGTCAGCAGTGAAAAACTCCCCTCCTGGAACACATCAGGAAGGTCACAGGGCCAAGGCAGTTGATAAACGTAAGGACACCCTGCTGAAAATGAAATCAGAAAACCACTCCAAGATGGTTCAAGTCATATGAACAACATAGTCACTAAAGGCCCCCAGACGTAAGTTAAAATGAATATGTGAAATATGTCATCAACACTGTTCCCACCCCACCAGGCCAAGGGTAGATGAGAGCTAGAATGTAACCACAAATACAAACATCTAGATGATTGTCAAGCGTCCTGCAACAGGGAAGACATCATTATGCCAACATGTCCATAGAACGCCACCTCAAAAGATCTGAACTGTCCCTTTAACCCTGAGACTGTAAAGAGAATGTTATCTTTGTAGAAATACACCAATATGAGGAACATAATATATTGGTTAACAAAATACCATACTATAATTGTAATAACTGATCAGTGTATGTAGCAAAAAAACAAACAAACAGTGTTGCTGATGAGCCAGGCGTGAGGAAAGATGAAGTCTTCCCATCCGTCTCTAGTGACCTACAAACCACAGCACATACCTCCAGCATTGTATGAACAAACACATGAAAATCTGTATATAATAATATAAAAAAATAATATAAACAGGTAAGTATAATCAAATGACATGTGAACCATGTAAAGCGGGACAGGTCAGGAGTTTCCGACCAGCACAGCTCTGGAACGTATGTCGTGTCCTGCAATCTGCCCGAGAGATAAGCAGATAAAGATTAGTTTTCACACAGAGAAACATGAAATTCAGGAAAATTTATTACAATTTCCAGGACCTAGGTATCGCTGAAAGTTTTAAAGCTGAACCAGTTGTCTGTTTGTCAGGAAAATGTACAGGCCTAAATTCAATCAGATCTGTCCGAACAAAATGTTGAGAAGAACATGCACCTTGAACAACAGGATTATATGAAGGATCCATTGTCTGCCGGCTGAATGAATGATTAGAGGATGGTGACTGTGAAACATCCTCCCCCATGCTCTGGTTATCAACAGGAAAGACAGACGTACCTGGGTTGGAAAAATCTCCCATCAGTTTTTGTACATGACTCCGTAACATGTCACTATCTTGTGGTGATTTAGATTGCAAAACACCCCCTGTAATCAGAAGTAAGTCAGAACCAGTACCAGGCAGATCTGGTTCCTCAGACATGCATCCTCCTCCCAGAGAACGAACAGTCAATTCACTAAGAGGCATTTGTTTTTGTACGTCTGAGAGCAGTTGATTAACAGCTGCATAAGGACTTTCTGAGTCATAGGGTGCGGGCCAACACCCCCTTCCATATGAGATAAAAAATAAAAAAAAATAAAAAATCTGTCCCTGTGCCTTTATTGATTTATAATTTGAAAAGAGACGGCTCTGTATCATGTGTATTGAATAATTTAGGTATGTGATTATTCCTGTTTTGCGTTTGCACACAAAAAGGAACCTGAAACAGTCACTGGGAGTTATGTTTCACATGTCATTTTATGTTATATACTTCTATATGTGAGGGAAATAATTCTCCCAGACAAAATTTGCAGAAATCTGGAGGCGTTTGTAAGACACTGTGGAAGCGCACAGACGACGTCCGCAGAGACCAAGAAACAAAAATCAAACCTTTACACAAAATCTGGAGACCCTTGCCTCTACAGAAATCACGTAACAGAACAACGCATCAATATGACATCCGGAGACCCTTATCTCTACAGAAATCACGCAACAGAACAACGCATAAATATGATATCCGGAGACCCTTATCTCTACAGAAATCACGCAACAGAACAACGCATCAATATGATATCCGGAGACCCTTGCCTCTACAGAAATCACGCAACAGAACAACGCATCAATATAATTTTTGGAGACCTTGTACTCGTCTCCTCACCAAAGGTGGGAGCTCATAACTCGTCCTACCGTCCGTGGACGGTACAAGGACGCATGAAGCGGCTCCTACGATGGGCAAATGAACCAAAAAGGCACTTACACACTCACCCTGAACCACATAAGAAGTACAAGTAATGATTGTAAATGTAAATGATTCGACACCATCTTAATCCCAACACATAAGTCAGTAAGAAACACACCTAAAATGGTCGGCAGAGGGCCAGAACTGCACAGAAAAGGTCGAAACTCAGCTGCCGGTCTAAAAAAAACAATATGTAAAACAAGGCCTTCATATATAAGAAGATGTGATCTTGTACTCTGCATGCAGTCATGTATCTGCATAGCACCAGACACATGAAGTGTAGATCAAATTCTCAAACATCGCCGGAAACGAATGGTCGACCGTCATGAAAAATGGGGAAAATCACTCCACACTCCACAAGTACAATTTTTTAGCATGCCCAATGTGCAGAAAGGGTAAATGAAAATATCCTGATGCATGCTCAATAATCCAGGTAGAAAAATCTAAAAAAGTTAAATCTGGTCCTCTGGACATTCAAAAAAAAAAAAAAAAATGTAGAAACGTTTCGTCTCTCATCCGACAATGTTTCCAAATATCTGGCGTCTGTACTCATCCTTTTAGTTGGCAGCTCAGAACACCACATACAGAACACCATGGACTTTGTGGATAAGGTGAGGGATGTCATCATGGAGACTGATGAAACAATGGTCTCTTTTGATGTCACATCACTCTTTACGTGCATTCCTGTTGATGATGCAGTAGAGGTGGTCAGTTTAAAATTAAAATCAGACACCACTCTGAGTAGCAGGACCACGCTTTCCACAGAAC
>NC_056512.1:7276392-7289701 GCF_014905685.2 Nematolebias whitei
ACTGTGTCAACTCTTGAAACTGTGCCTGCAGTCAACCTACTTCACATATGGGGAGCAATATTATAGGCAGAAACATGGGTGTGCTATGGGGTCTCCAGTTTCTCCTATTTTTGCCAACCTGTACATGGAGGAGGTAGAAAAGAGAGCCTTGATGTCCTTTTCAGGGACACTACCAAGTCATTGGTTCAGGTATGTTGACGACACCTGGGATAAAATTAAATCTCAGGAAGTCCAACATTTTATTGACCACATCAACTCTGTGGATAAATACATCAAGTTCACACGAGAAGATGAAAAAAATGGCAAGTTGGCTTTCTTGGACTGTGAGGTCTCAGTCTCTGATAGAGGACATTTGCAAACTGAGGTGTACCGCAAACCCACCCACACAGACCAGTATTTGCAGTTTGACTCCCATCACCCTTTGAAGCACAAGTTAGGAGTCATCAGGACTCTGTATCACAGAGCAGACAGCATCCCCACTAGCTCAGGAGCCAGGCAGAAGGAGCAATCCCACACAAGACAGGCTCTAGAAAAATGTGGATATCCTAACTGGGCCTTCCTGAAAGCAGAGAAGAAACCCAAACAGGACCCCAGTCAGCCAACAGGTGAAAATGAGGAACCCAGACCCAGGCAAGTGGTCATTCCATATGATGAGGGAGCATCAGAGAAACTGAGACGTTTATTTTCTAAACATAACGTCCCAGTGGCTTTTAAACCCCAAAATACATTACGGCAAAGACTGGTTCATCCCAAAGATCCAGTCCCCCGGCAAAAACAGAGTAATGTTGTGTATGCTGTTCAGTGTCAGGAGGGCTGTGATCAGTCTTACAACAGGGAAACAAAACAGCCACTGGCCAAAAGGATGGCCCAGCACAGAAGATCAACATCATCAGGCCAGGACTCTGTGGTCTACACTCATCTCCAGGCCAGCGGTCACTCTTTCAGGGATGAAGATGTGCACATCCTGGATAGAGAGGAACGATGGTTTGAGAGAGGAGTAAAGGAGGCCATCTTTGTGAAAAGAAATCGTCCATCGTTAAACAGGGGTGGAGGCCTACGTGTTCAATTGTCCCCCTCTTACAATGCTGTGATTGCTAGTATCACTCAGCCCTCTGTGAAAAGTAAAGAGCCATCAGTGTGCTAATGATCCATTGTTAGGCTGATGGTCCTTCTTGAGCATGTGATCAGCTGGTTTTGGTTGTCAGCAGCAAAACTGGTTGATCCACTCTGAGAAGGTGCTATTTAAGAGACTGAGCTGAATACAGCACCTCAGACTGAGGAAGTCTCTCGGATGAGAGACGAAACTTTTCTACATTTTTTCTTGTTTTGCTTTGTTTTGGTCTTTTTTTGAATGTCCAGAGGACCAGATTTAACTTTTTTAGACCAGAATATAATTCAAAATCTTACTTCTAACCTACAAAGCTCTCAACAACCTGGCTCCATCTTATATTACAGATCTTAATGTTCCATATTTTCCTAACAGAGCACTGTGCTCTCAGACTGCAGGTTTACTTGTGGTTCCTAGAATTTACAAAAACAGAATGGGAGGCAGCAGCACGGTGGCACAACTGGTAGAGCTGCTGCCTATCAGCGATCAGGTCCCTGGTTCAAACCCCGGTCCAGGGGCCTTTCTGGGTGGAGTTTACATGTTCTCTTGGTGCATGCGTGGGTTTTCTCCGGGTGCTCCGGTTTCCTCCCACAGTCCAAAAACATACACGTTAGGCTGATTGGTAACTCTAAATTGTCCCTAGGTGTGAGTGATAGAGTGAATGGTTGTTTGTCTCGTTTGTCTCTATGTGGCCCTGTGATGGACTTGCGACCCGTCCAGGGTGTACCCCGCCCCTCGCACAGTGATTGCTGGACATGGGCACCAGCACTAACCCTAACCAACCCCCGTGACCCAAAATGGAATAAGCGGGTAAAGATAATGGATGGATGGAGAATGGGAGGCAGATCTTTCAGTTTTCAGGCTCCTCTCTTGTGGAACCAACTTCCAATCTCTGTCCGTGAGGCTGTCATATCATGCAGTTTTAAAACTAGGCTTAAGATTTTCCTTTTTGCTAAATCCTATAGTTAGGGTCAGCTTGGGTTTCCTGAACTGTCCCTTAGTTATGCTACTATAGGCTTGGACTGCTGGAGGACAAACTGACCACAATTTTCACTCTGCTACTGTCTTTACTTACTCTGCTCAACCTGTTTTGTATTTGTAATTATTTTTTCTATCCTTAACATTTGGTTTTTTTTGTCTTTCAGATACACCTGGACCTATATCTGGACCTACCATTTTGTGTTCGTCTGCCTCTCCTTTCTATACTGTCAACCAGCCAGGCAAAGTAGATGGCCGCTTGTCCTGAGCCTGGTTCTGCTGGAGGTTTCTTTCTTTTAAAAGGGAGTTTTTCCTTTCCACTGTTACCACTGTGCTTGCTCAGGATCGGAGACTGCATCGACGCCAAGATTCATCTTGTCTGCTGGATTCCTTAGATAGAGACCTTTACTAATTGGCTTTTATGTATGTGAATGCTTCTGTAAAGTGCCCTGAGACAACTTTGTTGTGATTTGGCGCTATATAAATAAACTGAATTGAAATGTGTTCTAACATATCTGTTTTTTTCAGAATGAAGTTTTTAACCCTTTTAGAATTGTCCATGTTTATGCATAAATATGCCCTAACACATCAGATTTCCATACAAGTCCCTTGTAACTATAACTGAAAATCTAACTGTTTTAGGTAATTTATGCAGAAATATAGAAAATTCTAAATATTTGGGTCGCGGGTGTCACTGGTGCCCATATCCAGCTATCACTGTGTGAGAGGCGGGGGACAACCTGGACAGGTCTCCAGTCCATCACAGGCACACAGAGACAAGTTAGTCACCAATCAGCCTAGCATGCATGTTTTTGGTCTGTGGGAGGAAACTGGAGTACCTGGAGAAAACCCACACAGCATGGAGAGAACATGCAAACTCCACCCAGAAAAGACCACGGACCCAGATTTGAACCAGGACAACCTGCTCACTGAGAGACAGCAGCTCCACCAACTGCACTACCGTGCTGCCCTGTTGTTTTTGTTTAAAATATTTTTTAATTATTTATTGTGATTTGTTATAGCATACATGATTGTTCTGTCTGTATGCATGTGGCTCTGCTGTTTTGTATCACATGTTTACTTGTGCACAGTGCAATGAGTGTTTTTGCTCTTGACAAGCTGAAAAAATTTTTGTCCGATAAGATAAAAGCAAACGAAAGCTCTGTTAAGAAGGCGTCCTGATCCACCATGTCAGTGAGATTTACTATGGAGCACAAATGTAAACACAGAGTGCCACCTGGTGGTACAATAGAATTAAAATAGAAGAAGGAAAGTAAAAAAAAAAAATAAAAAAAAAAACATAAATAAAAGGAATGCTTTATGTATTGATATAATAAATATGGGATCAAAAATGCATTTACAATAGATTGGGTTTTATTTATTTATTCCCATAAGGAACACTGGGAGTTTACCAGAGCATCTATAACAATTTTGACAAAATAAAAGAACAATTGAAGGATTTTATATTTGTCAGGATTGGTCGCATTACTGACAGCACCATAAAAAACAAACAACAAAACACTAACAACATATTGTGTGGCTGACTTTTCCTTAGTGGACTTTCCTCCCACAAACATTGAGCCTTGGAAACTGAGAAAACATGCACAAGAAGAAAAAGTTGGTTCAACACAGAAAGGTTGCAGCTGGGCTGTGAACCAGTGACATTAAAACTACATGTTTTAATGCCTGTGGTCAGTGAACTTCCCGACCACAGATCCGGGGTCTGGGTCATCACTGCTGTGAAGAGACAGGATGACAGAGTCATCAGCAAACTTTAAAATATGTTGTTGTGGGAAATGGCTGCAACAATTGTGTATAAAATAAAGGGACAAAAGAACACAGGCCTGACGTGAACTGGAAGAGGACAAAAGAACATCAGAGAGAAACTTGTTGATCCTCACCTGCTGAGACCAAACAGTTAGAAAGTCCACAAGCCAACAGATGAGGCCAGAGTCCAGGCTGAACAGACATTGTAGTTTTTCTGCTAAAATGTGGGGCAGAATACAGTTAAAAGAAAGTCAATAAAAAGCAATTTTACAAATCATCTTGTACCATCAAGGTGTCATAAACTACAATGTGAGACACTTTCAATAAATTTCACCTCCTTCTCCAGATGTGCAGTGGCGAGCATCTTGTGCTCCAGCATCAACGTGTGGCATGGAGACTGCAGAAAGCAAAGCTTTGCAGAGAGTGGTGAAGGCTGCACAGAAGACTGTTGGAGTCAGTTTCTCCACCATTATCACAGTCCTCAGTTTTTAGACCCATATGCAGGCATGCAAGCGAGGCAGGAGTTCAAATAAAATAAATTTATTTAAACAACAAAACAAAATGCTGTCAATGCAGCAAAACTTACTCTGGCAAAACATGATCAGAAAAAAGACTGAACAAGACATCAGAGTAAACGGACAGTTCAGATCATCAGGTGGACGAAAACAGACAGGGCAGAGGAAGACCGAGATGTCTGAGTGAATATACAGAACAATGACCGGACAAAGAGTGTAGGAGAGAAAGGCTTTTTATAAGACACAGGGAGAGTGAGTAATGAGAGCACCTGGGCAGGTGGCTGATGAGACAGGTGTGAATGATTAAGACTGAAGACTGGAGACAAGAGAGGCAGACTGAGGAATGAGTGGGAAGTGACAGAAAACAGAATCAGATACAGGAACATAAATCACACAAAAAGCAGAATAACAAAAATATAAAGAGCAGAGAGGGGAACACAAATAAATATTAAATCTGCAAGCAGCATTGGAGGCCCTCGCAGCAAAGTGCCACTCCGGCCTTATGGCGACTGCGTGAGCTCCAGCTAGTCCACCCAGTCGCCATAGTGAATGCTGTCGTGCCAATCCCGCATGCATTCACCACGGGGCACATTTCCTGAATCTTTGACATGGCCTTCCGTCCATCTCGTTACTTGTCCAGCTGCAGGTCTTCTATGTATAGGCAAAATCTGACCTTCCAGACAGGAGTTATGATGACTTTGTGGCGAATGTTTGACAAGCACTTCCTTTATGCTTTTCAACATGTCATGTGTGGTAATCAACAGTTAGCGAACAAAGTTTCAGTCTAATATCTTACACAGTGTGAAGCTGGAAGTGTCATCCAATAATCAACCGTTTTTTCTCTGAGCAGGTGGGGCTTAAGTTATGTCATGAATCAACAATACCAATGTGCGTACACGTGCTCACTGATCAAGCACAAACACTCAGGTTCAGATTGGATGACGTATCACTAAGATATAACTGTTTAAATAATGTAGGGGGCACACTTGAGTCTAATGTTAAAGAACAATATCAATGTGTCTATAAGTGCTCACTGATCACGCACATCAAATCTGGTACATATTGAATGATATTTCCCTGAGATCTAACTGTTGGAATAATCTAGGGGTCGCACTTGAGTCAAAAGTTAAACAACAATGCCAGTGTGTCTAGAAGTGCTCACTAATAAGGTACCCCAAATCTGGCTGAGATCGAATGATATGTCACTGAGATATAACTGATTAAATAATCTAGGGGGCACACTTGATTCATATGTTAAACCACAATATCAATGTGTCTAGACATGCTCACTGATTATGCATCAAAAATCTGGTTCCGATCGGGTAATGTATCACTGAGATATAACTGTTGTAATAATGTAAGGGGAGCATATACCACCCACCATACCACTCCACCCACCCTCCATCCTCACCGACTGTCTCAATGAGCTAAATCACTGGTTTTCTAACAATTTTCTACAACTAAACAGTAACAAAACAGAAATCATTCTTGTCGGTACCAAAAACTCTCTTTCAAAATCAGAAAATCTTCTCATCCCCCTTAACAACTCTCTGCTATCCCCCTCGCCTCAGGTCAAGAGTCTTGGCGTCATCCTCGACACCACTCTCTCCTTCACTTCACAGATCAACAATGTCACTCGGTCTGCCTATTTCCATCTCCAAAATATTAACCGTCTCGGCCCTTCTCTCACACCCCGCTTCACAGCCATCCTTGTTCACAGTCTTGTGACTTCTTGGATTGACTACTGCAACTCCCTTCTTTATGGCCTCCCCAACAAATCTCTCCAGAAGCTACATTTGGTCCAGAACTCAGCTACCCGTGTCATCACTCAAACCTCCTCCTATAACCACATCACTCCAGTCCTGCAGCAGCTCCACTGGCTCCCGGTTAAATCACGCATTGTCTTCAAAATTCTTCTTCTCACTTTCAAAGCTATCCACAACCTTTCCCCTCCGTACCTATCTGACCTCCTACACATCTCCATCCCCTCTCGCTCTCTCAGATCCTCCTATTCACTACACCTCCATGTACCCTCTGCCCGCCTCTCCACCACGGGGAGCAGGGCCTTCACCTGCTCTGCTCCTCATCTCTGGAACTCTCTACCCCCTGACTTAAGAAACATCACCTCTCTTTCTATATTCAAGACTGCTCTGAAAACACATCTCTTTAGACTCGCTTATCCTTAACTTTGCTGTATGTACTTTATATTCTTTATGCATTTTATATTCTGTATGTATTTTATATTCTTTATGTATTTTATATTCTTTATGTAATTTATTCCTGTTGATCTTTGTTCTTACTGTAAAGTGTCCTTGGGTGTCATGAAAGGCGCTTTTTAAATAAAATGATTATTATTTTTATTATAAATGTTAAATAACACAAATGTATATAGAAGTGCTCACTGATCACGCACAAAAAAAGCTGGTGCAGATCAGAACACATATCATTGAGATATAACTGTTGGCATAATCTAGGGGGCGCACTAGAGTCAAATGTTACACCACAATATTAATGTGTGTAAAAGTCCTCACTTATGACGCACAATAAATCTGGTGTGGATCGGATCTTGTATCACTGAGCTATAACTGTAGGAATAATGTAGGGGACGTTGTGGAGGCTATTGGCCATTTATCATGGATACCTGTTCAAATGCGGATAATGATTGATTATAGTGATTTTGGTGCGCCTCGGCTGAAATCTGTGCAATTTAGAGCCAAACTTATTGCAACGGCGTCACTTCTGAATTTGCCACGCCACCACGCCCACATCCTCAAGCAAAAACATTTTGCACTTTAAATCAATTCAGACCATATTATCTGTCTTCTAACACCTTATTAGATCAATGGTGCCAAAGAGGGAGCAATCCAAGTTAAAAAAGAGACTTCCTGGTCTGAGAGGGAGGGGCTTTCATCACGTCAAAATATGACCATAGTGAATCGTCGGCATCCAACAGGGATGAGTCATGCCAAGTTTTGTGCATTTTGGTCTTTCAATGTGAAAGTTCTAGTGTTTGGAAATTTATGACGTGAAACAAAAATTTGAGGCCTGGCCACGCCCTTTTAACATATACGAAAACGTAAGCTTTAGATGACTTTTACTCTCCAATGTGTTAAGGGCATATCAACCAAGTTTGAAGGCAATCCTTCAAAATTCCAAGGATGAGTTTGTTAAAATTCGCAATTAGAAACACCCAAAAATGACCCTTTGACCCAAAATGGCCGACTTCCTGTTGGTTTTGGACCAGGGCTCCAAGAGACTTTTTCATAGGTCCTGAGAAGATACAGATGTTCACCGAGTTTCAGAATTATCGGTCTAAAAATGACTTGGGGTTTATGTTTTAAAATATTCTAGGGGGCACTGGGGAGGCTATTGGCCACTTATGGTTTCCTGTTCCAGGGGTGGATAATGATCGATCATACTGATTTTGGTGCACCTCAGTTCAAAACTGTGGAATTTAGAGCCAAACGCATGGTGACAGCATTACGTTTTACTTTGCCACGTTGCCCACATGCTCCACCCAAAACTATCAGTGTTGGAAAGCAAGTTACACCAACATGTCTTTGGTCACTGGACACACTATCATGCTGATCAGGTAACAGGGGTCAGATAGGGTTTGTTCAACAAAAAAACTTTATACTTCCTGTTGTCAGGGGGCGTGGCTTAAGTGATGTTTTGACCATTCAGTCTTGCAGAGGACCAGATGTGGATCAATCACTGAAGGTTTCATGTCTCAGACAGTTTTCGTGAAGGAGCTACTAGCGTTTCATTTTAAATGGCGAGATGTCAAACTTTGAGGTCTGGCCCCGCCCCTTCATCATGCTCTGAAACGAACCGTTTAGATAACTTTGTGTCCCCCCATGCCTTTTAACCAAAATGGCCAACTTTGAAACCGATTGAGCGAAATCCCTAGGAGGAGGAGTTCAAATGCGGAGGGTGTAAACCGCCCAAAAGGAGTGAAAATTGGTCCGGCATTACAAAATGACCGCCTTCCTGTTTATCATACAACGTTGGTGTCAGAGGGTTTTCTGTGCATCTTGGGGAATTGGACAAGCGTACCAAATTTCATGCTTCTACGACAAACTAAGGTTAATGCAGAGGGTATTTTGAAAATGCCTAGGTGGCGCTCTTGATCCGTTTCTGTTGCAATTTTTACCATGCCCCTAAAATACGTAATTTTTCACCAGTCCTGATGCGTCTGTCAAATTTGCTGACTTTTGGGATATGTTAAGGCACCCAAAACGCCAATTCATTTGGCGGAAAAAATTGCAGCTCAGGCATGAACAGAACGATTACAATAGGACTTCGCAGCACCAACACTTCGCTGCTCGGGCCTAATAAAGAAAATAGGGACAGAGCCTGTCTGCTGATAGGTAATTCCTACCTTAAAAAAACAAACAGACAACACAGTGTAAGTTCACAACCAAGCTTTTGCAAAAGGGTAATTACAGTCACAACTGTGTTAAAGCTGTGAGCTGAGAACTCCGAAGACTTTTAGCATCTGCTCATTTTTTATTGTCACGCAGAAAGGAGTGAAAACTGGACATCTTGATTATGCAGGCAGTTTAGATTACACAACAAGGGCAAGGCAGTCTAGAACTTGAACGCTTACATGGGTGTGAGTAATGTGTTCCTGATACCATTATATCAGTTAAATTCTGCTTCGTACGCACAGTTAAGGAAAACAATAACAGTGTGAGACTGATAATGTGAGATTTATAAAATATGAGTTGATATGTATAAAACACTGACAACTGTGGTTTTACAAAATAAAAAAAACAGTTCTCAGGAACTGCTACGTGGGTGAACTTTATCAGTTCCTGTCAGTTGGTTTAACTTTGCAAGTTCACAGCTTTAAGGTCAAACAGGCACTCTAAAACAAAGTTTGATAAAGTTTTAAGATACGAAAACCCTATCATTAACCATCATAGACATCTACACCTCTAGATGCAGGAAGAGGGCCACCTGCATCATGAAGGAGCCCACTCACCCAGCACACACACTTTTTGCCCCGCTCCCCTCAGTAAGGAGGTTGAGGAGCATTAAGTGTAGAACCACTAGACTGAGGAACAACTTGTACTCTGAGACTGTTAGACTCATGAATCTCTAACCAGGATAATCACTGTGAAAAACAAATCACTGTAATTGCCACCTGGTTGATATGTACTGCTGATCATCCATGCTGCTGATCTCATGCTGCTGATTTATTTCATGTTACTGTGTTCGTTCATACTCGTCTGCTCACATAGACTCATGTTCGTGCTGCTGTTGTTCAGTATATTGTTTTTGTACCATTAGTGCTTAGTGTATTCTTAGTTTAGTATATTTCTTAGTTCATATCTTAGATCTTATTACTGTTTTTTTTACAATTAATACTTTTGTTGGATGTAACTGGGACCCTGTGTACACTATTTTGTTCCACCACATGTGGTGCGAATGACAAATAAGGAAACTTTGACTTTGAATTGAATAAATAAATTACTAAATTATTAAATCATACAGTGGAGTGGTGGCACAGAGGTTAGAAAAGGTGGGCCTGTGATCGGAAGATCGCCGGTTCAAGCCCCAGTACCGACAACATCAAAAATGTGGGTGGGTAGGTGAAGCATCAACACCTGCCCCCACCCTCATTCGTCCCACTCTGGGCCCTTGAGCAAGGCCCTTAACCCCCACCATCTGCTTATCCGGGTGTCCTAGATAGCAGCTCTCTGCTCCACACAGAGGGCTGTGGTAGCTCGATGGTCTGTGGTTGTGTCAGGAAGGGCATCCGGCGTAAAAAAATAACTGCCAAGTCTTCGTGTGACGTAGTTCGCTGTGGCAACCCCTGAAGAAGGGAGCAGTCGAAAGAAGAAGAAAAAAAATTAAATCATACAATTAATTTATTGTGGATTTTTTTCTTAAAGGGAAGAAATTATACAGACAAGCTTAAATGTTTATAAAGATCTGCCTCTTGAAAACACATCTTGACAGATTTGGTCAAAATATGTTAAAATGGTGTATTTCCTGACATTCACACAACTTTTAAGCACAGCAGTTTTCATGAGGGTTGATATTTTGACTTTTTCATTCATTCAACCTTTATTTAGACAGGTTAATCCCATTGAGCCTAGAGGACCCATTTACAAGAGACCTTTTTTTTTTAACTTTATTTTTTATTATTTTTATTTAAAAAAAAAAAAAAGAAAAGTTATAGACATGCATTAAACATAAAACATTAAACATTCAGACCCTAACTAAACAAAAATTCCAGAGCAACATGAATGACAAAAGTATATTAGATATAGTTAAAAGTAAAACTCAAAATGAGACATTTAAATAAAAGAGAGGTAATTACAATAATCATACATTAGATGTCCGGTTCAAAATATTCAATTTCTTCCAATATTTATTGTATTTATCAGCAGCAAGTCTTAATGAAAAAGTCAGGCTCTCCATTGCATGTATTTCCTTAATTATGTCCTTCCATTCCAGAGATGATGGTGGTTCCAAAGCTAGCCCTCTGCGGATTATAGCTTTCTTTGTCCCTGCTAGTAATATTGATAAAAGATATATATCTGGCTTCCCTAGTCCATGAGGTAAATTACCTAAATAGATCACAGTGAAATCACAGGTCAAATTCAGGTCCGTTATAGTGTTGATTTCTTTTATCACCTCCAACCAGTAGGGTGTGATCTTGATAAATTCCCAAAAAATATGAAAATGTCCTGCTGACACATTCCCACAGTTCCTCCAACACTTAGCCTTTTCAGGGTCTTTACATTGTTTGCTCTTAATGTTAGGGGTGATTAAAAAAACGCATTGTGTTCTTCCAAGAAAATTCTTTCCACAAGTCTGAATTTGATGTGTGGATTACATATCTACACATATTTAACCAAACATCATCAGTTGTTTTTATTTTGGCTTCTTTTTCCCATTTAACTTTAATGTATGTTGTGTTAAATTTTCTGCCCAGTTGTAAACTTAAGTATAGTTTGGAAATTAATTTCTTAGGTGATCTTCTATTTCATGAGTCTAGAAGGATCTAGACTCTGTCTCCTCCTCCTCTAAAAACTTTGTATTCTTATTATAATGATGTCTTAGCTGGAGATATCTAAAAAAGTCATTTTTTTTCCAAATTATAGTTTTCTTGAATTTGTTGAAAATTTTCTAATACATTATTGTTTGTGATCTTCCAGTAACCTGTTATACCTTTCTGTGACCACTGTGTGGATATGCTGGTGAAGATTTTCAGTCATCCAGGACATGATGAATTCAAAAAGCGTTCAATACAAAAACAACTGGACTTTATTTGTAACAGAAGACGTTTCGCTCCTCATCCGAGGAGCTTTCTCAATTCAAAAGAGCAGAGAGTAGCTAAGTTTACATGCACAGAATTCTTTGACCGAATTGAAATGTGTTCTGTTTGAATAAGTCAAATGTATCGTTTACATGGGCACAATCCGTTCACGATGTGCGTTTACATGCAACGGGCTTTGATTCTGAACAGAAGTACTGACATGCGCAGAGTGGTAAACTCAGAAACAAAGGAAGGACTGAGGAAGTCTCTTGGATGAGAGACGAAACGTTTCTAGATTTTTTTTGCTTTGTTTTGCTTTTGTTTTTTTGAATGTCCAGAGGACCAGATTGAACTTTTTTGGATTTTTCTACCTGGATTATTGAGCATGCATCAGGATATTTTGAATCACTTTGGCCAGGATTGCCTCAAACTAGTAAGAGAGTTTGAGAAAACAGCAAGGAAGAGGGCAGACTACAGGAACCACTTGCGATTCAACCTCAGATGTCGACAAAGTGGCATCATTCCCAAGAGCCTGGAACTAAAATCATCGGTCAGCGGGCACCGGGCAAGCAAGATCCTTCAGAAAGCACAAACCCAGCTGCTGAATGAACGGGTGAGACAGACCAATTTTACTATTGAGGTCTTGAAGGCCAAAGAAAAGCACATTAAACAGAAACTAACTATGTGTCTAGGTCAGACCACACTTCAGCAAGTGTGTTGGACTGTACAGATCAGGCACGCTTAGCACAGCATGTCAAGTCCAAGACTCGACAACAAAATAAGTTTAACTTACTAATAACTCATCAACACCATCACTATTCCAATAACAACACATTCAGTGTAGGACAACACTCCAGTAGTCAATTACATGCCAGGGAGACAGAAAAGTGGGTGAAGAATTTATCTGACAGACAGCTCACCCAGCCGGAGACAGTGATTCTTGCCAGGGGACTGAACTTTGCAGTTGCACCAAGTAGAATTCCTCTGGTGGAGATGATCACAGCCACAGAATCAGCCATCCGCAACAACAAAATGAAAGAGGGTGAAGCAGAACAGCTCAGAATCAAAGTTTCATCCTGCCTCAGCAATGCCAAACCACCACCTTCCAACACCAGTAGAGAGGAGAGGGATGCACTCACCACTCTTAGCAAGGACAAAAACATCATCATTCTCCCAGCAGACAAAGGAAGGTGCACAGTGATTTTGAACCAGAAAGACTATCATGAGAAAGTTATGACACTCCTTACTGACTTAACCACTTATGAACCTCTGAAAAGAGATCCAGGAAGTGGTTAAGAAGAAGTTAATAGATTGCCTGAAAAATTTGGAGCAGGACAAGGCTATTGACCGTATTCTGTACCACAGACTGTACCCAGGGGAGGCCACACCTAGTCTGTATGGTTTACCTAAAATCCACAAGCAAGGTGTACCTTTAAGACCAATTGTTAGTATGATTAACTCTGTCACTTACAATGTTTCCAAATATCTGGCGTCTGTACTCATCCCTTTAGTTGGCAGCTCAGAACACCACATACAGAACACCATGGACTTTGTGGACAAGGTGAGGGATGTCATCATGGAGACTGATGTAACAATGGTCTCTTTTGATGTCACATCACTTTTTACGTGCATTCCTGTTGATGATGCAGTAGAGGTGGTCAGTTTAAA
>NC_056512.1:7289801-7293900 GCF_014905685.2 Nematolebias whitei
TTTTTTTTTTTTTTTTGAATGTCCAGAGGACCAGATTTAACTTTTTTAGATTGACAGATACCTACCATTCTGTGTTTGTCTGTCTCTCCTCCCTGTCCTCTCAACCAGCTTGGTCAAATGAGATGGCTGCTTGTCCTGAGCCTGGCTCTGCTGGAGGTTTCTTCCTTTTAAAAGGGAGTTTTTCCTTTCCACTGTTGCCACTGTGCTTGCTCAGGATGGGAGACTGCATCGAAGCCAAGATTCATCTTGTCTGCTGGATTCCTTAGATAGAGAACTACTAATTGGTTTTATGTATGTGAATGTGTCTGTAAAGTGCACTGAGACAACTTTGTTGTGATTTGGCGCTATATAAATAAACTGAATTGAATTGAATTGAATTGAATTGAATAGATTGGAGACCGTAGTTTACTTTTGTATTTTCTCCAAAATACCATGACATAACGGGACTGAACAAAGGCAAAAAGAGACTCTGTGTGTGTGTGTGTGTGTGTGTGTGTGTGTGACGACAAACTCGTGTGGCCAAGTGACACTCTGTAGTTTAGCCCAGACTTTCTTTTCAATTTCCATGTAGCGAGCTGTGTCTGGCTTCAGAGTTGGATGATACTCCAAACATCTTCCAAGAGATACCACAGTATGTCTTCACGCATTGGCCAGAAAAGCCATTGGCCCCATTTTTATGAATGCAACGGACCTCAATGTGTGTTTCACTTATATTTGTGATGACACCTGGGTAAAGGTCACCACCAGACTTTGTCTTCAGTGCTATTTTTCTTTTTTCCCCTCACTCGCTCTCATGCAAAACTGATGCATTTCTTCCCTCTCCTGTCCTCCTCCTGCTTTTTTTTTTTGCTCTCTGTTTTTTGTATCGGAGCTCCTATTTACATATCTTCCAAATCTTAAACTGTTATGGATCTGGTCAGCTGGACTTTCAATGCAATCTATAACATTTTTTCAACAAAGCGACAGGGTCCTGAAGAACCCTCATGCCCCACTGAGATGCATGTGACAGGCTACGTCATGGATTGGAAGCTGATATGCCTTTCCGTATTGTCTCAGGAGAACGCCGATGGTGTTTATATCATTGGAATCATGATAGCAGGGGTTCTGCTTTTTGGCACCAGTGGATACCTATGTTATTGGTTACTAAAGAAGACGCCGGCGGCAGGTTCGGCCATGGCAAAGCTGCCGACCCTGTATGAAGGTTTGGTTTGTGCTTTGAGGACTCAAAATCAGCTGATTTACGAGCTAAACTGTAACATGGAGGCTATTTGTGAGAATTGCAGGCCACTTGCAGCTTAGGGGAACGCCAGCATGTTACAGATGACCTTAGAGGGAGATAATAAGCACAGACCAGTGGAATGCCCACAAATCTGGCCATTTTGGATCAAAAGTACCAGTATAACTCAAGGCTGACGAGAAATAACTGTCTGCTTGAAAAAATCAACAACTGTGGCTTATCTGAATCTGGCTCCCCTGTTTGGCCTTGAAGCAGGCCGACTTATCAAATTTCTCCTGGGATGCGTGTAAACTTAGAAAACTCTATTGCACCTCCACCCCACCCCAAAAACGTTGGTTACGTACTGTAACCCCAGATTCTATGAATATAAGCGTAGCCCTTTAAGGCCTTCGCTTTAGTGGGTTTATCCCGTTATGCAGAGCATAAGCACTGAAAAAAATTAGTCCACGCCCACCTGCTGTGTGGGCCCTACCCGGTCCGTATAAATTACGTTAAGAGCGGGAAATCGGCTCCCAAGATAGCTTTTTCTTTAGCCATTTAGGGGGCAGTGAGGCCCGACGCTTAAAGGGCTACGCTTATACTCATAGAATCTGGGGTTACAGTACGTAACCAACGTTCTATTTTGTATAAGCTTCGCCCTTTAAGGCTGTCGCTTGGTGGGTTAAGGGCGAAGCAGATGTGGTCCTCGCCTCACTGGGTCCATTCGAACACCGTATGAAGCAGAAGCTTGCCCAAAAAACGTCTTGTCACTCAGCTCCCCATGTGCGTATTTACGCATTGCGTAATTATGTGAGCCATGCACAGACGCATGTTGTGTAACTATGCGTTCATGGCTGAACAGTATAGACAGATTAATAATAACAAATGAACTGATTATTAATCAAATGAACTGATTGGTAACAATAGTCATGAACTGATTAGTGACAATAGAACCAAAAATAACAGACACAACTTGTGACTGATAACAGATCTCACACTGTGAAGCATGCAGACAGATGTGAGCTTAAACAGTTCCATGAAAACAACAATATTCATTCTGTTAGAGCACTAAGGACGGAATGTGTCATGGAACGGGCCGTCACATCACGTAGATAAAAGCAAATGAATGACCAGGGTGTTGACCATGCGGCCGCAGTGCAAATGTCCTGCATTGTCATACCATTATGCAAAGCAGTCGAAGATGCGATACCCCTGGTTGAGTGCGCCCTGAGGTTGACAGGAGGCTCTAAATCTGATGCTCTGTAGGCTTCAGAAATGGCCTCACACAGCCAGTGTGACAAGTGCTGGGTGGATAACGGCCGACCTGCAGATGCATCTCTATAATGTACAAACAAATGTTGAGTTTGGCGCATTACAGCTGTGTGCGCTATGTAACACGTCAACGCCCGCACCGGACAGAGAAAATGGAAAGATGCTTCTTCTTCTGATCTGTGGGGGGGAGGGAAAAACCCCTCCAATTATATTGCTCTTGATTTAAAAGAGCTTGTGATATTTTTAGGCATAAAGGCTGGGTTTGGTCTTAAATCAGCTGAACTGCCGTCAGCCTGAATTCTGAGACATGACGGAGCGAAAGAGAGGGCAGATAAATCACTCGCCCTCTTAGCAGATGTTAAAGACAGCAGCAGGGCTGTTTTAAGAGACAAGAATTTAAGTGGAACCTGATCTATAGGCTCAAATGGAGCTTTGATCAGGTCTCGCAGGACCAGCGTTAAATCCCACTGTGGAACAAGTGGACGGGAAACAGGCCTGCGTCTCTGTACACCTTTTAGAAAACGCTTCATCAACGGGTGATTAAAAGCTGTTCTGTCTCCGAACCCTTCGTGGCAGGAAGAGATGGCTGCAGCATACGTTTTAATCGTGCTGAAAAGCCAACTTCCTGTCCATCAGCTGTGTAGAAAAAACAACACGCCGCCTAATGGACATGAGGTGGCCTCTACACCTTTCTCTGTACACCAGCGCTGAAAAACTGTACACTTTGATATGTACAGCGCTGTGGTAGATGCAGCACTTGAATCATGGATTGTGCGCACTACCTCCTGTGGGAGACCCATCCTCTCTAAGCGAACCGCTCAGTGGCCAGACCCATAGGTGCTGGCCTATTTCTGGGTAACTCCTGATCGCTCCTCCTGCCTGGAGGAGAGCATCCTCCCTCCATGGCAGTTTCCACGGGCGTCCTGACAGCAGGCGTTGTAGGACTGAGAACCATGGTGTGTTCATGCGCTCGGGGGCCACCAGGAGAGCAGTCAATCCCTCCTCCTGAACTCGGTTCAGGAACCATAAAATCAGAGGAGGTGGAGGAAACGCATACAGAAGCGTTTTGGGCCATGGGCTGTGGGCAAACGCATCCACCCCCAGCGGTGGTTCGTCTCGCGGGCTCAGGGAAAACCATAGTTGACACTGAGCGTTCTCTCGTGTCGCAAACAGGTCCACAGCTACTTTGCCAAATTTCTGCCACGTCTGAGTCATCAGGTCTGGATGGAGAGTCCAGTCCCCATGACGTGGGCCGTCCCTGGACATCACATCTGCCCCTTTGTTCAGAACACCGGGTGTATAAACTGCTCTGATGGAGAGCAGATTTTGGTGAGCCCAACACAGAAGCTTTCGCGCAATGTGTAACATCTGGGCTGAGCGCATATACCCCTGCTGGTTTATGTACGCAGCAGTCACCTTGTTGTCTGTGTGAATCAACACGTGTTGATTCTGTAGCACGGGAGCAAAATGTTGAATCACGTTCAGCATCGTGAAACACTCCAAAACATTTATGTGGGCTGATGTGTGATAGGGCCACAGCGCCCCTACTGCTTGAGATAGGTATGCCCCCCCCCCCCCCCCCCCCCCCCCCCCCCCCCCCCCCCCCCCCCC
>NC_056512.1:7294000-7296677 GCF_014905685.2 Nematolebias whitei
GGGGGGGGGGGGGGGGGAGTGGACTCAGCCTGGATGACTTCCTGCCTGGCTGTGGCTGCGGTCTGGTGCTTGGCTGGGGTTCTGGGCTGTGGGGGGTTGTGGGTGGGGGGGCTTCTGCTCAGGTGGCTCTGCACTGCTGGCCCGGGGGTGTCTGGGCGAGTTTGGCGTGTGCCCTCCCTTGCATGGGGTGCTCTCATTGTGGGTGTTGCTGTGGTCGGTCCTTTTGTGGGCGTGGGGGTGCGCTCTTGGTCATCGTGGTGTGCTGTCTGCGGCTGTTCAGGCACTCCTGGCTGATTGTCGCAGCTGGAGTTTGGTGGCTTCTTTGGTTGGGGGCTGGGTGTTGAGCTGGGGATCGGGATGGGGGTCTGGATGATCTCAGGGGGGCTTGGGTCGCTGGTCCGGGTTCTGGTCGGTCCTCGGGGCTATGTGCCGGTCCGTGGCCTGGGTCCCTGGTGGTGCGGCTGCCTCCTGCTCCTGGATGAATGCACTGGAGCCTCCCCTGGTGGATCTCGGAGAATGGGGGTGCCTATTTTATGTCAGTGGGGGAGCTGGCCGCCTGGGAGGGCATTGCCACGTTAGTTGTTCCTCCCCATCCCGACGTCTTCCTCCACCCACTCCATCACATCACCACTCAAGCAGGGCCTTGGGGTTCAGGTGCACTACTGAGCTGCGGGGAGGATCCTCCATCTCCGTGGTTCATGGAGACCTGGGCCCCAATTTTATCAAACAACCTAGACACTCGTATATAACATTCTCACGACACTTGCATATATAGGGTCTGGAGTGGGCACATGGTGGCATATAGGGAGTGGGATGTGTGATCATTCTCACCTCCGGGACCTGTACCAACTCTCATATGTAGCATGTAGACATTTAGGGTTCTGGGCAAGGGTTGGGGGGGTGAACGGGCACTGCCTGCTCTCTGGGGAGGGGGTGGGTCTGTGCCAGTCGCCTCCTCATCCCCCCATTTTAAACGCACTATATAACAACATGCATCAACATCTTATTTGAGTGGGGGGAGGGAGGAGTTGCGTCTTACAGCTTTTCTTAAAACCTCATTCTCTGTCTGACATTTGGGGTTGGGGGTGGGGGGGTAGGCTGCCTGGTTGGGGTCTGGGCTGTGGGTGGGTATTGGGCCTTTGGGGGCGATTGGGGGTGGGGCTGGTGCTCTGGTTCTCCCTGGATTGTTTGGATCCTTTTATCAGGGTTCTTGGTTCTGATGGCCAGCCCTTTGGCTGGGGTGGCTGCCGGGTTCTGGTGAGAGGTCAGCTGTGGTTGTGTGTGTGTGGTCGTTGGTAGTGCATGGCAGCGGTCGGGGGCATGGCTTTACTTCGACGAAGTGCTGGCTGGTCGCCATGATGTGACATTAATGGTGCGGGGTGCTGTGTGTGTGTGTGTGGGGGGGGGGGTGCATGGGTGGCATGCCGGGGCTTCTCCGGGCCTGTGGTGTGGGGCTTTAGGGATGCATTGGTGCGTTGGGCCGGTATTCCTCGGCTGCTGCTCCCTGCTGCTCTGGCTTGTGGTCACTGTTAGGCAGGTGGGACGCATGGACAGCCCAACATAGGCTGTCGGGCTGTCTCTGTGTGCCTGTTTGTCTCAGGTTGGGTTTTGGGTGCCCCCCCTCTCTTGGACCAGTTTTGGTCCCCCATTTGGTGGGTCGTGCTCCCCCCCGGTGGTGGGCCCCCCTGCCGCCGGTGCATTGGCGGCTCTCAGCAGCTGGGGCTGGGTGGTGGGGTGTGTGCAGGCCTGCCCTGGTGGCTGCCTGCAGGGTCCTGGGTGTCTTGGCTCTGTCGGGCCTCTGTTGGAGGGTTGTATGACCTCGG
This sequence comes from Nematolebias whitei, assembly GCF_014905685.2. Classification (NCBI taxonomy): domain Eukaryota; kingdom Metazoa; phylum Chordata; class Actinopteri; order Cyprinodontiformes; family Rivulidae; genus Nematolebias; species Nematolebias whitei. Next base: position 7,295,824 of record NC_056512.1, read on the forward strand.
GACTCGGGGCTTGGTGTCCATGGCCGGATCCACTCTGGAGGGGCAAGTTGCTGGCGGGGTCTGTTGACTCATTGTTATGGCCTCCTGGGGGTTTCTGCATTGTGGTTGCTGGGGATTGCCCGGGGCTTCCCTTTGCTTCTCTCTCTGGGGGGTGAGGGTGTCCCTGTAGGGGGACTACCGGAGTTCCGGGCTTGGGGGCCGCTGTGTGTCTGTGGTTCCGGGCTTCCCTGTGTTACCTTTGTGTCCTACGGGGACAGGTTTATGGGTCCCCACATCCACTATTTAACATTTTTATGAGAAACCTTATAGTGATAAGCATGCTCACACAGGTGTTTAGATTCAGGTGTTTATCAGATACACACTCAGTTGGATTGTGGTGGCCATCAAATATATATTGTATTACCATGTAATGTATAAAACACTTTCAAATTATGTTATAACTATCATTATATAAGTTGTTTGTTGTTGTGGTTTCTTGGTTTTGTCTTTTTTTTTTCTCTCTTTCCGCAGGTCTAGAGGCAGACTTCAATGATGTTGATTTGTGTTCTTTTATCCCTCTCTCTCTCCTCTATTCCTATCTCCTTCTTTACATTTTAACTCTTCTCTCACTTTTCTGCTTTGTTATCTTCTTTGTTTTCTGTCCCCGTGTCCATTACATCTGAAACAAACCCAAAGCATATTCTAATAAAATTTAATTTATATATAAAGTGGAGCATTAAGGCCAGCCATAATGCTCTGCTTGTGAAAGAAAAATCTGATGGGCATCACTTTGACACTCAGAAAATAATTCTGTGTCACAATGCCGGACAGGACAAGGGGAAATATATATATATATATAAATATATATATATATA
>NC_056512.1:7296777-7297502 GCF_014905685.2 Nematolebias whitei
TATATATATATATATATATATATATATATATATATATATTAGGGATGGGGGCGATCCGATCCAGTATTGGTTTCGGCCTCCGATACCAGCATAATTTACGTATCAAATTTTTCCGATCCACTTGCCGATATTTTCGATCCATTATGCATGTTGGCTTTAAACTGTGGAATGGATTTTCTTAACCGCGGCCTGTCTCATGAACCCAGAGTAATAAATGCCACCTCACATTCAGGAATTCCAGTTCATAGTTTGCAGCCAGCTAACCAACTTTTCATCTAAACATGTCCGCTGTGTGGAAGTTTTTTACACTAGAAACACTACAAAACAAGACAGCAACGTGCATAGTCTGCAGAGCCATAGCGCCACATTAAAAAAGCTGTAAAGTTAGTTTTACGTTGGACATTAGAGCTTCGTGGCTTCAGCGGGCGCTGCGCTTTGCTCAACCGGAAAGAGTCGACTCGACCCCGGCCAGCCTCGTCCAATCTGCCCTGCTCAGTCTGCCCATCTCTGAGGAGGGACATACTCAGCGCGGCTGCCCCAAATCAGGCTGCTTGCTTTGGATTGAACAAGAAGACATCGCTGAAACCACGGCGTTCGAATGTTTACAGAGACGTTGCTAAACTTCATCACGATTCATGACAAACCACTATCATTTGTAGAAAATGAAGGATTTCACAGCTTGATACTTGCATCAATGTGTGTGTGTACATGTATATATATATATA
>NC_056512.1:7297602-7298981 GCF_014905685.2 Nematolebias whitei
AAAATAAATAATATAAATATAAATAATAAATAAGAAACATCCAATTCTTTGCCTGCTTGTTATGGTATGTTGTTGCCATCTAATGGTAGTTGTAGTGCATGTATTCAACATTTTTCATTTTTCTAAAAAATTTTGGAACGTATACCTGGATTTTTGAGCATGGACTTTGTTAGTGCATGTATTGTACATCCACTATTATTTTAAATATACTGCACACACACACACACACACACACACACACACACACACACATGCATACATATATATATTTATACATAATATCCATCCATCATATTTTACCGGCTTCTTCCATTTTTGATCACGGGGTTCGCTGGTGCCTATGTCCAGCAATCACTGTGCAAGGGGTGGGGTACACTCTGGATAGGTCGCAAATCCATCACAGGGACACAAAGAGACAAACAACCATTCACTCTCTCACTCACACCTAGGGACAATTTAGAGTTACCAATCAGTCTAACATGCATGTTTTTGGTCTGTTGGAGGAAACCGGAGTACCCGGAGAAAACCCACGCATGCACGGAGAGAACATGCAAACTCCACCCAGAAAGGCCCCTGGACCGGGGTTTGAACCAGGGACCTGTTCGCTGAGAGGCAGCAGCTCTACCAGTTCCACCACCGTGCTGCCGTATATATAATATATAAGAGATAAAATAAAACTTTATTTTTATTGCTCCTGCAGGGAACTATTGTGCCAGAGATTCTGTAGAAATGAACATAAACAAGGAATCGTACAAGATATAAAAAATAACAGAGAATATAGAAATACCAGCAATTAAGTTATAAATAAGGTAAGCTGCAGACAAAAAATCTTTAAGTGTTTATTGTAGTGCAGGATTACTTTTATTGTCCTATGTGCAGAAAGGGGGAGGAGTTGAAAAGTTTGATAGCCACAGGGTGGAAGTACTTCCTGTGTTGTTCTGTGGAGCACCTCGGTAGTCGCAGTCTACAACTGAAGGTGCTGCTGTCAGAATCCAATGTGTCATGCAGGGGTGTGATGTGTTGTTCAGGATCTGAAGCAGTTTCTTCAGCATCCTCTGCTCAGACACCTCTGTCAGAGACTGCATGTCCACTCGCAGAACTGAGTCAGTTCTCCTGATGAGTTTATCGAGTCTGTTGGCATCAGCTTTCTTCACCCTGCTGCCCCAGCACACCAAAGTGTACAAGAAAACATTGGAGACCACGAGTGGTAAAGCATTTGCAAGATGGTCCTGCAGAGACTACCGAGTGGTAAAACATCTGCAGTGTGGTCCTGCAGACATTAAAGGTTCTGAGTCTCCTCAGAATAAAAAGGTAATCCTGCTCTTTCTTGTATAGGGCGTTGCTGTTAGCTGACCAGTCAAGTTATAATGTATGTATAT
>NC_056512.1:7299081-7335480 GCF_014905685.2 Nematolebias whitei
CCCCCCCCCCAGCCTGACAGCAACGCGTCCGTGAAGACTGACACGTGTGACGTGGGTCTGCTGACGAGGGCTTCCTCCGACAGAACCAGGGTGTTTCCCCAGTGTCGGAGGTCTGCCCTCACGGAGGGAGGGACAGTGATCATCCGTCTCTTTTGTTTTACTGGATCCACACGCAGACGCACAAACCACCTCTGGGGGCGTCTCATGTGTAATAAACCCAGCGGGACCACTGTATGAGCTGTCGATATCATTCCTAACAGCTTCATGACGGAGACAGCTGTTACCACTGCCAGGTCTTACGTGGCAGAGCTGGTCTTTTAAAGTGCCGATTCTCGTTTGTGATAAACGAGCCTTCATTGTGGTTGAATTTAACTTCACTCCCAGATAAACAATTGTCTGGGCCGGGAAAATCGAGCTTTTCTTCCAATTTATGGCGAAGTCCAGATTTAACAGGTGTGATGTCAACACCTGAGCCTGCATCACTGCTTCCTGTCTGGAGCGTGACAGCGGCAGCAGGTCGTCCAGGTAAAACAAAACTCTCATCCCTGCTCTGTGTAATGGATGCAGGGCTGTCTCCACACACTTTGAGAACGTACGAGGCGCGAGGGAATACCCGAACGGCAGCCTGTTGTACTGATACTTCATCCCTTGAAAGGAGAAACGCAGGAATTTTCTGTGTTTTGGGATGATCGGTATGTGAAAATATGCCTCTTTTAGGTCGACGAAAACAAACAAACCAGGCGTTTCCCTGGATGTTGTCCAACAGCTTTCTGGTTGTCAACATGTGAAACGGTCTGTCCATGATCGCCTTGTTGAAAGCTGACAGATCCAAAATCGGTCTCATCCCTCCGGTCCGTTTGGGAAACAGGAAGTAACGTGAGTAAAACCCTGTGTTTTCTTCTCCGTTGGGAACCCTGGAGATTACTTTTATCAGAAGCTCTTGGACTTCTGCATTAGGGATGAGATTTGGTCTGGTGATGAAAAAACTCCTCCGAACGGAGGGGGTCGGGTTGCAAACTGTAACATTTGCATAACACCCTGTCCATCCATCTGACCGGCGAGCATGTTTTTAGCCACTCTGCGTAACGTTCGTGGACTGGACGTGCGTTTAAGTGATGCGTCATGTTTTGTACGGATGTCACTAGTCCGCCGCCTCAACTGCCGTCATGTGTCGCGGGAATGTTTACCACGTGATCCAAGGCGAGGCTTCCTCGAAAAGGCTCTGAACGCGCCCATGCGCTGCGTTTTGACCGCGGACCAACTTTCATGTACAGGTGGGCCGGTGTGTGCTGAGGCGAAGTGTGTGACAGCTGATGACGCTGTGGGGCTGCGCGTTCGACGTCGCTGTGCGAACGTTGAGAGGCAAAGGGCGTGACTTCATATACGCCGTGCTGTTGGAGTGAAGGCTGCGAGCCCCGCGGGAGCACACGTTTTCTCTGGAGGGATGCGCGTCGCTCTCGCTGGAGGGATGCACGCTGCTCTCGCTGGAGGCGAGACTCGTCACCGGGTTCGTTCAGCCATCTCATGCTTGTGCTTCCGTGAGCTGCCGAGCGCTGAGACGCGGTGGGTGACGGCTGCCCGCGTCGCGGCCGCACGCATTTGCTTCGGTGAAGCGAGTGTTGTTTTGCTGAAAAACGAGGACCTTCACCGGACCCGGCATGCTGTCCCACATTTATACCGATGTGAGCCGGTGAGCGTTGGGCAGCTGTGTGTGCACCTTTATCAACGCAGCGCCGTTTGGATGAAGGCTGTTTGCATCACACGAGTGCGCGTTTGACACCGCTTGGGTGAGGATCGTGCAGCTCGGGTTGACAACGAGTTATTTCTCTTACCATCGTGTCATGTGAGCGTCTCGTCATGTCTTGGAGCGACGGTGAGTTTAAAAAACCTTTATTTAAGGACACCGGCTCGTTATGTGTGGAGGATGTGTGCGCAGCCGCTGTGAGTTCATCCGAGCTTACAGACTGGCTAAAAACAGACACTTTGATCATTGAATGATGATTTATTTCAACTTTCATGTCACTTTTACACACACCCTGCGCAGACCGTCATTTTTTAAATCTTCTCCCCCGTGAGCTCTGCGATTTGTTTGCCCAGAGCGCTGTCTGCAGGCGATCTCTGGGGAAACGCTGAACTGCTGGTTGCCAGGATGAAGAGGGCAGGTCTCTGACGGGTGGGGCTGGTGTTGGAGCTGAGCGAGACGCCGCCGCGGCCGTGGAATGTCGTTGCTTCTGCCTCTGCTCACGACGGTCTCTCCAGCAGGCCGGGGGGGCGGGATGAGCCACGCGGCTTGATGAGGTGACGCACAGCCTCTGACACCTCCTCCGACTGCTTCGAGTTCGCCAGCATGGCTTGAAGCTGCTCCCGAACAGCGCATCCGCCGTGATGGGGCCCTCCATCAGGTCTTTGGGCAGTTTCTCCGGCAGCGAGGGGGAGCGACGGAGCTTGGTGGATCGTTGAATCATCGTCATCCACGCTACAATCCTGGACAGGCAAACTGTAGAAGAGTTGGCTGCCTTACAGAGGGAGCTCTTGGTCTCCTCAGGCAGGTCTGCGGCCTCCAGCCTCTTAGACATGCTATATGCTAGCAGCGCCACATTGTTGTTAGCTGCGGCTGCCTGAAAAGCATATTGATGGGCTCGATTGGAGAGCGTGGTCACCGTCTGGTTGTGTTTCCCAGGAGGGACGGGACGCTGCTCCAACCTGGACAGCTTCACTCCGAAAGCTTCCGTGAAGCTTGGCTCAAGGGGGGGGGGGGGGGGGGGTACCGAGGGATAACCTCACTCGGTGAACCCCTCCACTCTGGTGATGGGTACAGACTGTGGAGACCGGCTCCCCCAATCTACCAGGAAAGAACCGTCTGTGGCCTCGCCCGTAGGACGTCCTGTTGGAACACGAGGCCATATGGATCAAGACGGTGAGCCGGAATGGAACCCAGTAAAAAACCTTCCCGCCGAATCATCCGAACTGGCGGGAAAGGCGTGGGACGTAGAAAAAAGGGGTCCCTTCATATCAGCCGCCTCCTGGGTTACGCCGGGCAACCCCTGAGGGCGCCGTCGGCCGGGAGAGGTGTGATCGCCGATGTGGAACGAAGTGGGATGGGGTGAGCATTCACTCAGCCCCCCTCCACCGACACAACGCTCTCCAGGAGGGAATGAGCAGCGGGGGGCTGCAGCTGAGCGCGCCTGTCCCGGAGGAACCATCCGATTCGCTCCGAGGGTCGGCGATAAGAGGAAAATTACAAGATGGCGTTGTCCAGCGTGTAGTGACCTGTCACTGAGAAATATTCCTCGGCGCTTACCTTGAAATAAGACTGCTCGTCAGCTTCTCCTCGAAGAGGAGAACTCAACAGACGACCGGAGGTCGACTGCCGGGCCAAGCATCCTTAACAAAAGGTTGGTCATTTACACAATTTTCCTTCTTTGTTCTTCTGACAGTGCTATTAGCTCGCTGAAGAAAAAATGGGAGCCAATGTCCCGCTCTTAACGTAATTCATACGGACCGGGTAGGGCCCACACAGCAAGTGGGCGTGGACTAAATTTTTCAGTGCAATGTTCTGCATAACGGGATAAACCCACCAAGCGACAACCTTAAAGGGCGAAGCTTATACGAAATAGAACAACGACGTAACTCTAAACACCTGCAAAAGATTCCTGAGGCTTTTAAAAACTCCCAGCCTTGTTCATTACTCAAAACCGCAATCATGGGTAAGACTGCCGACCTGACTGCTGTCCAGAAGGCCATCATTGACACCCTCAAGCAAGAGGGTAAGACACAGAAAGAAATTACTGAACGAATAGGCTGTCCCCAGAGTGCTGTATCAAGTCACCTCAGTGGGAAGTCTGTGGGAAGGGAAAAGTGTGGCAGAAAACGCTGCACAACGAGAAGAGGTGACTGGACCCTGAGGAGGATTGTGGAGAAGGCCGATTCCAGACCTTGGGGGACCTGCGGAAGCAGTGGACTGAGTCTGGAGTAGAAACATCCAGAGCCACCGTGCACAGGCGTGTGCAGGAAATGGGCTACAGGTGCCGCATTCCCCAGGTCAAGCCACTTTTGAACCAGAGACTGCGTCAGAAGCATCTCGCCTGGGACTGCTGCTGAGTGGTCCAAAGTTATGTTCTCTGATTACAGTAAATTTTGCATTTCCTTTGGAAATCAAGGTCCCAGAGTCTGGAGGAAGAGAGGAGACACAGAATTCACATTGCTTGAGGTCCAGTGTCAAGTTTCCACAGTCACTGGGGTGTCATGTCATCTGCTGGTGTTGGTCAACTGTGTTTTATCAAGGGCAGGGTCAGTGCAGCTAGCTATCAGGAGATTTTGGAGCACTTCATGCTTCCATCTGCTGAAAAGCTTTATGGAGATGAAGATTTCATTTTTCAGCACGACCTGGCACCTGCTCACAGTGCCAAAACCACTGGTAAATGGTTTACTGACCATGGTATTACTGTGCTCAATTGGCCTGCCAACTCTCCTGACCTGAACCCCATAGAGAACCTGTGGGATATTGTGAAGAGAAAGTTGAGAGACGCAAGACCCAACACTCTGGATGAGCTTAAGGCCGCTATCGAAGCATCCTGGGCCTCCATAACACCTCAGCAGTGCCACAGACTGATTGCCTCCATGCCACGCCGCATTGAAGCAGTCATTCATGCAAAAGGATTCCCGACCAAGTATTGAGTGCATAACTGAACATGAATATTTGAAGGTTGGCGTTTTTTATATTAAAAACACTTGTCTTTCATTGGTGGGATGAAATATGCTATTTTTTTGGGACAAGCATTGTGGGTTTTCATGAGCTGTATCCCATAATCATCAGTATTAAAACAATTAAAGACCTGAATTATTTCAGTTGGTGTGCAATGAATCTGAGATATATGAAAGTTTCATTTTTATCATTACATTATGGAAAATAATTACCTTTATCACAATATGCTAATTTTTTGAGAAGGACCTGTATACATACATATTTATATAAATATATATATATATATATATGTTTTATCGACTTTTGAAAAAGACATTGGGAGCAGTTTTGGCCATGGAAAAGCTTCTTAGTCAGTGTGAAGGTCTGGTCCTAGCTGTGGGAACTTTAAATTGTCTGGTTTACGAGCTTAACCGTAAGGTGGAGGCGATTGAGATTCGCAGGCCACCTGCGGCTTCTGGGACTCGTCAGCGTGTCCAAGGTCTATTCAGGGGTACTGGAGAATCGAGTCCGATCGTTGGTCGAACCTCAGATCCAGGAGGAAAAATGTGGATTCCATCCTGGCCTTTGAACACTGGATCAGCTCTTTACCCTCACTAGGATCCTTGAGGGGTCATGGGAGTTTGCCCATCCAGTCTACATATGTTTTATGGACCTGGAGAATGCATTTGACCGTGTTCCTCGAGGTACACTGTGGAGGGTGCTCCGTGAGTATGGGATTGGTAGCCCTTTGTTATGGGCTGTTCAGTCTCTAAGCAAGTGGTACCAGAGTTTGGCAGTAAGTCAGACCCCTTCAGGGTGGGAGTTGGACTCCGCCAGGGCTGCCCGTTGTCACGATTCCGTTCATAACTTTTATGGACAGAATTTCTCGGTGCAGCCAGCTGGTAGAGTGTTTCCGGTTCGGTGGCCTCAGGATTCCATCTTTGCTTTCTGCAGATGATGTGGTCCTGTTGACGTCATTGTGCCATGATCTTCAGCCCTCACTGGACCGGTTCGCTGCAGAGTGTTAAGTGGCTGGGATGAGAATCAACACCTCCAAATCTTTGGCCATGGTCCACAACTGGAAAAGGGTGGATTGCTCTCTTCAGGACAAGGATGAGGTTCTGCCTCAAGTGGAGGAGTTCAAGTATCTCGGGGTTTTGTTCACGAGTGAGGGAAGAATGGAGCGTGAGATTGACAGACAGATTGGTGCAGCATCTTTAGTATTGCAAACTCTGTACCAGTCTGTTGTGGTGAAGAGAAAGCTGAGCTGTAAGGCAAAGCTCTCTGTTTACCGGTCGGTCTACATTCCTACCCTCACCTATGGTCATGAGCTCTGGGTAGTGACCAAAATGATGAGATCGTGGATACAGGCGGTTGAAAAGAGTTTTCTCTGCAGGGTAGCTGGACTCTCCCTTAGAGATAGGGTGAGAAGTTCAGTTATCCGGGAGAGACTCGGAGTATAACCACTACTCTTCCACATCGAGAGAAGCCAGTTGAGGTGGTTCGGGTATTTAGTAATGAGATGTGCAATGATGCCTAACTATAACCAGTAGTGATCAACATCCCGCCCCCTGTGACCAATGGGTTTGTCTGTGCGTTCACAGCCACTGAGCCACAGACTTTATAATGAAGAAAAAATCTAACAGTGTTAACGCTTAAAAAAAAAAAAAAAATTGCCATGAATCATTGGCTGTGTTAACCTGCCCAGCACTAATTTATTTAGTCAGTCAGTCAGTCAGACCGTCTGTCCATCCAATACAACTGTTATCAATGTTTTCCACTTGCCACATTTTGTGACTAAAATAAAGTTTTATTTGTTTCTTCCTAGCTCAGGGTAAACAATGAAATCTCTTGTCATCTAGGAAAAAAATACTGTATATAATAAGTCTGGGTTCATTACCAGCAATTCATTATAAACTATGAAGATAAAATGCTTAAAGATGTTTGTATTGATGATCATGTAATGATAACAAGTGGGGAGTGGTGGTGCAGAGGTCAGAGAAGGTGGGCCTGTGATCAGAAAGTCACAGGATCAACTCCCGGTACCGTCAACATAAAAAATGTGGATGGAAAAAGGTGAAACACCCACACCTGCTCCACCCTCATTTGCCCCACCTTGGTCCTTTAGCAAAACCCTTAACCCTATAATCTGCTCCCTAAACAGGTCTCTCTTGAAAATCAGTTTTCGTGACTCAATGAGACTACCTGTATAAATAAAGGAAAAATGATAAAAAAAAATTATGCCAGTATTACAACAAAATCACATTAATATTAACAAAGATAAAAGGAAATGAGGCTGTAACAATGCTAATAAAGTAATGTTCAATTCAATTCAATTCAGTTTATTTATATAGCGCCAAATCACAACAAAGTTGTCTCCTGGGCACTTTACTTTGCTTTTATGTATGTGAATGTTTCTGTAAAGTTCTCTAAGGAATCCAGCAGACAAGTTGAATCTTGGCTTCGTTGCAGTGACCCATGTTGGCAAACAAGTTAAAAACAATAACAACTAAACAAGTGAAAGTTACAAACACAGTGCCTATGCTCTGAATGTGTGCATGTGTGACCGTGTCTGAGTCCCTTTAAATTTTTCACAGTGATTAGAAAGAAGCTGTTTGTCTGCTTTTGAATAATTTTTGATCTGCTGCCAGAGCGTTGGAGCCTAAAGAAATGGTGGTCAGTGGGTGAAGTCTGGATGATGCTCTTAATCCTGCTCTGATATCTCATCTCAGAGTTGTTGCTCATTGCAGGCAGATCAGACCCTACAAACCTTTGCTGACCCTCTTCAGTGTCTTCTGCTTCATCTTGTGGCATCATATGACTAGCCATACTGGACAAAAAAAGGACGTAAAGACCAACGCGCGTGACCAAACGAGCCATGCGCGTGCACGTATGACCTTCCCGTGTGAATTACCTGCGCGCAAGTGTGAAAGAGATTTTCTTTAAAAACTCAAAATGATGTGAAAATGTCATGATCCACTGTTTCTTTGATTTTTCTGATCTTGCTTCAGTTTCAAATGCAAAAATAATCCCAAACAGAAATTTGAAGTCAAATACAGGACTTTCTTAATGATTTTATTACACTAAATAATTAATAATCACCTTCATGTTAAAAAGTTCTTCAGACTTTAATCATGTTCTAGTGTTATAAATAAGCTCCTCTTTAAAAAGCTACTGAAGTAGTTCATTAAAATAAGACGTTGATTAAAATTTTGACATCTGAAAATAAGATAAGATAAATAAGACAGCTTGAAAATAAGATGTTGAGATGATTAAAATAAGATTAAAAAAAATTATCCATGACGCTGAGCTCATGCTGCTGTGTTCATTCGTCCTCATCTGCTCACACAGTTTGTGCTGCTTTTGTTTGGAAAATTGTTTTATACTAGTAGTGCTTAGTGTATAATTTGTTTAGCATATTTCTTAGTTCATGTCTTGGATCTACTGTTTTTCTTTACAATTTGTATTTTTGTTGGATATAACTGGGATCCTGTATACATAGTTTTGTTCCACCTCATGTACCACATGTGATGTAAATGACAATAAAGACACTTTGACCTTGACCTAAAAAAAAGAATTAACTGATCAGAACATTTAGTATTTAATAATTTATTTTATATACACAAAAATATAAAAGTAACTCATTCTTCCCAATGGGCAAAGTGGATATACCTCCAGGTGAGTAAATGTTGTAACTTACAATCTATGAACTGATGTGACAGGTATTAGTAAACCATTAAAACAAACCCTAAGACTTATCTTATAATTATCTTCAAGGCTCAGCTGACAGTGACGTACCTGGAGCTACAAAGTACAAGCTGGTTATCTGGACACCAACAGAACACCTGAATTGATAGATGAGTTTGTTCCAAAGAAGATTCAGCTCTGCTATAAATACCTTGATCTCTTTAAAATACAGATAAATATTCTGTGTATCACATACACAACTCACGACAAGCATGAAGCTAGAAAATAACTCTTAATTGTTGTTTTGATTAATTTTTTTAAAAACATAAAACTTCAAAACGTAAAATCCCCTTCAGACATATTAACTCCATCCATCAAACAAACAGCATCTTGAGCAGGGAAGCCCAGACATATCTTACCACAGCCACCTCTTCCAGCTCTTCTGGGAGGACTCTGGGAGGACTCCGAGGCATTCCCAGACCAACTGAGAGACGTAGTCTCTAGTGTCTCTTCTCCGGTGGTTTATTGTAGTCTAGCAGCCACAAAGTAAGATGCAGGTTTTCCTCTGTCAGCTGTTTGTCAACAAAGTGAAATTAGCACACATACATCATTTTGGGTGGGTCAGGTGGTGTTCCCATATGTTTAAATTAGTAAATCCACAAAGCTCGGGCTGTCTTCGTATGCACTGTTCAATCGCGCATAAACAAACATAAGAAATAATTGGAAGAAAATTTCAAATACTAATTGAAATGTTGAGGGTGGAACAAGAGATAACTTTACTGTGTAATTGTACATATCCCTACATTTTTTGTGTGGTACGATATATTTATATATATTAATGTATACTTAAATAACCCCTTTGTAAGGTGATTAGGTTACCATGCCTGTGCTGCATTTGGATGCACCAATCATTCAGAGAAAGGGATCAGTTTGTGACAAACCAATTTCTAATCACTTTGATTTGATTTTTAAAATGAGACATATACAGTAGTTTATGCATAAGCTTTGTTATTTTATGCTACTTTCTACCTGCTGTGCACTGGAAGTGCTTGACTATGTTCTAACATACAGTATATTACAGACTGTAAGTATTAGTTTAAGGGTTTTTTAAAATAAACAAAACAAAAATGTGCAAAAGTGTTTATTCTACCTGAATCAGTTAATCCATCCATCCATTATCTTTACCCGCTTATTCCATTTTGGGTCACAGAGGTCGCTGGTGCCCATGTCCAGCAATCACTGTGCGAGGGACGGGGTACACCCTGGACGGGTCGCAAGTCCATCACAGGGCCACATAGAGACAAATGAGACAAACAACCATTCACTTTCTCATACACATCTAGGGACAATTTAGAGTTACCAATCAGCCTAACATGCATGTTTTTGGTCTGTGGGAGGAAACCGGAGCACCCGGAGAAAACCCATGCATTCACGGAAAGAACATGCAAACTCCACCCAGAAAGGCCCCTGGACCTGGGTTTGAACCAAGGACCTGCTCGCTGAGAGGCAGCAGCTCTACCAGTTGCGCCACCGTGCTGCCTTCTGAATCAGTTAATATGGAATTATATTTATTTTTATTTTTTATTTTTTCATTTCTGTCTAATACCACAATTTGTACACAACTTTTATATTTTTGTCTGTATAAAATAAATTATTAAATACTAAATGTTCTGATCAGTTACTTTTTTAGGTCAAGGTCAAAGTGTCTTTATGTTCATTTATATCACATGTGGTACATGAGGTGAAAAAAAACTTAGTACACAGGGTCCCAGTTACATCAAACAAAAAATACAAATTGTAAAGAAAAACATTAATAAGATCCAAGATGTGAACAAAGAAATAGGCTAAACTAATAATACACTAATAAAGCACTAATAGTACAAAACTATGTGCCGAACAACAGCAGCACAAACTGTGTGAGCAGATGAGGACGAAGTAACACAGCAGCAATCTTATTTTAATCATCTCGGCATCTTATTTTCCAAATGTTTTATTTATCTTATCTTATTTTCAGATGTCAAGATTATAAACAACATATTATTTTAATGAACTACTTCATTATCCTTTTAAGGAGGAGCTTATTTATAACACTAGAGCATGCTTAAAGTCTGAACTTTAACATGAATGTGATTATCAATTAGTTAGTGTAATAAAATCAATAAGAAAGTCTTGTCTTTGACTTCCAAATTTCTGTTTGGGTTTAATTTTGCATTTGAAACCCGAGCATAATCAGAAAAAACAAAGAAACTGACATTTTTGCGTCATTTTCAGTTTTTTTCCCTTAAATCTCTCTCACTCTCGCCTCGCTGCTCATTCAGTCTCGCACCCTAACACTGTTGGATTTTATACCTGAATTATTGAGCATGGACTTCGGTATCCATCCATTATCTTTACCTGCTTCTTCCTTTTCGGGTCGCAGGGGTCACTAGTGCCCATATCCAGCAATCACTGTGGGAGAGGCGGGGGACACCCTGGACAGGTCTCCAGTCAATCACAGGGACACACAAGACAAACCACTCACTTTCTCACTCACACCTAGGGACATTTTAGAGTTACCAATCAGCCTGTTACAACCCTTGGAATAAGTCTAGGAGGTGCAAGGTGCAACACAAAAATTGTAAACTAAACATAAAGCTAATAACTCAAAAACAACCCAACTTTGCATTACAGTAATTTAATCATGTAAGAGTTTTGGGTGTTACAGACAGAAGGGGAAACCATGAACGTCAGGGTCTCCACAGCCAAAACAACAAACAAAATACTGCCCCTTCTGGATAGAAAACAAAATCACCTCTTATCTAACAAAACTAAAACTACAATTCCTAGGCTCCCTGGCTGGCCACAAAACAGGAGAAAAGCTAGTTTAAAAAAATAGTCAAGAACCCCTACCAAACTTCCCATCTAAACAAAAGGTTTCTTAAATAGAACTGTTCACAGAAGATCACAAATATTAACTCAGAGTTGCTAAAATACGTTGCACAGAGTTCAGAGTTAACCACACTGCTCAGAACCAAGTAGAAATGCCCAAGGAGAAAGGGGAATGGCGCTGGATCACTGAATCTTTTATGCAGTCCACTGATGAGAAGGAAGTGATTCCAGGTGTGCAGCATGGTGAGACAGCATGCTGAGACAGCATGGTGAGACAGCATGGTGAGTCAGCATGGTGAGTCAGCATGGTGGGCTTCTCTGTCAGAGTGAAGGTTCACAGTCTACACTCGAGTGGGACTCAGGAGCAGACGGAGCGGTTTGGACTGCTAATTAGACTGTGGACGTTTGGACTTGTTCTCTGGACTTGTTTGGACTGGGCCGGGTGAGAAATAGTGATAAATTGTTGACCGGCGGCCTGTATAGGTCTGGACCAGCATCACTCATTTTTTACCTGTCCTTTAGAATGGCAGGGAGAGATGAGGGTAGTAATATTGAGTATTATGAGAGCGGGGAGGAAACTGGTTTAAGTGGGGAAAGTAGAGGAACTGAGTGGACAGAAGTTAGGAAAAAGCCAAGCCAGCGTAAGAGAAAGAAGAAGGCAGATTCTAGTGTAGGGATAACAGAGAGTAAGGAAGCGGTAGATAAGGATAAAAAAGCAAGTATCCCAAATGTTGTGATAAGGTTTGAAGGTGAGAACGGGGTAAAAAAACTTAATCCGTTGAAACTTACCAAAATTATTAGAGAAAAAGTAGGTGAAGTGAAGTATGTTAGGATTCTTAAAGATGGAAATATGTTAGTTGGATGTAATGAGAAACAAGTTCGAAAAGCAATGAAACTGACTTCTGTTGGTGATGTAAAGGTGAATAAAGTTGCAAAGGTGTGTGAAAGATCTGTGCCCCAGGGATGTAGAGGTGTTATTTCAGGGGTACCTTTGGAAATAGAAATGAAGGAGCTTGTATTAAATTTACAAGTTTGAGATAAGATGGTTAAAAGTGCAAAAAGGTTGACTAGAGGGGTAGAGAAAAAGAACACTGAATCAGTACTGATTGAGTTTACAAGTAAGAGGATCCCAGATGAGTTATTTTTTGGACTTGTTAAGTTTAGAGTAAGAGAAGTCATCCCTAAACCCATGAGGTGTTACAAGTGTCAGGAATTTGGACATTTGACAAAAGATTGCAAAGGAATAAGAAGGTGTGCTAGGTGTGGTGGGGATCATGAGTATGGTAAGTGTGGAGAGGGAGTACAGCCAAAATGTTGTAACTGTGGAGGAAATCAGTGTGGCTTATTGGGGGTGTGAAGTCTTAAAAAGAGAGTTTGTTGTGCAGCAAACAAAAGTTAAGGAAAAAAGTAACTTATGCAGAAGCAGTAAAAAGGGTGACTCAAGGAATTGGAGAGACAGGAAAGAAAGAAAAAGAGCATACATTAATTAAAAGTAAGGAAGACAGGAAGTCTACTTGGGATGAGAAAAAGAGATTGGTTACATTTATTGCTATCAGGTTTTAAACTAGGTCAATGTGGGTAAACCCAGAACAACAGCAGGCTCAGAAAAGTTTATAAAAATATGTTTATTTAAACCAGGGAAGGATGGGGTCGGGATCTGAAAGTGTTAAGAACGAGGATTAGTTTTCTGTGGAGCAGATTTGTCAGGTAAGTTGGAGTGCAATGTCTTCTTACAGGTGGGTGCAGAGTCTTCAGCACTGAAGGTGAGTTTCCAAGTGTATTTACAGGCGCAGGTGTACAGGTGAATATTTACAGGTTTGTGGAGGAGGCAGACAGGCAGCGTGCAGATGGTCTCAGGTGAGTTGCTCTCAGGGGAGTGTTTCTCAGGAGGCTCAGGGAGTTCCACTCTGGAGGCAGGTAAATAAACAAACATTAACAGGCACAGATAACCAAGGCTAAGTTCAGGCTGAGCTGCTTTTACCAAACATAAGCGTTGCTTCATCTAAGTCCTGATCCACAGTGAATCCTTATAAAGCCATTGAGCAGATGAGTCATCTGTAGCAGGTGAGTATGATTAGTGCTGCCAACCAAT
Organism: Nematolebias whitei; assembly: GCF_014905685.2. NCBI lineage: Eukaryota > Metazoa > Chordata > Actinopteri > Cyprinodontiformes > Rivulidae > Nematolebias > Nematolebias whitei. The sequence continues at coordinate 7,312,413 of NC_056512.1, forward strand.
CATGAAAAAAAAAAAAAACAGCAGCAGCAGCTGAAATGCCTCAAACATCGCCTCCAGGCGATTTCAGTCGCTTCTCAGGGTGGTCCCTATAAAAAGAGGTTATGAGAGAAGGGTCCAAAATATACGACCTGGGTATCCATGATCTCTCCTCCGGGCCGTATCCCTCCCAGTCCACTAGGTATCGGAAACCACGGCCTTGGCGACGAACGTCCAGGATCCGCCTAACGGTGTAAACCAGGTCGTTGTCAACCAGCCGGGCGGGCGGTGGGGGGTCGGTTGGAGGGTTGAGGGAGCTGACACCCACAGGTTTGATCTGCGACACGTGAAAGGTCGGGTGGACCTTCATGGAGGAGGGCAGACAGAGCCTCACAGCAGAGGGATTTATGATTCTCTCCATGGGAAAAGGCCCGATGAACCTAGGGGAGAGTTTCCTCGGAAAGTCCTTTAACTGAATATCTCTGGTGGAGAGCCATACCTTCTGTCCTACTTTATACGAGGGTGCGGATGAACGGTGCCGTTCGGCAAACCTTTTGTTCCGGTGGGCGGTGCGCATTAAGGCTCTTCTGGTCTGGTTCCATATCTTGCGACAACGTCGGAGGTGGTATTGGACGGAGGGGACCAAGGCTTCAGGTTCATCGTTGGGGAACAAGGGAGGGTTGTAGCCTGGTGAAATTTCAAAGGGAGAAAAACCAGTGGCAGAGGAGGTGTGACAGTTGTGAGCATATTTGACCCAAGGTAAATATTTGCACCAGGATGTGGGATTGTTATTGATGACACAGCGTAATGACGTTTCAAGTTCTTGGTTACACCTTTTGGATTGACCATTAGACTGGGGGTGATGACCAGAAGTGAGACTAACCTTAGCTCCGATGGTAGTACAGAATGCCTTCCAGACCTGAGAAATGAACTGGGGTCCACGGTCCAACAGGATGTCCAGGGGGATCCCATGAAGGCGAAAAATGTGGGTGACCATCAGCTGAGCGGTCTCCAAAGTGGTGGGTAATTTGGGTAGAGGGACGAAGTGTGCAGACTTGGAAAATCTGTCAATGATAGTAAGAATGACAGTGTTACCTTCAGAGGGCGGGAGACCAGTGACGAAGTCCAGAGAGATGTGTGACCAGGGACGACTTGGGATGGGTAAAGGCTGTAGGAGACAGGCAGGCTGTTGATTTCCATTCTTGTTTCGCGCACATGTTGAACAGGCAGAGACAAAGTCTGTGATATCAGGATACAGAGTTGGCCACCAGAAATGTCTTTTACAGAAGGCAATCATACGTGTGACTCCGGGATGGCAGGTAAAGCGATGGTTATGGACCCAGTCCAGTACCTTACCAATAACTGATTTGGGGATAAACCTCCTTCCAGGTGGTCCAGAGCCAGGGTCAGAAGCTTGTGCCAATCTGATGGTGTTTTCGATATCCCAGGTGAGGGTCCCCACGAAGCAAGTGGACGGGAGAATGCTTGAGTTGGTCTTGGGAGAACCTGAGGGTGAAAGGTGTCTGGAGAGAGCATCGGGTTTAACATTTTTAGAACTGGATATGTATGTTATGGAAAAATTGAATCTGGCAAAAAATAAGGACCATCGGGCTTGTTTGGGGTTTAGTCTCTTAGCGTTCTGCAAGTAGGCTAGATTTTTATGATCAGTCCAAATAGCAAAAGGTGTTTCGGAACCCTCGAGCTAGTGTCTCCATTCTTCCAGAGCCAATTTGATAGCCAATAGTTCACGATTGCCCACGTCATAGTTCTTTTCAGCTGGGGAGAGTCGTCGAGAGAAAAAGGCACAGGGATGGACCTTGTTGTCTGCGTCTGAACGTTGGGACAGGACTGCCCCAACACCAAGATCCGAGGCATCAACCTCTACAATAAATTGCCTCTTGGGGTCAGGGTGGCACAAAATAGGAGCAGAAGAGAAACGAGCTTTCAACTCACCAAACGCTGTGTCTACCTCAAGAGTCCAACAAAAGGTTTTTAATGTGGAGGGGAGTTGAGTGAGGGGAGCAGCAATCCGGCTGTAATCTTGAATGAACCGTCTATAGAAGTTGGCGAAGCCCAGGAATCACTGGAGTTGTTTGCGGTCTTTAGGGACTGGCCAGTCAGTGACTGCTCGGACCTTCTCTGGGTCTGCACGAAACTGTCCCTTCTCCAAAATGAAACCCAAGAAGGGGACAGAGGTTACATGAAAATCACACTTTCCAGCTTTTACAAATAGTTGATTCTCATACAAATGCTGTAATACAGCCTTAACATGGTTAACATGTACTCTTTCATCACGGGAGTAAATCAAAATATCATCTAAGTAGACAAAAACAAAGTCATCCAAAAAATCTCGTAGGACATCATTAATGAAAGCCTGGAAAACAGCGGGTGCATTTGTGAGTCCAAAAGGCATCACCAAATATTCAAAGTGTCCAAGGGGGGTCTTAAAAGCAGTCCTCCATTTGTCTCCCTCCTTTATTCTTACCAAATGGTATGCATTGCATAAGTCTAGCTTGGTGAATATGGTTGAGGAATGGAGCTGATCGTGAACTGAATCAATTAGTGGAAGGGGGTATTTATTCTTTACAGTGATTGCATTTAATCCTTGATAATCAATACAGGGTCTGAGGGTCTTATCTTTCTTGTCTACAAAAAAACCCCTGCCCCTAGTGGGGAAGTGGAGGGGCAGATTATGCCGGATGCTAAGGAGTCTTCGATGTAATCTTTCATAGACTCCTTTTCGGGGCCTGAAAGGTTATATAACCGACTGGATGGAAATGTAGCATCAGGAAGGAGTTCAATAGCACAGTCGTAAGGTCTGTGCGGGGGTAGTGTCAAGGCTTTACTCTTACTGAAAACGTGGGCCAGGCTATGGTAAACTGGGGGAACCTTAGTTAAATCGATATCATCGGGGGGGGGGGTTCCCTCCCTTTAACGGGAGTAGAGACAGCCGTTTTAAGACGGGACATTAAACAATCCTTGCTCCAACTCTCTAAACGACGTTCTGACCAATTAAAAATGGGGTTGTGTTTGGTGAGCCAGGGATACCCAAAAATTAACTGAGATATGGGTGAATCAAAGACAAGAAACTCACCCAGCTCATGATGATTGCCAGAGACAACAACGTGAAGATCCGAGACCTTGTGAGTGATTTGGGCAAGATGTTGTCCAGTTAGCCCTGTGATGGAGCGAGATGAGGTGAGTGGTACGGTGGGGAGTTAGAGTTGTTCCACTATGTCTCTGGAGATCAGACTTTGTTCTGCACCAGAATCGATAAGAGCAGAAACGGGCAATTTAATTTGATCATGAAGTATGGTAGCAGGTACAGACAGAAGCGAGGCAGGGGAGATTTGGGATGAACTTGGCGGAGTCCCCTGTTTTACTGCCGAGGCGGTCCGTTTCCCCGTACAGGACAAGTGGCGACAAAGTGTCCCTTGTTACCGCAGTAGATGCAGACCTTCGTGGCATATCATCTCTGTCTTTCCTCAGGAGATAGTCGGGTCCTCCCCACCTGCATCGGTTCAGGTTCAGACTCGGGCGATGAGGAAGTTCTGGTGTTGTTATTCTCGGTTGACCGAAAAAAAAACATGCTGAGGATTATGGGTAACATAGTTTCTTTCCTTTCTACGTTCCTTTATTCTGTTGTCGATGCGGATAGAGAGAGCGATTAATTCATCCAAGCTCCCGGGTTCATCCCGGGAGGCAAGCTGGTCCTTTATGTTCTCATTTAAAGAATTAATATATGTACCTCTTAATGCTAGTTCATCCCATCCAGCCTCCTCAGCCACAATACGAAAGTCCACAGAGTGATCGGCTGCCGACTTACTTCCTTGTTGTAGTGATAATAGTTGTTTTGCGGCCACCTCCTGGTGGAGTGGATGGTCGAATACACGTTGGAATTCTTGAATGAAAGCTTGAGAAGTTAGAGAATCAGGAGAATGGGCAGTTAGAAACGCTTGGGCCCAACGGAGAGCTTTTCCCTTTAATGCTGAAACAATGCAAGTTATTTTAGCGTAATCATTCGGAAACAGTGATGGGGAGCGAGCGAAGGTCAAGTTGCATCGGAGCAAAAATCCCCCACATTGACTGATATTACCTTCAAAATGTTCAGAAGGTCTCAGATCTGGTTCTCTGAATGGCAACACAGGACTTGGAGACAGGCTGGGAACAGAAGGTGGGTTAGCAGGAGTGGCAGGAATTAAGTTAATTATCTTGCTGTCTAAGGCAGCTACACTGTGAGAAACTTGTTTTAAAGTGGCGGTGGTATTTTGTTGAAGTTGGTAAAGATGTTGATACATTTTATCAAGTTCAGCAAACTTACTCTCATAAACTTGTGTAGAGCTCGCAGTCTGAGTGTTGCCAGATTTACCCACAGACATGTTGCTTGGCTGAAGCAAACTATCAGGTTTTAAACGAGGTCAATGTGGGTAAACCCAGAACAACAGCAGGCTCAGAAAAGTTTATAAAAATATGTTTATTTAAACCAGGGAAGGATGGGGTCGGGATCTGAAAGTGGTACGAACGAGGATTAGTTTTCTGTGGAACAGATTCGTCAGGTAAGTTGGAGTGCAATGTCTTCTTACAGGTGGTTGCAGAGTCTTCAGCTCTGAAGGTGAGTTTCCAGGTTCCAGGTGTATTTACAGGTGCAGGTGTACAGGTGAATATTTACAGGTTTGTGGAGGAGGCAGACAGGCAGCGTGCAGATGGTCCGTGAGTTGCTCTCAGATCTCAGGGGAGTGTTTCTCAGGAGGCTCAGGGAGTTCCACTCTGGAGGCAGGTAAATAAACAAACATTAACAGGCACAGATAACCAAGGCTAAGTTCAGGCTGAGCTGCTTTTACCAAACATAAGCGTTGCTTCAGCGAAGTCCTGATCCACAGTGAATCCTTATAAAGCCAGTGAGCAGATGAGTCATATGTAGCAGGTGAGTATGATTAGTGCTGCCAACCAATCAGGGGGAAGAAAAAAAACAGCAGCAGCAGCTGAAATGCCTCAATTGCTGGAGTCATTAATGCTACTTATGATGTTAAATCCAAAACTGAGAGGTTACAAATAATTGTTAAGGCAGCATTACATCATCTTGATATGGTAGGACTTAAGTGGGAAAAGGTAAGGGATGAACTCAATGTTCAGGCAAGCCAGGAACCATAGACTGTTCATAGTAACAATTAGTTTTCTACAATGGAATGCAAGGAGTCTAATTGATAATGGTCAGGAGTTCAAAAAATTTATAGATAATAGAAAGGACAAACCTGATATTATATGTGTATAGGAGACATGGCTTAAGCCTAGACTGGATTTTGTGATTCAAGGATATGAAATAATTAGGAAAGATCAAAAGGAGGGAGCTGGAGGGGGATGTGCAACTTTTGTGAAGCAGGGGATCTCTTATAGATCTTTGGATGAAAATGAGGATCTGGAATATGTAGTGGTGGAAGTATGTTCAGGGGGTGAAAATATAGTGGGGGTGAACTACTATAATCCATGTAGAGACTTGAAATAGATCAATTAGAATCAACAGGTCAAGGGGCAGGCAGCATGGTGGCGCAACTGGTAGAGCTGCTGCCTCTCAGCGAGCAGGTCCCTGGTTCAAACCCCGGTTCAGGGGCCTTTCTGGGTGGAGTTTGCATGCTCTCTCCGTGCATGCGTGGGTTTTCTCCGGGTACTCCGGTTTCCTCCCACAGACCAAAAACATGCATGTTAGGCTGATTGGTAACTCTAAATTGTCCATAGGTGTGAGTGAGAAAGTGAATGGTTGTTTGTCTCGTTTGTCTCTATGTGGCTCTGTGATGGACTTGCGACCCGTCCACGGTGTACCCCGCCCCTCGCACAGTGATTGCTGGACATGGGCACCGGCGACCCCCGTGACCCAAAATGGAACAAGCGGGTAAAGAAAATGGATGGATGGATGGAGGTCAAGGGGCTACAAGGTCAATATGGTGTGGGGATTTTAATGCTCATAATTCACTGTGGGGCAGTGAAAGGACAGATTATAATGGTCAAATATTTGAAGACATGTTAGATGGTCGAAATTTAGTTTGTCTAAATGATGGTAGTAAAACTCGAATAGATGTGCATTCGGGTAGGGAATCTGTTCTTGATCTTACTCTAGTTTCTAGCAACATCGCCTCTTTATGTGAGTGGAGTGTGTGTCATGAATGTACAGTGGGGAGTGATCACTATCCTATATTTTGTAAAGTACAGTATCATGTAAAATGGAAGATTCCTGGAGGGGAGGTAAATGGATTATTGGAAAGGCTGACTGGGAACGGTTTAGAGAAGAGAGTGATATTCTATTAAACAGTATAAAGGGTAATGAGTCTATTGAATATTTAAACTACAGTATCTTTTTTCTGAATGTTTTAGAGCAGCAGCTTTGAAGTCTATTCCCAAAAGCAAAGGAATTATTAAGAGGAAAGCTGTTCCCTGGTGGAATAGTACATGTAAAGAGTCTATTCAAAAACGCAACAAAGATTTTGAAGTGTTGAAAATGACACACAATTTCCAACATTTGATCAAGTTTAAAAAAGCCCAAGCTATGGTAAGAAAGATGATTCGTCAGGCTAAGAGAGAATACAGGATACATTTTTGTGATTCAATTGGAAACACAACTCCTGTGGGTGACATTTGGAACATGATACAAAAGATGGGATGAGATAGAAGGAATTTGTCTTATCTTGGACTTGTGAATAACAATTATGTGTTAGTGGAATCATATGAAGGTAAAGCTGAACTTTTGGCAAATACTTTAGTAAAAATACATACTTCAAATAATTTATCTGAAGAAGAGAAAGGAAGTAGAGAAAGGACAAAGGCTGTTTACTCAGAAGTGTTGAGGAAAAAAGATCATGTAGCAGACGAGTTTAATGTCTCGTTCACAATGCAGGAGTTGAAGTGGGCCCTAGCTAAATCTGGGATGACTGCTCCTGGAAAGGATGAAATATGTTATATTATGTTAAGAAACTTGAGCATAATGGGATTAGGAATAGTATTATTGTTATTTAATAAAGTGTGGAAAAAAGGGACTTTGCCTGAATGCTGGAAGGAAGCTGTAGTTATTCCTATTAAGAAACCTGGGAAGGATGCTAGTAACCCATCAAATTACAGGCCTATTGCTGTAACATCTCATGTCTGTAAACTGATGGAACGCATGGTCAATGAGAGGTTAAGTTATTTCTTGGAAAAGAATCAGCTAATAGCTCATTGTCAGAGTGGATTTAGAAAAGGAAGAGGTACTATGGATGCAATGTTGTGTTTAGAAGATGAGGTAAGAAAGGCTCAAGTAAATGAGTCAATGGCTGCTGTATTTTTTTTTATGTTAAAAAGGCATACAACATGTTGTGGAAAGATGGGCTGCTGATTAAGCTCCATTTATTGGGAATTAAAGGTAGAATGTTTAATTGGATAATGGACTTTCTGACTAGGAGATCTATTCAGGTTAAAGTAGGTACATCAGTATCAAGTAAATTTGAAGTAGAAAATAGAACCCCACAAGGGAGTGTTATTAGTCCTGTTTTATTCACAATAATGATTAATGATGTGTTTATGGCTGTAGCCCCAGATACAGGGAGATCTTTATTTGCTGATGATGGGGCAATATGGAAAAGAGAAAAAAAAATGGAGTTCATTACACACAAGCTTCAGGAAGGAATTAATCAAGTTGAATTGTGGAGTAAAAAATGGGGATTTAGGTTTTCAGTTGATAAGACCAAAGCAATGCTATTTACTAGGAAAAGGAATAGAGGTGAATTTAACTTGAAATTGTATCAAAAAAATTTAGAGATAGTTGATATTTTTCGTTTCTTAGGTGTTTATTTTGATTCTCATTTGACTTAGAATCATCATATTGATTGGATTATTGATAAATGTAAGAAGGTTTTAAATGTTATGAGGTGTCTGGTGGGAGTGACTTGGGGAGCAGATTCCTTATCATTGAAACACATTTATACATCCTTGATAAAGTCCAGATTAGACTATGGATGTATAGTTTACGGATCCACAGCTGAATCATCTCTAAAGCGTCTAGAGGTCATCCAGGCTAAAGCACTTAGATTATGTATTGGAGCTGTCAAAACTTCACCAGTGTGTGCAATTTTAGTTGAATCAAGGGAGATGCCTTTGTGGCTGCGAAGGGAACAGTTACTGGTTAATTATTGGATTCATCTTAAAGGACACCTTGATAGTCATCCAACTAAATCTGTACTAAAGGAGTCATGGGAAAGGCATAGGAAACAAACATGGATGGGTTGAAGAATCTGCAAGATCATGGGGTGTTTCTGAGGTTGTGTTTAGTCCTAATTAGTCCTCCACTGGTCCTCTGTGTTTTGGGGTTCCACAGGGCTCTATTTTAGGTACCCTGCTTTTCTCCCTTTACCTGCTTCCATTGGGATCAATCCTTAGAAAGCATGGGATCTTTTTTCATTGTTACGCTGACAATAGCCAGCTCTATATGCCACTAAGAAAGAAAGATGCCCCCTCAAGTAGGCCACTTCTGTTGTGTCTTGAAGATATCAAAGCCTGGATGTATTTTAAACTTCTTAAATTTCAATGAAAAGAAAACAGAAGTGATGGTGTTTGATCCTAGTGGCTCATGTAAAGAAAACTGTTTCTAACTTGGGTTTTAAAATGGACAGTGATTTTAAATTAGAATCCCAGATTGGAGTGGTGGTCAAGACCAGTTTTTATCACCTCAGACAGCTGGCTAAGGTAAAGCCCATCCTTACAAAACAACAGCTGGAAACAGTAATCCATGCCTTTGTCACCTTTCGGCTGGATTACTGCAACACTCTTTACCTTGGAGTCAGCCAGTCCTCCCTCCGATGCCTCCATTTGGTCCAGAACGCTGCTGCTCGGCTTCTAACTGGAGTTAAAAAGATGGAGCACATCACCTCCACTCTGGCTTCACTCCACTGGCTGCCTGTTCATTTTAGAGTTCATTTTAAGGTCGTTTTCACACTAGATAGTCCGGTAGACTCTGTTCGGTTCGGGACCAATATTCATGACCTTTTGTTTACATTTGAGTGGTGCATTTGCATTCACACTGCACTGTGCAGTCGAGCCAACCTGTTGAACCAACCTATTCCCCCACTCGCCTGTGGGGGCGCTGCATCAAAAACTACTGAAAGAAATGACACAAAAACTTCTGAAGACATGTCTTCTTCTTCTTCTGTAAATAAAAATAAAAACAAAGTGGCATCAAGTTTTAGCAGTTTTAGGGGTTATATTTTGTCATTTTTCAAAAATGGACTCAGCATGAGCAGAAGATGAGACAGAAGACCATGGAGAATATTGTTTTTCCACACAAGGCAGATGACGGCTCCATATAAGATAAGAGAAATGCCCTGCGGAGCGGGGCTGGTCTGTTTACATTCACACTGTACTCGAACCGCGCTGGAGTTCGCTTCTACCGGACTGAGACCTAGGTTTTAGCCCGGGCCAGAGTTCGCCTTTTTGTTCCGTGACAGAGTTCGATGGCGCGTTCACACCTCCCCAAATGAACTGGACTTTCTAGGAAAACAAGCTAGAGTTTGATTAAAGAGGACTACCATACCATACCATACCAATTTATTTATATAGCACTTAAAACAGCAACAAGGCCAACCAAAGTGCTGTACAAAAGAACACAAACATGTACAGCAGACAGGAAAACATAAAATAGAAATACAGATACAAATAGCAGCAGAAGCTAACTAAAATGGCCAACAGAGTAGAAAACAGACCGGGCCAAAACAAATCACACCGTGTTAAAGGCAAGCAAATAGAAGTGGGTCTTCAAGCGAGACTTAAAGACTGAGAGTGTGGGAGCCTGCCGGACACTCAGTGGCAACTCATTCCACAGTCGTGGACCTGCAACAGAGAAAGCCCTGTCACCCCTGAGCTTACGACGGGTTTCTGGGACTGAGAGAAGCATCTGGTCTGCTGACCTCAGAGAGCGCGGTGGGACATATGGCTGCAGAAGATCAGTGAGATAGGATGGGACGGAACTGTTCAGTGATTTAAAAACATACATGAGAATTTTGAAATGGATCCGAAGGTGAATGGGTAGCCAGTGCAGGGAGGCCAAAACTGGCGTGATGTGCTCTCTATAGCCTGTACCAGTTAAAAATTGGGCTGCAGCATTTTGGACCAGTTGTAGACGAGCAATGGAGGACTGACTGATTCCAAACAGAAGTGAATTGCAGTAATCAAGCCTAGATGTTATGAAGGCGTGGATCACTGTCTCAAGGTTCTTTATGGAGAGTATAGGCTTCAGCTTAGACAGCCGTCTCAGCTGAAAAAAAACAGGATTTTACCATCAAGTTTACGTGACTGTTGAGTTTTAAGGACGGGTCCATTATCACCCCCAGATTAGTGACCTTTTGTTTCTCTAGCGGGGCTAGAGAGAAAAGGTCAATGTCATGGTTCATGAGTGAGCCACTGGGATGGAACAGCATGACTTCAGACTTCTTCTCATTGAAGCTTAAGAAGTTTAAAGCCATCCAGTCCCAGATGTCAGCCAGGCAGTCAAGAAGAGGCTGAATAGAGCGTGTGCCTCTGTGCCTCAGGGGGAAGTAAATTTGGCAATCATTGGCGTAGAAATGAAAGGGTATGTCGTGTTTGCGGAAGATAGCACCTAGTGGCAGCAGGTATAAAGAAAAGAGAAGGGGACCGAGGATGGACCCCTGCGGTACCCCCCACTGGAGCGCTGTCGATGCCGAACTAGAATCTTTGATATTGACACAGAAGGTTCTGTCAGATAGGTAGGACCCAAAACATTTAAGGGCTGACCCTGTGATGCCCACCCACTGCTCCAGTCTAGAAATGAGGATCTTGTGGTCGATGGTGTCAAAAGCAGATGTAAGGTCCAATAGGACCAACAGCACAGAATCACCTGCGTCTGTGGAAATGAAAATGTCATTAAAAAGCTTCAGTAGAGCAGTTTCAGTGCTATGGCGAGATTTGAAGCCAGATTGGAATAACTCTAGGATAGCGTGATCCCCCAAAAACTGTTTCAACTGAGACTCCACAATTTTTTCCAGTAGTTTAGAGGTGAATGGGAGTCTGGAGACAGGCCGGAAGTTGGACATGACTGAGGGGTCAAGGTTAGGTTTTTTCAGGAGGGGCTGGACAGCAGCATGTTTAAAAGTCTTTGGCACCACACCTGAGGATAAACTGCTATTCAGAATAGCGAGGATAAAAGGACCCAGGGTAGGAAAAACTTCCTTTAGTAGTCGAGGGGGGACACATCAAAGGGGGAACCAGATGGTTTCATGCTGCACATTACCTGCTCCAGAGAGGACAGAGAGATGGGCTCATAGTGGTCAAACAGCCACACACTGAGATGGGATGGACAGATCATGAGCTGGTGGAGAAATGAGTGCCCGGGTGTTTGCCACTTTTTCTAAAAAGAAATGGAGGAAGTTTTCACACAGCTCAGTTGAGGCTTCCAGAGGTGAAGGCTCACTGAGGTGTAGAACTGAGTTCAGGGTGGAGAAGAGAACTCGGGGGTTGTGGGAGTTGGAGACAATTAAATCAGAGAAGAATTTACATTTGGCAGCTTTAACGGTTTTCTCATAGTGACGCCAACTCTCCCTTAACATTTGAAAAGACACCTGGAGCCTGTCCTTCCTCCACCTTCGTTCAGCTCTGCGACACTGCCGCCTAACGGCTCGCGTGACGTCATTCAGCCAAGGCTCTGATTTAAGTTTCGTTTTTCTGGTTTTAAGGGGAGCAACACGGTCCAGAACATTTAAACAGGCAGAGTTGAACTGAGAGGTTAGCTCCTCAGTGGTAAGAGACACCGGGAACTGTTCGATCCTCTCAGAATTAAAACCTTCATTAAAACGAGCAGCAGTGAAACGGTTAATGGAACGCGTACGTGCAGGAACGCGCGTCTTAGCAGTAGGACAAGGGGGGGTGAAGTCAAACAATACAGGCATGTGATCTGAAAAAACATTGTCACCGATTTTCAAATTAGAAACAGAGACATCGCGTGTTAAAACGAGGTCCAGCGTGTGACCGTGTTCCTGGGTGGGGCCGCTCACCTGTTGAGCTAAGCCAAAAGAGTCCAATAAATCTAGAAAGTCCTTCACTAAGGGCTTCTCCTGACAACACACATGCAAATTAAAGTCACCAATAAACAAAAAGTGAGTGTATCTCTGTGTGATATCAGCCAAAAAGTCAAAGAATTCATTTATGAAGTCCTTAGAACGAGGTGGGCGGTAGATGAGCGCACACAGGACCGGAGGAGAGTGTCCAAGTTCAAAGGCGCTCAGCTCGAAGCTGGCGCGGGACACCGGGATGGACATCTGTTTACAGGCAAAGTTTGCTTTAAAAACTGTTAATAATCCCCCCCCCCCCGCGCCGACCTGATGGCCGCGGGGCATTGAAGCATACACAGTCCGGAGGAAGTAGTTCCACCAAGGCGCTGGACTCACCATCAGAAATCCAAGATTCCGTGACGAACAGAAAATCCAACTCCTCATCTTTAAAAAAGTCATTGAGGATAAACGTCTTGTTGGAAACAGACCTTGCGTTGATTAAAAACATCCTGATATTGTCCAACACAGGCACAGCCGTGGATGGAGACGCGCGCGCCAGCGGGCGCAGGTTATGAAGAACAGCTCCTCCTGGTCTGCTGGTGCGGCGCACAGGTAAACAACTCCAGGTGTTTCCATGGACTGAGCGCGCGGGCAGCTGGCCAGCAGCCGGGCCCCGGGAGCACCACGGGTCAGAGAGGAGATGATCAGATCCAGAGCGAGTCCTGAAAGAATAATCCACTCTTTGCGTCAGTTTCACCAAAATCCCTGCACGCTTCCCACGACGTCTGCGATGTTTCCTCCATGGAGAAAGGCCAGGTTCACGCAGAAGGAACGCAGGAATCTCAGATAGGACCGGTGGGGGAGAGTGCTGGCCGCTGTTCAAAAACTCCGCAGGAATTTCAGCAAATGTACGGAGCTCCAAAAGTGCCCGACGATCATACTGAAAATATGACTCGGCACACTGCACAAACCATTGTAAAAATAACAAAAATAAAATACAAGCAGAGAGCGAGAGACGGGCAGCCCTACTCACCGGCTAGACAGGGCTAGTGTGAATGCACCCTAAGATTATTTTATTTGTTTTTAAATGTTTAAATGGTCTTGCCCCATCCTACCTCTCTGATCTGCTTCACCCATACTCTCCTGCTTGGTGCCTCAGATCAGCTGATCAGCTGCTCCTGGACGTGCTGAGGTCTAAACGGAGGCTCAGTGGGGACAGAGCTTTTTTTGTTGCTGCTCCAAGACTGTGGAACGATCTGCCTCTTCCCATCAGACAAGCCCCTTCACTGTCCAATTTTAAAACTCTTTTAAAAACACATTTTTACAAAGTACTCACTGGCTTTTAGCATACACTGAATTTTGCTCTGCACTGTTTTTATTATTTTGTATTGATCTTAATGTTTTAACAAATGTTTTTATGGATTTAAATGTTCTTGATTTTTTATGTACAGCACCTTGTGGCAGCTGTGGTTGTTTTAAAGGGCTTTATAAATAAAGTATTATTATTATTATTATTATTATTATTATGTCATCTGGTCAACTGTTCCTTTTTGGCTAATGAAAGAACCTCAAGTGGACACAGAATTGCTGCAAATTAGAAAAGGAAACAAGAAAGCAGAACTGTGCAGTTTATTCAACTGTTATGTGGATGGAAATTATCCTGAGTACATACAGGTTTTTACAGATGGATCTAAAGATCCTGAATCAGGTCGAACTAGCTGTGCTGTTGTTGTCCCAAAATATAAAATTGGAATATGTAAGCGCTTATCAGATTTTTTTAAATGTGTTTTCAGTTGAACTGTATGCCATTTATCTGGCTTTAGAATAGAATAAATTATCTTCTATATACAAGGTAATTATTTGTAGTGATTCTGTATGTACCTTGTCATGCATTAGATCAGGAACTTCAAAATCGAGACTGGATTTATTAATCAGAACTAAGATTGCTCATTCTCAGCTGTTAAGGAAGGAAGAAGTATTGTGTTTATGTGGCTACCTGCACATAGAGGGATTCAGGGAAATTAATAGGCTGATCGGATTGCTAAAAATGCTATTAATAGAGACAATGTAGACATAAATATCCAATTATGCAAAACAGAAGGTAAAAGTATTGTATGGAAGCATATTAATCAGTTATGGCAACAGAAGTGGGAACATGAAACAAGGGGAAGACAACTATATGCAGTACAGAATACAGTCAACAGTTCCAGGTATTGTGGAGGAAATAGGAGGGAGGAATCTATAAGCAAGATTAAGAATAGGTCTTACAAATCTGAAAAGTACTTTGTTTATTATAGGGAAACAATAGTGGACATTGTGACTTTTGCCAAAGTACAGAAACTGTGAAGCACATTATTTTGGACTGTTTTAAATATTCAGCTGAAAGGAAACGTCTACTGGACTTAATTACAAATGAAGTAACAAGTCCTATATGCTTGAAGAGTAGATTGGAATGGGGATCCAGTAAATATGGATGCAAATACTTTATGTATTTCCTGAGGGCAACGGGTTTATGTAAGAGAATCTAAGTTTATCGGAGCATTTATAACTGCTAGTTATAAGTATTACCTTTAGATGGCGGTAATACATCTTGGGGGATGTATGCTGCCGTTAAACCTCACAGAAGAAGAAGAAGAGACAGCATGGTGAGAGAATCTCAACAAGTTGGAAGGACTTAGGGGTGTTGTTTTGTCGGCGATGCAGGAAATTTTTGAAAGTTAGATTTTTTTTTTTCCATATATACCGTTTTTCTTTTTGAATGTGGTGGTTGGCATAAACTGGAATGCGACTGGATTGGGATGACTACTCGGGTAGATTACGATGAGGATATGGATTTTGATGACTGGACTCTGGTAGGTAGAGGAAGAGGAAAAGGTAAGGGAAAAGCTTTGAAAGATGACAGAGAGCTTGGCAGCCATAGTAATAAGAGAAGCCTTGAAGAGTGTATCCAAAAAAGTTCAATCTGGTCCTCTGGACATTCAAAAATTGACTTTTTTTTTTTTTTTGAATGTCCAGAGGACCAGATTAAACTTTTTTGGATTTTTCTACCTGGATTATTGAGCATGCATCAAGATACTTGAAGAGTGTAGTTCAGAGGATGAAAACAGACTGGTTAGAAGGAAAGTGATAAATGAAGACTTTAAGGTAATGCTTAAATTAAAGAACAAAGATGAGAACATGAATCTAAGCCCTATAGAAATATCTAGAGATATAAAAAAAACTAGGGCCCCATTTGCACGGACACGATGGGGGAAGCGTAGGTTTTTTCGTATGTAATTTAGAGGAAAAGATCCGCGTTGACACGGTCGGATTTTGTGTTTACATGAATCTGGAGGAATTCCACCCCCCACGCTCTCGAATCTGCTGTAGTTACTATGCCAGGTCATTAGATGGCGCTGTGAATTTTGTACATTCACCTAGTGCGCATGCATGCTGCCTCGGCACGCTCCTTTCCTGTGGGCTAAAACTTCAGCTAACAACAACTTAACAACAAGTTAAAGCTGGATTTTGGATAAGAGTCAACAGATTTGACGCCAAGCAGGACCGCATCATCTAACAGCTCCACACCGGTCGCTGAGTGGACCAGAACCGAGTCGATGATGTCGAACTTTACTCTGTGATAATCAGTAGCTGATTTACAGCAGGTAAATCAAATGTTCTTAATAATGTTTGCTTGTGTTTACTTGGGTCACAAAACAACCAACTGAGTTTTATTTTTTCCTGAAAGAAGAAGAAGCTGTCCTCCCACCAGGCGGACCAGTTTTGAACGAGGCTCGGACCAGGTGCAGTGCAAGAGGACATCGAAGAGAGAGATGTTGGATGAACTATTTATTTAAAATTCCCCTTCAGTTATTTTATTCAATCTACTGAATGTTTTAAGTTGCAATAATCAAAGGAGTGACTTCCTAAACAAGCCAGAGGAACAACGTGGGACATCCAGGATGAAAACAGAGTAGAGTCCAGTTCATAAATGTAGTTTACAGTTAACTTATATTAATAGTGTGCTCAGTTTAATTATCAGTGTTTGTGTGACATACAGTTTGTGGTGTTGAATAAATAAATAAAAATTAAACCTGATGTCTTCATTTTCAACGATAATAGCATGCAATATGTTTAGCATCATTTTAATCACATAATTTGAATAACATAATGTCCAAATAGCTTAATTTAGCTCAGAGAGCTTCATTATATATCTCAAACTTAAGATAAATACTGTTTATTATTATTAAACTGTTATTATTTAGCACATTTAGCATGTTATAGTGTAGCGCAACGTGTGCACGTGCCTCCTTCTATAAACAGTGACATTATAACTGGTGTCTATTACAACACAGATGTTGGTCACAGCACCTGGAATCTGACATAGATTAACTACGAGATTAAAAATATATTCCATAAATCATAGTTCAGAAAGCACTGTATCCACCGCCATGTTGATAGAAATATAGCGTCTGTCCGCGCGTGTGTGTACGCATGTGGTTTAACACAAAGCCTCAGCGGGAGATGTTTACATTATCACCGGGGGGTCAGCAAAAAGCCTCCACCCTGGAAGGTGGGTTCAGAAACCTCTGAATTCAAGGGGGGGCACTGGTGTTGTGTAAATGATCAGCAGAACCGCAGAGAGAAAGCTGCGGATGCACTCAAAATACGAACTGTGTAAACGGCCCCTAGGTGAGGTGGAGCGTGCGAAAATGCTGTGTGATGGGAATTTGTTGATCAAATGTACTTTGTAAATCTGAAGAACAAAAAAATAAAGCTATGCAAATTGATAACATTTGCAAAAAGGTTGTTAATGAAAGGAAATTATTGGAGAAAACAAGGTATCACGTGGTGTTATCGCTGGTATTCCAATTGAGGAAGATCTGGAAAAACTTAAAAGAAATATTCATGATGTTGAAATACGCAATTTGAAAAGGTTGTTAAAAACAGTAGCTGGAAAAAGGATTGAGAGTCTCTCGGTACTTTTGGAGTTTAATGGCGAAGTTCTTCCTGATAAAATAAAAATTGCTTTCATGTGTTTTCCTGTCAGGCCTTATATCCCTCCTCCTCTGCGCTGTTACAAATGCCAAAGATTTGGTCATATTGCAGCAGTGTGCAAAGAGAAGCAAAGATGTGCAAAATGTGGTGGAGATCATAGGTATGATGGATGTGGGAAAGATGTACAGTTGAAATGTTGTAACTCTGGAGGTCAGCATAGTGCAACGTATGCGGGATGTGAAGTAAGGAAAAAGGCAGCAGAAATACAACACGTGAAAACAGTTAAAAACATTACTGTACTTATGCAGAAGCAACAAAAAGGGTGCAAGAAAAAAGAGCAGTAGGCCTACAGGGAAATTCTCAAGTTCCTCCTAGTCCAAAACCTGAATCTAGTTAAAGAGCAATGTCAGGAATGGAAATCACAATGGATACATTAATTCTGTTCATGGCTTATGTTTTTAATTGCACTGATCAAGTGGAGCAAACAAACTGAAAAGAATCAAAATCATAGTGAAAGGTGCAGAGAAATGTCTGGCTGTGAAGGATTTATATTGGGAATCGATCAATAAAAAGCTTGAAACAGATGGAAAACCGGGTGAAGGAAGAATATAATGAGTATTCTTCAATGGAATGCAAGGAGTTTATTAGCTAATGGTCAAGAATTTAAAGGATATTTAAATAATTTGAAAAGAAAACCAGATATAATTTGTGTTCAAGAAACATGGCTTAAACCAGAGTTAGATTTTGTGATAAAAGGGTACGACAGTATTAGAAGAGACAGGGAGCAAGAAAGTGGAGGAGGATGTATAAACTTTATAAAACAAGGAATACAGTATAGAAATTTAGAAAAAGGAATAACATTAGATTGGATATCTGTAGGCAGCACGGTGGCGCAACTGATAGAGCTGCTGCCTCTCAGCGAGCAGGTCCTTGGTTCAAACCCCGGTCCAGGGGCCTTTCTGGGTGGAGTTTGCATGTTCTCTCCGTGCATGGGTGGGTTTTCTCCGGGTACTCCGGTTTCCTCCCACAGACCAAAAACATGCATGTTAGGCTGATTGGTAACTCTAAATTGTCCCTAGGCTGTGAGTGAGAGAGTGAATGGTTGTTTGTCTCTATGTGGCCCTGTGATGGACTTGCGACCCATCCGGGGTGTACCCCGCCCCTCGCACAGTGATTGCTGGACATGGACACCGGCAACCCCCGTGACCCAAAATGGAACAAGCGGGTAAAGATAATGGATGGATGGATGGATATCTGTAGCAATTTGGATTAATAAAGAAAGTATTAAAATATATATATATATTTTTTATAATCCCTGTAAAAAACTTCATTTAGATAAAATGGAGCGGATGTTTAAAAATATTGATGGAAAAGTAATCTGTTGTGGAGACTTTAATGCTTACAGTACTTTGTGGGGTAGTAGCAATGATCCTAATGCAGAGGTGGTGGAAGAAATAATGGATATAAAGAATGTATTTTGCCTTAATGAAGGGGAGGGGACAAGAATTAATATTAGAAATGGATCTGAATCAGCATTAGATTTAACTTTGATATCAGAGAGTCTTGCAGAGATTAGTAGTTGGCAAGTATTAAGAGAATCAACTATAGGAAGTGATCATTATCCTATATTAATTGAAATTGGTTTGGAAATGAAAACATTTGATAATGAAGGTGAAGAAAGCTGGATCTTTGGAAGTGCTGATTGGGAAAAATATAAAATAAGTGATAAAGAAATGCAAATAGTTAATATTGATTTAGATATTGACAATTTAAATCTTTCTATTTGTGAAGCCATTTTAGGTGCTGCACGTCACGTGAAGCAATCCAAAGAAACAGAGGAAAATATAAGAAAAAATTGTACCGTGGTGGACAAAGGAATGTCATGTAGCAATAAAATCTTGAAATAAAGCTTTTATGTTGTTAAAAAGAAATCAGAACTTTCAGAATTTTATTGAATATTGGTTAATTGAATAGGTTGCAAGCTCTTGTTAAAAGAACTGTAAAAATTGCAAAAAAGGTTTATTGGGGAAACTTTTGTAATTCAGTAGGTAGGGAAATAAGAAATTTCAAAAGTTTGGGGGATGATAAAACAAATTAATGGGATTAGAAGAGAATATTGATATCCAGTTCTGAAAGATGGAGATGTTACTGTAACATGGGAAGAGAAGGCAAACATTTTGGTCAAACATTTTGTTAAAATCCACAGTAGTAGTAATCTAAGTACAGAAGAGAAACAGAGGAGAAATTGTACAATCAATGACAATATTCATTTATTAGAAGAAAATATAAGATCCAATGACATTAAATGCTCCCTTTTCTTTTTCTAAACTGAATAATGCCCTTAGGAAATCAAAAAATTAATTCCCAGGAAATGACAATATATCTTACATTATGAATAATTAGTTTAGTAATTCGTGTAAAAAGGTTTTACTGGGATTATACAACATCTGGGAATTAGGCGTTTTACCTAAAGCATGGAAAGAAGCAATCATAGTTCCAATCCTAAAACCAGGTAAAGAACGATCAAATCCAACCAGTTATAGACCTAAAGCTTTAACTTCACATTTATGTAAAATACTGGAGAGAATAATAAACGATTGACTTACTTTGTTGAGAAGAGGAGATATATCAAAATTCCAAAGTGGATTTAGAAAAAAGTAGAAACACTATGGATCCTGTTTTATGTGATGGCTGTCTTTTTGATATACAGTAGAGAAAGCTTATGATATGTAGAAGGAAGGTTTATTAATAAAACTAAAAAAAGATGGGAATAAGTGGTTCAGTGTTTTATTGGATAAAATATTTTTTTACAAGATTGATCAAGGGGCGGCTGTGGCTGAGTGGTTAGAGCAGTTGTCCTCCAATGCGAGAGTTGGGGGTTCGAATCCACCAGCAGTCACATGCCGAAGTGTCCCTGGGCAAGCCATTGAACCCCTCAGCCTCCGATGTTTGTCCCATCGGTGTTTGAATGTGATAAAGCTCTGATTAGTCTCTTTAGAATGATTTGTTCAATTAGCTTTGTAGAGATATAGTAGAATGCTGTGTGGATGGGTAAATGAGGACACAGAGTGTAATGTAAAGTGCATTGAGTATCTTGAAATAAGATAGAAAGGCGCTATATAAGTACAGTCCATTTACCATCAATACAAGTGAGAAAAGGAAAAAAAAAAATTTCAAAAAAGTTTTGGTTGAAGATGGTACTCCCCAGGAAGTATAGTGAGTCCATTGTTTTTTTTATATTATGATTAATGATATGTTTGAAAATTTGGAGAATGGAATGGGGTTTTCTTCATTTGCTGATGATGGAGCAATCTGGAAGAGGGGAAAAAAGTAACATTGTATTGTAAAAAGGACACAAGAAGCAATTAATAAAATAGAAGACTGGTCCTTTAAATGGGAATTCAAAATGTCTATAGATAAAACAAAGACTTTATTTTTTACAAAGAAAAATGTGTCTGAAAATGTAAAACTGAAAATATATAATCATGATTTGGAAAGGTTAAAGCAATTTAAGTTTTTTGGTCTATGGTTAGATGAAAAACTTACTTGGAAAGTGCATTTTTGTAATGATTGCGGTGTACCCAGAATGAAAGGCCAGAACTGAACAGAGACCAGGACTCAGAGAATAGTTTAAAGTGTTTATTTACAGGTTGGTGATATATACAACATTAATGAGGGGAACGGGAACACCTGGAGAGAGAGCGATGATTTAAAGGGCTGTGGTTGAATGAGAATATATCTTGTAGATTTATTCTTACGGTGAGAAGCAGGTGAAGGTATTATCCTGATGATGTCCAGTGGCACAAGGTGAAGCAACAAGTAGATTGAGGCAAGTGGTGGAAGGCATCCAGCAATTGTAGCTAGGCAGGAGGAGTGACAGTTCATGTGGAACTCAGGCAGGGCAGGTACAGCTAGATCCAAACTCTGAGGAAGCGCAGAGGAAAAAACACAATATTAGTATTTACCAATATCACTGAATACTGGCCAGAACACAACTACCATTGGTAGGCAATGTCCCAGCGCCTGCAGAGTGGTTCCTGAATCTTCTTATACTCCTCCTGGGTGTTGAGCTGATCATCTGCAGCTGGAACCAGTTAGGAGTGATGAGGAGAGAGAAAGGCAGGGTGCAGGGCAGGATCCTTACATTACCCTCCCCTCAAGAGTCGCCTCCCGGCGACCTGAAGCGCTTCTCTGGGTGTGCCCTGAAGAATGTGGTGATGAGGCTGAGGTCCAAGATGAAGGACCTCGGGATCCAAGAGCGCTCCTCTGGACCGTAACCCTCCCAGTCGACCAAATACTGGAACCCCCGCCCCCGGCGCCGAACGTCCAGGATGCGGCGGACCGTGAAGGCTGGATGGTTGTCAATGAGACGGGGGGGGGGGGCGGAGGGAGGTCGGCAGGAGGGCACAGTGGACTTTCCACAATGGGCTTGAGTTGAGACACGTGGAAGGTGGGATGAATCCGCATAGATGCGGGTAGCTGGAGTCTGACTGCCGTAGGACTCAGGATACGCGTGATGCTAAAGGGGCCAATGAAGCGGGGAGCCAACTTACGTGGGGTGTCCTTGAGGTGAATGTTCTGGGTCGACAGCCAGACTCTTTGTCAGACCTTGTAAGCTGGGGCTGCAGATCGGTGACGATCTGCAATCTCTTTGTTTTTGGCAGCTGTGCGCAGTAGGGCGAACTTAGCTTGGCGCCAGACCCGACGGCATCTCCTGAAATGATGTTGCACCAAAGGAACTGCTACATCACCTTCTTGACTGGGAAACAATGGTGGAGTGTAGTGGACTAGGCCCATGTCAAAAACTAAGTCTAAGGTCAAAAATCTTGACCTTAAGAACCTTGTGGGACAGGAACTGTCATTTCATTGATTTGAATCCAGAAATACAGGTTCACCCATCCTGAGACTTTCTCTCTTGAAGATTCAAGTGAAAAGAACACTCTCTGTTTTATTATCATTACTATTCTACAATGTTGATAATCAAAGTGTCTTAGTTCAAACCATTTTAGATGTTGCAGTGAACTAATCAATTTTATTAACTGTGTAATGATTTTTCTCACGCAAAGTTAGAACTCATGTCAAAGCTGTTACAGAGTAATTATGCCTTTTCTGATTTCTGCTTTTGAATGAGCAAGTGTAAGTTGGTCCAAGGTTGGAGTCAAACGCAAAACAAGTTGTTGGCATGTTTTTAGAATCCTCTCAGACATAAATATAGAGGTTTTTGGCACCTGTTTCTGAAACGCACCAAAACAAAACTCTCTCTGTCTGTGAGAACATTTCTGATCTTTCCATAACAATTCTTGCTGTCTTCTAACCTCTTACGTCACAAAACACACCCCGTCTGGTCGGTTCTGACCAATGGTAATACTCCCAAAAGTGAACCGGGAAACAGCTCTTTAAAATGTCAGTACTTCCTGGTCTACTCAGTTCTGTTAGAAGCTCTGGGATGGTGCTGGAACAGTTCTGGGACAGTTCTGTTCAGTTCTGATGGAGAAGCCCAGTTCTGTGAGAGACGGGATGATCCTGACATGACAACAGAGCTCTTCCGAGGTTCATGGGATTATAACATTTTCCACTGAGGTGAGCTTGTGTCGGACAGTCTCGCCGCTACTCCGGAGGAGTAACAGCATCCTACGGAGACGCTGAAGGGTGCGTTAAACGGAATCTCGCCTGAGACATCTCCAGGTAAAAGAGTCGATTCCACCACCGAAGTGTACCGTAAGAAAAGCTGAAGAAAGCCCAGAGAGTGCCGTTCTGTTAACACACTCCCTCAAACCCCATCTTTTACTCTTCTCTAAACTTCTTTCCCATCTTTAAACTTTCTATCAAGTAGATATACTTTCAGATATTTAGAAATGTCTGTGTAAAATGCTCATCCACATCCTTGTGGGTAAAAGATCATAATTGTACAGTTTCATAAATGTCTGTGGTGAAGCAACGGAAAAATCATGGCCGTATGATTTTTCCTGATTGATTGCTTATGTTGTTAATTTCATAATTTGCCAAATTAATGTAAATGTTTGATGTTAAAATTTTGATTCTGTAAATAAATGACCGCATTCATTTTGATGGGTCAGATATAAATGACGTCTCAC
>NC_056512.1:7335580-7336876 GCF_014905685.2 Nematolebias whitei
AAATGACCGCATTCATTTTGATGGGTCAGATATAAATGACGTCTCACATTTGCATTTCATTAAATTCAATGCACGTTTTATTCAGTCCAGAAAAATGAGGAATCCGTGTTAAATGATGAATATATCCGAGCATCTGTTCATCTACAGGAGCATAGCCAAGGGAGGCTTCAAATGGAGACAAACCAGTAGCAGATGATGTGTGGGTGTTGTGGGCATACTCCACCCACACCAGATGGACTCCATGTGGAGGGGTTTTCCTCCACCACACACCTGAGGGCAGCCTCCAATTCCTGATTGGCCCTTTCGGCCTGACCATTGGACTGTGGGTAGTAACCCGATGTTAGGCTGACAGAGGCCCCTAAGGAATTACAAAAGTTCTTCCATACCTGTGATATGAACTGGGGTCCTCTGTCAGAAACGATGTCCGATGGGATGCCGTGAACTCGAAACACATGTTGGACCAACAACTAAGCTGTCTCCAAGGCCGAGGGAAGCTGGGGGTAACGGAACAAAATGAGCTGCTTTAGAAAATCTGTCAATGACAGTGAGAATAGCAGTTTTACCATCAGAGGGGGGCAGCCCAGTAACAAAATCTAGAGATATATGGGACCATGGGCGGCTAGGCGTGGGGAGTGGCTGTAGTTTTCCAGCTGGAGGCTGGTTGCCAGTCTTACTTCTGGCACGTGGGGCAAGCGGCTACGTAATCCTTTACATCCTCGTTCATGGAGGGCCACCAGAAGTGTCTCTTAGTCAGAGCCAACATGCGAGCAACACCTGGGTTACAAGAAATCTTATGAGTGTGGAGCACCTTAGCCTTGATACTGGTGGGTACAAACAGTGCCAGCAGGACCTGTCCCAGGGTCAGGTTCGGACTTCTGGGCCTCTAAGATGTCCTTTTCGATGGACCAGGTCAACGAACCAACCACACAGGATGAGGGTAGAATGTTTGGCTCCTGTTCGGTGTCCTCTGGTGGTGAGAACTGACGAGACAGGGCGTCGGGCTTCACATTTTTTGAGCCGGGTCTGAAAGTCAGTACAAAATTAAATCTCGTAAAAAATAACGACCATCTAGCTTGTCTGGGGTTTAATCTCCTGGCCTCGCGGAGATAAGTGAGGTTCTTATGATCAGTCCAAATGAGGAATGGTATGTCTGTGCCCTCGAGCCAGTGTCGCCATTCCTCCAAGGCCAGCTTGACAGCAAGGAGCTCACGGTTTCCAACGTCATAATTCTGTTCAGCAGAGGAAAGGCGTCGAGAGAAAAACGCACAGGGGTGCACTTTGTTGTCAACAGGAGAT
>NC_056512.1:7336976-7356507 GCF_014905685.2 Nematolebias whitei
GTCGAGAGAAAAACGCACAGGGGTGCACTTTGTTGTCAACAGGAGATCTGAGACAAAACGGCTCCCACGCCAGTGTCAGAAGCATCGACCTCAAGGATAAACTGAATCTTAGGATCGGGGTGGCAAAGAATAGGGGTAGAGGAGAAAAGTCTCTTTAGCTCACCAAAAGCCGTTTCTGCCTCCTGAGTCCACTTAAAAATCCGCAGGGTGGAGGTCAATTGGGTGAGAGGAGCAGCGATCCTGCTGTAGTTCTTGATGAACCTACGGTAGAAGTTCACGAAGCCCAGAAATCGCTGCAGCTGTTTACGTGTCTCGGGCGTTGGCCATTCCACCACCGCCTTAGTTTTCTCAGGGTCTGTGCGGTATTGTCCTCCTTCAAAAATGAAGCCCAAAAAGGAGACAGATTGTACATGAAAATCACATTTTTCGGCCTTAACGTACAGTTGGTTCTCATATAATCGCTGTAGGACAGTCCTGACGTGGTGAACGTGTTGCTCCTCATCCCGTGAGTAGATCAATATGTCATCCAAATACACAAATACGAAAATGTTCAAAAAGTCTCTTAAAATGTCATTAACTAATGTCTGAAAAATTGCAGGGGCATTGGTGAGACCAAATGGCATGATTAGGTACTCAAAGTGTCCCAGTGGTGTCTTAAATGCTGTCTTCCACTCACCTTCCTTGATTCGGACGAGGTGATAAGCGTTGCGAAGATCTAATTTGGAAAATATTTTGGCAGAGTGTAATTGTTCATGGATAGAGTCTATTAGAGGTAAGGGATATTTGTTCTTAATTGTGATCTGATTTAATCCTCTATAGTCTATGCAGGGACGTAAGGTCTTGTCTTTCTTAGCCACAAAGAAAAATCCCGCACCAACAGGAGAGGTGGAGGGACGAATTATTCCTGAGTTCAATGATTCAGAGATGTATTCTTTCATAGAGTCACGTTCTGGACCAGACAAATTGTAAAGGCGGCTAGAGGGAAGAGGAGCCCCTGGTAATAAATCAATAGCACAATCATAAGGACGGTGTGATGGTAATGACAGGGCCTTTTGTTTACTAAATGCAGGGGCAAGGTCATGGTAAACACTAGGAATCTTAGACAAATTGACTGGATCGGGTGCCTCAGGATGTTTAATAGTGGAAGGAACAGCAGTTCTTAAACAGTTCATTAAACTGTGTGGGCTCCACTGTTCTATTCTTTTAACCCTCCAATTAATTATGGGGTTGTGATCTTTGAGCCAAGGAAAACCCAAGACAAGCTGTGTAACGGGTGACTCGAATACAAAGAACTCACTGTGTTCATGATGGTTCCCAGAGATCATGAGGTGTACTGGTACAGTCTTTTTAAACACTGAAGCGAACTTTTGACCTGTTAGCCCAGCCATTGTCAGTGGCGTGGGGAGAAGTTGTGTGGGGATGGATAGGAGCTCCACCAAGTCCTGGTTAATGAGGTTCTGCTCGGCCCCAGAATCCACTAGAGCAACAACTGATTTACTTTCTTTATCAACAATAATGGTGGTGTTGAGTTCCAAGCGGGAGGCAGGAGAAGAAGAAGAGTTTCTCACCAATATCTCCTGCTTTATTGGTGAGAGGGGTCGTTTCCCAAGAGCGGGCAACGAGCAATGAAATGTCCTTGTTCACCACAATAGATACAAGCTTTATTGTTCATTCTTCTTCGTCTCTCTTCTGGAGAGAGGCGAGTGCGACCCAGCTGCATAGGTTCTGGTTCTGAGTCGGGTTTGTATTCTAACATTAATGCAGGTGGCTGTCTCAGTGTGGAGTGAAAACCGGAAGCAGTGGAACTCTGGGAAATGTAGTCTTTTCTATTGTAAACAGTTCGACGTTTTGATGTAGAGGGAAAACCGGAAGTAGGCGAGTTCTGGGAATCGTAGTCTTTCTCCCACCTTCGTTCTTGTAGTTGATTGTCAATACGTGTGGCTAACTGAATTAGCTCGTCCAAACTTCGTGGTTCCTCTAATGCCGCCAAGTGGTCTCTTATGGAGTTGGAAAGAGAGTGTAGGAAGGTACCTCTGAGTGCAACCTCTCCCCATCCGGTTCAGGCGGCGGTGGTTCTGAACTCCAGAGCATGAGCCGTAACGGAGCGTCCGCCTTGACGAAGGGTGAGTAGACGTTTTACTGCTTCTGCTCGTTGGAAGGGTTGATCGAACACGCGCTTGAATTCTTCTAAAAGTGAGGCAAAGCTTAAGGTACTGACAGGGTGAGAGGATAAATGAGCATGAGCCCGACGTAATGTGTCCCCCTTTAACCGAGTGATGAAAAATGAAATCTTGGCAGCATCTGAAGAGTAAAGACTGGGTGCTCTCTGAAACGTTAACTCGCACTGGAGTACAAAACCCCCACACATCTCAGGCTCTCCACAAAAAAGTTCTGCCAGTTTTAAATTTTGCTCTGTGGTGGTCATTTGGGGAAGATTAGAAATAGGAAGACTGACCTCAGGTGTAGGTGTAGCAGCAGGTGGCAGGAGCTGAGTCATCCCTTGTTTGACTGAAAACATGCTGCCCAGTTCCTGGAGATTAGACTGGTTAGTCTGTTGCAGGTTTAACAAGCGTTCAAGAGTGGCTTCATTTTTCTCTACTCTCTGTAACATATCCTGAAGAGTGAGTTGGTTCTGTTCAGATCCAGCATCTTTCAAGGGTACTTGGTTTGGCTGGGACATTCTGTAATGATTGCGGTGTACCCAGAATGAAAGACCAGAACTGAACAGAGACCAGGACTCAGAGAATAGTTTAAAGTGTTTATTTACAGGTTGGTGATATATACACAACATTAATGAGGGGAACGGGAACACCTGGAGAGAGAGCGATGATTTAAAGGGCTGCGGTTGAATGAGAATATATCTTGTAGATTTATTCTTACGGTGAGAAGCAGGTGAAGGTATTATCCTGATGATGTCCAGTGGCACAAGGTGAAGCAACAAGTAGATTGAGGCAAGTGGTGGAAGGCATCCAGCAATTGTAGCTAGGCAGGAGGAGTGACAGTTCATGTGGAACTCAGGCAGGGCAGGTACAGCTAGATCCAAACTCTGAGGAAGCGCAGAGGAAAAAACACAATATTAGTATTTACTAATATCACTGAATACTGGCCAGAACACAACTACCATTGGTAGGCAATGTCCCAGCGCCTGCAGAGTGGTTCCTGAATCTTCTTATACTCCTCCTGGGTGTTGAGCTGATCATCTGCAGCTGGAGCCAATTAGGAGTGATGAGGAGAGAGAAAGGCAGGGTGCAGGGCAGGATCCTTACAATTTTCAAAATGTAATAGATAAATGTAAGAGAGCATTAAATGTAATGAGGTGTTTGGTGGGCAGTGAGTGGGGAGCTGAGAGGAAATCATTGAAATCAATATATACAGGTTTAAATAGGTCCTTATTTGATTATGGTAGTAAAGCATTTGGGTCAGCATCAGTTACATTACTCAAAAAATTTGATAATATTCAGCATCAAGCCTTGAGATTATGTACAGGTGCCATCAGAACAACTCCAACATCAGCTTTACTGGTGGAAATGGGAGAAATGCCACTTCACCTTAGAAGATTACAAATACTTTCAACTTATTGGTGTCATTTAAAAGGTCATAATGAAAATCATCCATGTCAAAAGATTTTAAAACCTAGCTGGAAAAAAAAGAAATATAAATTAAATTCCTTTGGCTGGACTGTAGAAAACATAAAAGATTTAGATATATTTCACATAAATATTAGTCAAACTAATATAATAATAATATTTTTTTTTTTTTGGTTAAAAACCTGTGTAGTATTTATTTAGCGTCCCAATCCACGCGCCATTCCAGTAGATGGTGGTAATGCAAATCTAAACGTTGCTTGCCAACCGCCATAAAAAAAAAAGAAGAAGAAGACGGCATGGTGAGACAGCATGGTGTGACAGCAGGCCTGTAAACAAGCAAAGGAGAAGAAAGGTTGTCCTCTTGTAAGAGAACCCCTAGAAATCAGTGGACGTAACAAAGCCCATCATGCATGTTTTTGGTCTGTGGGAGGAAACCGGAGTACCGGAGTACCCACGCATGCATGGAGAGAACATGCGAACTCCACCCAGAAAGGTACCTGGCTGGAATTTCAACCGGTGACCTTCTTGCTGAGAGGCAACCGCTCTACCAACTGCGGCACCATGCTGTCCCATGGTAAATCTAAAAAAGTTTAAATTAAATTAAAGTATATTAAACCAAAAGGCTCTTTCATTTTAAAGGATTTGCAAGAAAAAAATCATGAGTTTCTGCAGATAAGTCTGTGGTTTTATACACGTTTGCGTTTTTTTTTTTTTTTTTAGGAAACTGAAATATTTGTGTAATAATGGGCCAAGACATGTGTTGTTGATTTCCATTTCATTGCCTATCATGCATTGTGACAGGATGGCACAGATCCTTCTACCACCTCTAACCATGTGTTCTGAAACATTGTTTTTATTTGGGATGTCATAGTAACATGTTGAACAGCTGACTATTTAAAATTAACTTCACAAAATATCAACTTTATGGGAGACTTTATTTTCTTTCTGAGAATGAATAACTGAACTAATCTACAGCATCTTTGTTTTTCTTTAAGAGAGAAAAAAAACCTAACAAGAACAACTTTTTTAACTTGCCAGCCTTTTCTCAGTTTACCTAGCATGTGGCCCTTTGCTTTGTGCAGCCTGTGCTGTTTTCATGGGCTTCCAAATAGACCACAATGTTTATCTGAAATGCTCTTTTTCACTAATCTGTATATTTGACAGAGGAACAGTTTGTAACAGAAGCAGTAAACTGACTGAATTTCCTGGCATCAATGAGCTACATTGAGATGTGTTTCTTTCATTTTACCAGTGTCTTCCAAAAACTTTTGGACAATCTGAATTCTGAAAATGAAAATATGGTGGCTGGAACACATCACTGAGTGTTTTTGTGCCCCGACGCAGAGCAAAAAGTGAGAATAGGAAATGCCCTCTGTCCATCCGTCATTCTGTCCGTGCATATTGTAAGCACAATAACTTGAAATAGAAGTAAGGTACTGACATCCATTTTGTTGTGCGGTTACATTTAGGTGTAAGAAAGGTTCCTATTGAAAATTAGGTTGGCACATCAAAATCCATAATGGCTGCTGGATCCAACTCGTGGGAAAAAAAAAGCATAGATTTTACTGGTCCATTTAAGAGTGTCATCATTTATTCCATATTTATTCAAATTTTATTCTATATTTTGATGAATCTAAGGTACTGAGTTTCCTTACAAAATCATAATTATGGTTTCTTTATTTTTCAGGGGTGCTGAGTTAAAATGTAGGGGTGTTTGAGCCCCCTCCAAAAAAGGCTAAAATCACCACTGGCTTTATATTTACATGCAAACCTTGCAAGCAGGATAACTTCAAAGAAAAGCAACGCGCCAGCTAGTATTTTTATGTGTTGCTGCATCCATACATAACAAAGGTCAATATCAAAAATTGGATTGCTAAGTTAAAATCCAGTATGGCCACAAGCATATACACAAACTGGTCATCCCAGTTGTTTAAGAAATCTGTGTTCTATTTTTTAAATTGCTTCAAAGTATAGTTTCCTCAAAAAAAAAAATAGGATTAATCTTTGCTTACCAAAGTCACTAGGCACCCCCTGGCTCCTCCATTGCATTTGCTGGTGGATAAATGTGCTCTTTCCATGCGCCAGAATCTATCACTCTGCACCGCCTTAGACAAGCAAAAAATGCCTCTCCACAGTGTAACTCCTACCACTGGAATATTTTGCACCTAAAACAATATGTTTTGTTATATTCCCTGATCAATGACAAAAAGAAAATCAATATCTGGGTTTAAATAGGCAAGGTAAATTCTTCTAACTGAAAATCAGGTATGTGATTATTAAGTTTTTGAAGGCAACAACTTAATCTACTTTAATTGCTGCAGGAAGTAGACTCCTATTTCTTAAAGAAACTTCTGAAATAATTGTTCAAGAAATCAATTCACATAAACTCAATCTGTCAATGAATATTCTGGAAACATTAGATAAATAAAAAAATAATAAAAAAAACATCCAGCCACCACACAGACCAGACTATAAACCTAGTTTAGGTCTTAAGGTTGTGCTGGACAAGGTTTATGTTGCTTTATGAATCTGGGATCATAATGATAAAAATAAATAATGTAACATTTTATGGAAAAACAAATCATTAGCACTTTGTATGCTTATGTAGCAGCATAAATGGTGTGCTGCCACTTTAACATGGTCAATTGCGGCTTCTGTATAAAAGCACGTCACTCCTGTCTGGGTACACGGCGTGTGTCACGACGTCTGCTTGCTTCTGCTGCAGATAACCATTCTCCAGTAAGCGTGGCTAATGTTTGTTTTTTCTTTGTTGCAGTAGTTTGCTTTTAGCTGCTAATACAAACTGGTTTAATTTTCTTAACGTTCAGTCTAGCCTCTTCTCTGCTGTGCCTCCTGGCCGGTCCGTCGTTTATGTGCCCAATGTATGGCTTGAAGGTAAGTGTTAGCCTAGCCTGCTACCGCTTACCCGTTACTATAAACAAATGCTTATTAGACAGTGTTCTGTTACAGCTGTATGATCCAATTTATACAGCAACTCTATTATGATTGTGCTGTAACATACAAATTTGCAGGTAGGCAATATGAGATTCTGTAAACTTTGCTGTCAATGGTTGAGTTTAATAGTGACGATCTGCTCTATTTTTTAGTTTTCAGATGAGCCTTCTCCTGCTGTACAGCTGGATTCTGCTCGCTGCTGTTTTGCCTAGAGGAAAAAATATAAAACTAACTCGGGCCCTTGCCCTACTGGCTGAGGCTTTGATTTTAATGAACTGAGTGCACCACTAAATCTGTTTTTATGAAATATTGTGACGTGGCTGTTTCATTAAGGCTGTTTGTTCATTTTTTTTTTTTTTTTTTTCAGGGACTGAGACTTCGTGTGGTGGCGGTGGTGACCCCTGGTGGCGGTGTCTCGCTTTGTGTGGAACACTCCTTTTCCCTTTTGTAGTTTAGGTGGTTCCTCTTTCTTCACTGGACGTGGTCTCCTTGTCTTTACAGCCCCCTCCCCACTAATAAGCCTCAGTCTCACCTGATATTTTATATTTTATTTTAGTTTTTTTTTTTTTTTTACTTCAGCATAGCTGTTTTAAACAATTAAATGCAGTCAACAATTTTCTGGTATTGCATATTTTAAAATATTTTTTGAATACTTTTCACTTGTTTAAATTACCCCCCCCCCCCCCCCCCAATAAATTTGGTAAAGTTTATTTGAATCTTGTCTCCTTCCTCCAGTAGAACAAACTTACGTGTCCTTTTATTTCCTTGAGTATAATCCCAGGTGGCATTGTTGATTTTCACTCATTGCAAATGGACTAAAGAATTAACATTCTCCATTATAACGTTCATATTCATTTTTAAAAGATAACCACTCCCGCAGTGCTACACTTGAATAAAACAACGAGTTTAAAAAAGTTAAATCTGGTCCTCTGGACATTCAAAAAAACAAAAAAGAACAAAGCAAAACAACAAAAAAAATGTAGAAACGTTTCGTCTCTCATCCGAGAGACTTCCTCAGTCTGAGGTGCTGTATTCATCTCAGTCTCTTAAATAGCAATTTCTCAGAGTGGATCAACCAGTTTTGCTGCTGACAACCAAAACCAGCTGATCACATGCTCAAGAAGGACAATCAGCCTAACAATGGATCATTAGCACACTGATGGCTGTTTACTATTCACAGAGGGCTGAGTAATACAAGCAATCACAGCATTGTAAGAGGGGGACAATTGAACACGTAGCACAGACCAACGCACGCACAGACCCAGCTGCTGAATGAACGGGTGAGACAGACCAATTTTACTATTGAGGCCTTGAAGGCCAAAGAAGAGCACATTAAACAGAAACTGTGTCTAGATGAGGCCACACTTAAGCAAGTGTTGGACTGTACAGATCAGGCACGCTTAGCACGGCATGTCAAGTCCAAGACTCGACAACAAAACAAGTTTAACTTACTAATAACTCATCAACACCATCACTGTTCCAATAAACACACATTCAGTGTAGGACAACACTCCAGTAGTCAATTACATGCCAGGGAGACAGAAAAGTGGGTGAAGAATTTATCTGACAGACAGCTCACCCAGCCGGACACAGAGATTCTTGCCAGGGGACTGAACTTTGCGGTTGCACCAAGTAGAATTCCTTTGGTGGAGATGATCACGGCTACTGAGTCAGCCATCCGCAACAACAAAATTAAAGAGGCTGAAGCAGAACAGCTCAGAATCAAAGTTTCATCCTGCCTCAGCAAAGCCAAACCACCACCTTCCAACATCAGTAGAGAGGAGAGGGATGAACTCACCACTCTTAGCAAGGACAAAAACATCATCATTCTCCCAGCAGACAAAGGAAGGTGCGCAGTGATTTTGAACTAGAAAGACTATCATGAGAAAGTTATGACACTCCTTAGTGACTTAAACACTTATGAACCTCTGAAAAGAGATCCAGGAAGTGGTTACAAGAAGAAAATGATAGATTGCCTGAAAACTTTGGAGCAGGACAAGGCTATTGACCGTTTTCTGTACCCAGGGGAGGCCACACCTAGTCTGTATGGTTTACCTAAAATCCACAAACAAGGTGTACCTTTAAGACCAATCGTTGGCATGATTAACTCTGTCACTTACAAAGTTTCCAAATATATGGCGTCTGTACTCATCCCTTTAGTTGGCAGCTCAGAACACCACATACAGAACACCGTGGACTTTGTGTATAAGGTGAGGGATGTCATCATGGAGACTGATGAAACAATGGTCTCTTTTGATGTCACATCACTCTTTACATGCATTCCTGTTGATGATGCCGTAGAGGTGGTCAGTTTAAGATTAAAATCAGACACCACTCTGAGCAGCAGGACCACGCTTTCCACCGAACAACTGTGTCAACTCTTGAAACTGTGCCTGCAGTCAACCTACTTCACATATGGGGAGCAATATTATAGGCAGAAACATGGGTGTGCTATGGGGTCTCCAGTTTCTCCTATTGTTGCCAACCTGTACATGGAGGAGGATGAAAAGAGAGCCTTGACGTTGTTTTCCGGGACACCACCAAGTCATTGGTTCAGGTATGTTGACGACACCTGGGTTAAAATTAAATCTCAGGAAGTCCAACATTTTACTGACCACATCAACTCTGTGGATAAATACATCAAGTTCACACGAGAAGATGAAAAAAATGGCAAGTTGGCTTTCTTGGACTGTGAGGTCTCAGTCTCTGATAGAGGACATTTGCAAACCGAGGTATTCGGCAAACCCACCCACACAGACCAGTATTTGCAGTTTGACTCCCATCACCCTTTGGAGCACAAGTTAGGAGTCATCAGGACTCTGTATCACAGAGCAGACAGCATCCTCACTAGCTCAGGAGACAGGCAGAAGGAGAAATCCCACACAAGACAGGCTTTAGAGCAATGTGGATATCCTAACTGGGCCTTCCTAAAAGCAGAGAAGAAACCCAAAAAGGACTCCAGTCAGCCAACAGGTGAAAAGGAGGAACCCAGACCCAGACCAGTGGTCATTCCATATGTTGAGGGAGTATCGGAGAAACTGAGACGTTTATTTTCTAAACATAGCGTCCCAGTGGCTTTTAAACCCCAAATTACATTACGGCAAAGACTGGTTCATCCCAAAGATCCAGTCCCCCGGCACAAACAGAGTAATGTTGTGTATGCTGTACAGTGTCAAGAGGGCTGTGATCAGTCTTACATCGGGGAAACAAAACAGCCACTGGCCAAAAGGATGGCCCAGCACAGAAGATCAACATCAACAGGCCAGGACTCTGCGGTCTACACTCATCTCCAGGCCAGCGGTAACTCTTTCAGGGATGAAGATGTGCACATCCTGGATAGAGAGGAACGATGGTTTGAGAGAGAAGTAAAGGAGGCCATCTTTGTGAAAAGAAACCGTCCATCGTTAAACAGGGGTGGAGGCCTACGTGTTCAATTGTCCCCCTCTTACAATGCTGTGATTGCTAGTATGGTATGGTATGGTATATAGTTTATTCATTTTAAAAAAGTACAAAACAATTCCATAACAATATAAAAAAGGATACAAAAGATTTCAAATGAAAGGCAGCAGAAAGAAGAAAAAATCTTATTATATCTGCCCCTTTTTTTCAAACAATTATTTCAGACATAATAATCTTCAAGTAACAGAACAAAATGAATAACTTTCTAATTTTTCTAATTCTAATACAAAACACACACTAAGCTACTTCATATATACCTTTTAAACAATTCAGCTTTGATCTTTTTCTTAAATGTACACATTGACTTGGCATTTTTCACATCACTCTCTAGACCATTCCACAATCCAACTCCTTGGATTGAGGTAGACCTTCCCTTCAGACTAGTTCTGAATTTTGGTTTGACAAATATTTATATCCCCTTAAGATTGTAACAACTTTGTCTTTTAACAAAATTTCTTTGGATATTTAATGGTAATGTGTTATTTTGAGCCCTATACATAACTGATAAAATACTGTAATCTACCAAATCATGGAACTTCAATAACTTCAGTTGATAAAATAATGTGCTTGATGGGTGACTGTAATGCTTTCTGGTGATAATTTTTACAGCTCTTTTCTGTAAAATAAAAATAGGTTTTGTAAATGTTTTACACGCTTTCCCCCAAACATCAATGCAATAGATTAAATGTGGAACAATGATTGTGTTATACAATATGTACAGAGCTTTATCATTTAATAATTCCCTGACTTTGTATAGTACTGCAATAGATTTAGATATTTTTGTTCTTACATAATTTATGTGATTTTTCCATGTTAGTTGTTCATCAATGATTATACCCAAAAATTTCATCTCATTAACTCTACAAATCTCAACACCCTCAATTTTAAATGGAACATCAACAGTTCTCTTTTTGTTACTAAATATCACGTATTTAGTTTTATCTAAATTTAATGATAATTTATTAAGTTTAAACCAAGTTTGTATTTTATCAAATTCTGTCTTCATCAATTCCAACATCCGTTTTATATCTTTACCCAAACAAAAAAATGTGGTGTCATCTGCAAAAAGGACACATTTGAGGAGTCCTGATACATTCACTAAGTCATTCACATATAAAATAAATAACTTTGGTCCAAGTACAGAGCCTTGAGGAACTCCACAATTGATATTGCACAGGTCAGATCTTACACCATTTATTTGTACAAACTGTTTCCTATCTTTTAAATAGCTAGAAATCCATTGTAATGCTGGTCCTCTTATACCATATTTATTTAATTTTTCAAAGAGAATAGTGTGGTCAATAGTATCGAATGCTTTTTTACAATTTACAAAAACACTAACACAATACTGTTTTTGATCGACAGCAGTAGTTATTTGTTCTATTATTTCCTTGAGAGCCATTGATGTAGAGTTTTTTGCTCTAAACCCATACTGACTACTACTTAGAATGTTTTGTTTAGTAATAAATTTATCTAATCTGGTCACAAACAGTTTTTTCTAGAATTTTTGAGAACTGTGGTAATAAGGATATTGGTCTATAATTATTGAACACACATTTATCTCCATTTTTAAAGAGAGGAACTACCTTAGCTACTTTCATATTGTCTGTAAATATTCCTTTTGAAAATGATAAATTACAAGTATCACTCAGCCCTCTGTGAATAGTAAACAGCCATCAGTGTGCTAATGATCCATTGTTAGGCTGATGGTCCTTCTTGATCATGTGATCAGCTGGTTTTGGTTGTCAGCAGCAAAACTGGTTGATCCACTCTGAGAAGGTGCTATTTAAGAAACTGAGCTGAATACAGCACCTCAGACTGAGGAAGTCTCTCAGATGAGAGACGAAACGTTTCTACATTTTTTTGTTGTTTTGCTTTGTTTTTTTTTTGTTTTTTTGAATGTCCAAAGGACCAGATTTAACTTTTTTAGATTTTTCTACCTGGATTATTGAGCATGCATCAGGAAAACAACGAGTTGTCACTAACATTTAATGAGACAACCACGACGAAGTTATGTGGAAACCATTTAAAATCTCTTATTTACACTAACTTTGTGAAATTGTATGAACATAACTCTTCCAACATGTTTATTTGATCCTCACATTTTCTGAAGCCACCGTATTAAGAAATAGTAACTAATTATCATATAGAAAACTAAAAACCTGTTATGTCTCTGGCTGGATTTTGTATTGTAGGTGAATATCTGGAAGAGTTTTTAGGTAATAAACCATTCAGAGGTGATATTTGTGAGGTGCAGTTGGTAGAGCTGTTGCCTCTCAGCGAGAATGTTGCTGGTTCAGATCCTGGCTGGGGGCCTTTCTGGGTGGAGTTTCCATGTTTTCTCTTTGCTGCGTGGATTTTCTCCAGGTACTCCAGTTTCTTTCCTGAGTTGAGAGTTTAATAAAATGTTGTTTTTCTGACTATTTAACCTGTGATATAAAGTGTTTTTTGTGCATGTTGTTGTGAGTTACCCAGAGGCCTGAGGAGGAGGCCCGACCCGCCTCCTCCCACACGCTATCTAGAGGTTTCTCACCCTAGCTTCTCACGCTCTCTCGTTATCTAGAGGTTTTTTAAGCTTCTCACGCTCTCACGCTATCTCAAGGGTTTTCCCCAGACTTTAAGTCCAGGTAGGCATGTTCTGTTTACTGGGAGATGTTCCCATGTAATGCAGAGAGTATTAAAGTGTGACACTCAGAATTAGAGTTGAAGTCTGCTGTGGATCCTGATCCGATGCCTAGCCAATTGATGTTACCTTTTTACTCGGACTGAAACGGCTTCCCGATCTGGTGTCACAGTGAGGGGCTTGTTACATCAATATCTGATTTGTACTTAATGTACTTGTGCTTTGCTGTATCTGTGGCGGTGTAATAAAATGACACATTATTATTCTAGCAGAAACAGCCTGTGAGTGTTTATTCATTGTTCCAACCATTCACCCGACCCTGTACTTTGTTTAAGATAATTTCATAGAACATTTCTGGCATCACAAACAGAATATCGGGAAGGCTGAGCAATGTTTAAAACCAAAAAAGGAAAAAGAGATTAAAGTTGAGAAAAAGTTGAAGCAGACGCACGAGGAGGCGCGAGTTGAACAGAAAAAAGGTGTACTAGGATGGGAAGAAGCCCCATTTTAGTTGTTAGCGTTGTGTTTGAGAGGTGGAGGGGGGCACCCCAAGCCTTGGAACGATTCTCTGAAAGCAGATAGTCCGGGTGATGTTTTGATCGCTTTGCAGGCAATAGAGGTCAGAAAGACAGGGCTACCGTGTTGCATGTGAGTGTGTGCGACTGCTTGGAAAATACTGTCAGAAACAGGCGCCTGAGGAGGCGCGAGTTGAACAGAATGACTGATGTGGCTTTTGTTGCTCATTTTGGAACTGGATGGGATCCGTCGAGTTGGGACGGTTACATCTGGGGAGACGAGGAGCTTGCTCACTTGTCTAAAATATATAAACAACAGACTGCACAACCCACAGATACTTGGGTAGCTAGGCTGTTGGATAAAGGTGGAGGTCAGGTAGGAGTGAATTCAGCGCATCAACAGGGAGTCAGAGCTTTGCAAGACTCGAGACCTTTGTTTGAAGGTTATGAAGGTTATTCTGATGCAGAGGCAGTCCGACAGATGTTTCCTAGAGAATCGGATTGGCCTGATTTACAGGGGCATTGGGTGACCCTAGGGGGATGCGAGCAGAGATTGGTTCGGCTGTGTGTAAGGAATGCGCTTGCTGTGCATTGGGTAGTAGATTATCAAGTACATGGGGTTCCCCTTCAGATAAGAACAGATAATGGGACCCATTTTACTGGAAAACAAGTGAAAGACTGGTCAGCTAAAAAACATGTTGAATGGATTTATCACACTCCTTATCATCCACAAGCTGCTGGGCTGATTGAGAGAATGAATGAACCGTTAAAAAAAATGTTGAGAAAATTAAATGACACACATGATTTGACTAACTGGAAAGTAAATATGTTGCAGGCTGTGTTTCAATTGAATAACAGACCCATTGCACCAGGCACCACTCCTCTAAATCGAATGATACTCCAGAAAAAGAACATATCAGAATGTGGAAAATTGATGACAGAGCAGAGCTGCCTGACAGAGCAACTCCTGGATCTGCTGGACTAGATTTGAGGACTCTAGAGCCAGTGACATTGATTTCAGGTCAAGTTCAAGTAATAAAAATTGGTCTGGGTCTGCAATGTCCTAAAGACAGGAGAAGAAAAATGGGTGAATGTACCTGTAAACAAATGTTATATAAGAGAAAACTAATGATTCTTCCTCTATCTGTAAGCAGTACTTTTTGTCTCTACAGCTTGATGTTTCCTTGGTCTTTGCTGACTGGACAATCGGGGCCGCCCAGGAGCCAACATGGGAGAAGCTGGTGGCAGGTGCCCGTCAGATGGGAGTGCAAGCTGTTTGGGCATCACGTGCCTTGTCGCAGGTGCCATGGTCCTGATGGTCAACGTCTCATCAGCAACACTAGGACGTGTCTTGGAGGAGGATCATGTGTTCACGTTTGGTTGGAAAAATGCAAGCAAGAACAGAGTGCAAAGTAAGTTCACATGTTTGAAACACACAAAAAAAGGCTGCCTGATAGGGCACAACTGATTGTCCTATGTACAAGTGTCGGGCACGCTACAACAGGAAAACCATCCCAGTGGTACCTAAGGGATGTCAGATTAGAATTTATGTGGAAACCCCACTGTGTGACATGTATAAGAACGGTACATGTAAACCGGATGAAGGAAAAAAAATAGAACAAAGTTTGACTTTACTGCCAATTAAACAAAGGAGAAGGAAACATGCTTCGTTGGCAGTTACCCAAATTGGAGTCTGGATGCCATCAGTAGTCATGACTCAAGAAGAAACGGCCAAAATACTGCTAAAAGAAATAAATTGGCAGTTGAAGATGTGGGGTAACACTGAAGAAATACTCTAAAACATAACCCAGGTGCTGAACTGGACCATGTGTACCTTGCAATCTTTCCATGCACAGCTGCAGAAGGAGCGTTTCCAGAGGGTGGTGACCACATCCAATCACCACGA
This sequence comes from Nematolebias whitei, assembly GCF_014905685.2. Classification (NCBI taxonomy): domain Eukaryota; kingdom Metazoa; phylum Chordata; class Actinopteri; order Cyprinodontiformes; family Rivulidae; genus Nematolebias; species Nematolebias whitei. Next base: position 7,352,022 of record NC_056512.1, read on the forward strand.
GTGGAGGAAGCTGTGGAACATTTCTAGTACATATTGGGTAGCTATAAAACCTGAATTGACAAAGTGTACTGAATATATGTGTGAAGGTTATTGGGTTCAGTATCTTGTAAGTGACATAACTACAGTATGCAGGTATCGTGTTACCTGTAATAACTGTACAAGGCTATTGTTTTTTTGAAAATACAAGGTGAATGGTTTGAGCCACAGACAAATCTCACCTATGACGTGAAACTATGCGGGACGGCTGATAAAGGAGTGGTATGTATTCTGCAAACAGGTCATGTTAACCCATGTTTAACCAAAGATGAGGTATTGTGTGATTGGACTCATGAACCGGCTAGAGACATAAAAAGTCGTCCTCAATTACCTAAGGTGCCTTTCTCTGGATGTGTGTATGGTGTACATCTGTGGACTTGGAACAACCAGACTTATCAATTAACTAATTATAGTTCCACCACTCGACTAACAGAGGTACAATGGCAAACTTTGCACGTACCCTGGCAAGTCTCCCTAGACCGTTTCAAATGCGCATTGAATGGGTCTACAGAGCTGAAACGAATGATTGAATCACTAAAGTCAAACGTGTCTGATCTAACAGTGTCCACCTGCATTGCTCAAGGAAAGGTTTTACATGTGACTAAGCTAATAGAGCAAGCGTCGGCTCACCATTGGTGGGATATATTCACAGGAATGTCATCTACGGCACAATATATATGCAGTATCTCCTTTGCTTGTTTTGATATTATGTATTACCATATTAACATTATGTAACCTGGACACTTGTTTCTATATTAGAAGAGTGAAAAGAAGAATAACTAGTTTGATTTATAACACTGCTTTATAATGAAAATAGTATTAATAATAGAGGACCATTGGTTAGGGACAGGAAACACTACCATGACAATTGACCTTGCAGTCCCAGAGGATATCATGGTATTGAATTATCATGTTAGTGGCAATGTAATTAATCATACTTTTCAGGGTTTTAATTCCCGTTTGGAATTTTTAGATTTTATGTGTGAATCTGTCCAAGAATGGGTTGGCAGGCGATATCCTGAAGATTTTGATTTTGAAGGGAACAATTTTCAAAAATAGTCAGAAAACCAAAGGGTGGAATGAATAAAGAATTCAATAAAATGTTGTTTTTCTGACTATTTAACCTGTGATATAAAGTGTTTTTTGTGCATGTTGTTGTGAGTTACCCAGAGGCCTTAGGAGGAGGCCCGGCCTGCCTCCTCCCGCACGCTATCTCGAGGTTTCTCACCCTAGCTTCTCACGCTCTCTCGTTATCTAGAGGTTTTTTTAAGCTTCTCACGCTCTCACGCTATCTCAAGGGTTTTTCCCAGACTTTAAGTCCAGGTGGGCATGTTCTGTTTACTGGGAGATGTTCCCATGTAATACAGAGAGTATTAAAGTGTGACACTCAGAATTAGAGTTTAAGTCTGCTGTGAATCCTGATCCGATGCCCAGCCAATTGATGTTACCTTTTTACTCGGACTGAAACGGCTTCCCAATCTGGTGTCATGGTGAGGGGCTTTTTACATCAATATCTGATTTGTACTGAATGTACTTGTGCTTTGCTGTATCTGTGGCGGTGTAATAAAATGACACATTATTATTCTAGCAGAAACAGCCTGTGAGTGTTTATTCATTGTTCCGACCATTCACCCGACCCTGTACTTTGTTTGAGATAATTTCATAGAACATTTCCACAGACCAAAAACATGCACGTTAGACTGATTGGTAACTCTAAATTGTCCCCTGGGTGTGTGTGTGTGGGGGGTGTGTGTGTTGTTGTTTGTTTGTTTGTTTCGTTTGTCTCTATGAGTCCCTGTGATGGACTGGAGACCTGTCCAGGTTGTCCCCGGCCATGTCCCCTGCCATGTTACTGAGCTCTCACTGATGGGCTAACCTGCTACAGAATATCAAACAAAATTATCCATCCATCCATTATCTTTTACCCGCTTCTTCCATTTTGGGTCCTGGGGGTCGCCGGTGTCCATGTCCAATAATCACTGTGCGAGGGGCGGGGTACACCCTGGACAGGACGCAAGTCCATCACAGGGCCACATAGAGACAAACGAGACAAAAAAACATTCATGCTCTCACTCACAGGGAAAATTTAGAGCAGGGGTGTCAAACTCATTTTCACCGAGGGCCACATCAGCATAATGGCTGTCCTTAAAGGGCCAGATGTAACTTATAAATGTAACTAAATGTAATGTAATGTAATGTAAAATAAAATGTAACTACTCCTTAATGTTAAATAACTCATTATTTATTATAACTTACTCAAGTGACAATTACAGTTGCATAGAAAACATATGTTTGCTTGTTGCTCTAACATAAATCCTTTTAAATTTTGTCAGCTTATGAAAACCCACATAACTCCATTAATGAAGGATCAGACTGTCCAAGTGAATAAAGAAAAATAACAAATAGTCAAATAGCTTTGAAGACATCCTAAAATTGAGCTGCAAAGAACATGTATGACACGTAGCATTTTACAAAAAAAAGGCTACACACAGCCTTGCATCCAACTGATGGTTTGATGACAACAATTTGCCTGCATACACACATAAGACCTGCAAACATTAAATAATTACAACAGCAGCTATACATAAATAATATGTAATCAACTAAAAAAAAACAAAATAAAGGTTGACTCAGTTCACAACTATATTACTCAAGTTTTTTGGTTAGTCTTTGATGAGGAGATGCTGCCTGTCCTTGAACACACCAAGTGGATTATCTCTCTACTATCGATTGATCATGTTCTGAAAATGATAAACACAAAACAAAATGCAAGCACAATCATTAAATTGCACACAGTTTAACTGTTCTTCTTCTTGGTTGAATTACATTTTATTATATTTTAGTTTTAAAAAAAAAATGCTAACCTGTGTTTTTCTGACCAGATGTCTGACACCGTTTTCCCGTTGCCAGTGTGTCAATGTCTGGCTTTAGGTACTGTGCTGAGGCAATGCGTAGAACAGCATGGATGTTGTCATCCGTGAGGCGTGATCTGTGCTTGTTTTTGTTCAGATTCATTATGGAAAAAAACTGTTAGGTGCTTCCAAACATGGACAGACCACGGGCAGCATGAAGTCGAAGCTGTGGCATCAAACCAGGGGGCATCAGACGGTAAAAGTCCTGGATTGCAGCATCCTGGAACTTTGCTCTCAGGCCACTGTCGCTTTGAAGCTCAATTAGCTCCATCTGAAGTTGTTGGGATGCAGTGCAGACATTGGTGGTGAAAGGATTGGCAAAGATGTCAAAGCCAGACTGTTGTGCTCTGAAGTCAGAGAAGCGCCGATCAAACTCAGTCTTTAACCAGCTCAATTTGGTAGCTAACTGAGCACATGAAAAAGTCTCGGGAAACGAGGCTGACATGCTCTGACAAACAGGAAAGTGGACAAGATTGTCCTGTTTCACTTGCCGCATCCATAAGTCCAATTTACGCTGGAAAGCTGTGATCGTGTTGGACATCTGCGTGATGACTTGTTTGCGTCCCTGCAGCTTCTGATTCAGCTGGGCGAGATGGTCGGTTATGTCACACAACACAGCAAAGTCACACAGCCATGGCATGGCATGGATGTGGAAACACTGCCGCGGCTACCGAGGTAGAAAGGCATTATGGGAAATGTAGTTTTTGGTCAAAGCAAGCTCTTAATTTATTTTTTGTTATTTATTTTTAGACACTCAAAACTTTTAAGCTCTCGCGGGCCACATAAAATGACATGGCGGGCCACATCTGGCCCGCGGGCCTTGAGTTTGACACATGTGATTTAGAGTTACCAATCAGTCTAACATGCATGTTTTTGGTCTGAAAGAGGAAACTGGAGTACCCAGAGAAAACCCATGCATGCACAGAAAGAAAATGAAAACTCCACCCAGAAAGGCACCTGGGCTGGGGTTTGAACCGGAGACCTGCTCGCTGAAAGGCAGCGGCTCTGCCAGTTGGGCCACTGTGCTGCCGTAACCAAAATAATAATAATTATTATTATTAAGCCGATCCTCATCCGCTGGATCGGCTCTCCAAGGTCCCCAGTTGTAAAAGGGTAAAGATTATCCACTCGAGGTTGGGATTGAGGTGCTGCCTCAAATGGAGGAGTTCATGTATCTTGAGTTTTAATTCACGAGTGGGGGAAGAATTGAGTGGGAGATTGAGAGACAGATTGGTGCAGCATCTGTAATATTACAAACTCTGTGCCAGTCCATTGTGGTGTAGAGGGAGCTGAGCTGTATGGCAAAACTTTCTGCTTACTGGTCAGTCTACATTCCTTCCCTCACCTATGGCCACAAAGTCTGGGTATTAATTAAAAGAGCAAGGTCACAAATACAAGCTTTTGAAAGGTGTTTTTTTTTTTTTTTTTTTTTTCACAGGGTAGCTGGACTCTGCCTGCAGCCACTGAGACCTGACTTCAGAACAAGTAGAAGATGATGGATGGATGGATGGATGGATGGATGGATGGATGGATGGATG
>NC_056512.1:7356607-7362095 GCF_014905685.2 Nematolebias whitei
ATGGATGGATGGATGGATGGATGGATGGATGGATGGATGGATGGATGGATGGATGGATGGATGGATGGATGGATGGATGGATTCCTGACTTGGTTTGGGAGTCTGCTTTGGGTGTCAAAACATAAAGTTTAGGGTCTTAAGTTGAGTGTAGAAAATAAAATTAAAAAATGAAAAATATAATGATGAATATAACCCAAACAGAAAAAGCCATGACACAACTACGTAAGTGTGTGGTGACGTATATGTTACGCAGAGCTTGAGTCCAGAAGGCATTAGCGGTAGCAGGATAGGCTAGGCTAGGCTAATCTCCAACATGCATTAAGTTTTCGCTTCAAAATGAGTGCCCATGACCGTCAGAATGTGACTGAACAAGTTTTCACAAGTGAAGAGAAAGCAGATGACATAAACAATAAGAGAGGAAAGACTAACTCAGCAGTGTGGAAGTGGTTCGACTTTCTAAGAGCCGATAAACTGCAGGTTTCAGTCAGTGTGCTGCAAAATGTGAGAGAGTCGTTCCAACTAGCAGTGGGAACACATCAAACTTGTTTCATCTGAAGAGTTTCCACTTGATAGAATATGCTGAGTCTGAAGATGAAGGACAAAAAACTTTTAGCCAACGTGTCCCTAAAACATCATCCCCAGTTGTATCAAAAGAGAAACCCATTTGCTGCATGTGTTATTGGGTTATGTTGTTTAAAGTTCAAACTATTAATATTGACAAGTTGAGAGTTTTATGTATATTTGACAGTGATTTCAAATTTCTTTGAAGGCTAAATGCAAATAAAAGGTGAACATTAATTTATTTGTACAGTTTGTACAGTTTTTCTGAGACTTTTAGATTGTTTATATCAATATCAAATTATATAGTTATTGACCGAAATTAAGAAATATATTGTGATAAAAGCTTTGGCCATATCGTCCAGTCCTAAGGTAAAATATGTTTGTTTTTTTGTTTTTTTCATTCATTCAACCTTTATGTAGACAAATTAATCCCCCTGAGCCTCGTTTTTCTGCATTAATAAAATATACTGTACCAATGGTTGTGGTCATTATGAACTTATTTTAACAAGCTAATTGCAATGTTTGCTAGCTTTAACCAGGTGTAGTTTGAGTTGAGTTGGGAACTTTGTTCGATTGGAAGCTAAAATGTTTGGGAATGACTGTTTTAGAAAGAGTGTTTGCTTTATTTTATTATTTTTTTTTATTATTATTTTTTTTTTAGATGGCCTCCCTTCTCCCCTTACAGCCGTCCTCTCCACACCATTATTATGAAATATTTATTCTAGTGACTATCTAGTGTAGGCTTTTTTTTTTTTTTTTTTTTTAATAGGATAGAAAGAAAGAAAAGACAAAGTAAGACTCCAAAATATAAGAAATATACACAAAGAGAGTCTGTTCACCTGCAAAGAACATGACAAAACACAGCAACAAAATACATATGTATAAAGAACTTAAAATATTCATGGCTTTGCAGTAAGTTTCCATAAATATATATACCCATACCTACGCCTATATACATACATACATACATACATACACATGAATATACATTCATATACATATCTATATATCTACATATAAAGCCTACATAAGCATCCCTGCTTCTATTTGTGTGTGGTTGTGAGCATGCATAAGTGTATAAGGCTTCTCTAGAACATTTAATAGTAACTGTGAAGCAGCAGAGACCCGACTCCCAAGACCAGAGGCAGACGAAAAAGGGGGGACCAGAACCCAAGACCCCAGGAGGGACCCCGACTGCGGAGCCCCCAGGGCCACCCACACAGGACGAACCACTCACCCACCCCCCAGAACGGACCACAGGGGAGAACCGGAAGATCCCCACCAGCGACCACATACAGTGACCCCCCGGGGCCAACAGCGACAAACTCATAGGCCCGGAACCCGCCGCACCGATGTAGGTCCAGGTCCGGGCACCGAGGCCCGGGCACCGAGGACTCACACCACCCAGGCCAAGGCCCGACAGGGCCAGAGGACCCGAGCCCCACCAGGCAGACACCAGGCCGAGCCGACACACGCCCAAGCGCCCAGCCCCCGACACCAAGGGCCCCAAGTGCGCCGGCAGGCAAGGGCACACCCCACCAGGGGGCCGCGTGATAGGGGCGCGATGCCAAGCACCCCCAGTTGTATCAAAGAGAAAAACAAAAAAATGTGTTTGCTTTTGACATTTGGCAGCTGTAGCTGACTGGTTAGAGCAGTCGTCCTCCAATGCAAGAGTTGGGGGTTCGAATCCACCAGCAGCCACATGCTGAAGTGTCCTTGGGCAAGACAATGAACCCCTCGTTGCCTCCGATGTGTGTCCTGTTGGTGTATGAATGTGATAAAGAACTGATCAGTCTCTTTAAAATGATTTGTTCAGCTTTGTAGAGATCTAGTAGAGTGCTCTATGAATGGATGAATGAGACACAGATTGTAGTGTAAAGAGCTTTGAGTATCTCTATAAGATAGAAAGGAACTATATAAATACAGTCCATTTGACAGAACATTAGTTCCAGCAGCTATAGACGAGTGTGGCGCTCAATATTTAATCATTTAGTTGTTCCAAGAGTCTCTAAATGGAGAAATGTTAGTGTCTCTGAAATAAACAGCACAGATATCTTCACCTTTCAAACCAAATTAAAATGTTTTGACTTGACAGTTTTTTTAATGACCTATTTTTCCATTCAATGTCTCTTTGTGTTACTGTTTCACTCTGTTTTACTTTTATTGATGTTATTTGTATTGTTTTTATTTCGTTGTATGTTTTGCATTTGTATGATGTTTAATTGGTTTTATATTTGAGTTTTTCTAGGTTTGATATTAAGCATTTTCACTTCAATTTGTGTTTGAAAAGTGCTACATAAATAACGCTGATCAGTTGAATAAAATATGAGAGTTGCTAGTTATTTAATTTTTATTAGAATATTTGAATGGAAATTTTAATCATTTGACTGACAGTATATTTATAATTAGTATGAAATGATTTTATGATCTTTGTCTTTAATAAATAAATAAAAAATACTATAAATATTTGGTTCTAAGATGTGAGTTCTTTTTGTCGTTTTGTTTGGGAGACGAACCGCGGCTTTCTGGTCCCATCTCGCCTCAAAACTGGTGGGAAACTCATCTTTTCATCCGCGTAGGAATTGAGCAAAACATTTGTTATGGCTCTCTAGCAGACAAAGTGCATGATGTACAAGCGCACGCACACATGCACGCACGCACTCACAAAAAAATGATTACAGGCCTGATTGTTATATTTATTAAAACAACTCATGACACGCGCCTTTGCTGCCTTCCTTTGATAACGTGAAAGGCAGCATGGATCATTTTAGCCCTTTAATAAAATAGTTCTTCTCCATTAAAAAAAACAACAGCAAAAACAATCGGGACTGGGGGCTTTTCGTGCGTATTTTTGGGCCACGTGACTAGGTTTTTCCCTTGCCGACTCATTTCAGCATTTATAAAACATTTTCATCACTCAGGCCTTGTTGTACAGCACTAAAACAGACTCATTGAGTCTGAAATCTTATCACGAGCACGAGGTCTTTTTATTACAAAGACTAGTCGGTTTATGGTTGTTCTTCAGAGGAACTAATATAATAATTTAATAGGCTAAAAAAATGCTATTATAGTAATTCATATTTTAATAAAACTTAAATGGGCTTTTTATTTAAATGTTTATGTTTTCTCACCTGCAGATTTATAGTTAAAATGGTTTATTAAAATTATATTTTCCAAGTGTTTTAAAAAACACTGGCGGGCAAATACAATTATAAAATGTATTAATTGTCAGCAGAATAAAGCATTTTATTTTTGAGTCACTTCTAGAACAAGCTTTTCAAAGTCTCGTCCAAATCCGTTTTAAATCTTTTTTAGCTCTAAGTGTTCTCACATTGACTAACTGTGAAAATATGCGTGTTGTGCAACACCCTGCAGAGAAGCGCTGAGCGGTTTGCAGATAATGTTTTCAAGCTTTTGGAGACCAGTGTTCCCAATTAACTCTCTGTCTTGTTATGTGAGCCCACAGGGTGGAGGCCCTGCATGCGAAAAGGAAAAAATTCCCGCAGCCTGTGGTCTGAGAAGAGGACTGAAAACTATCCTGAGCATCCACGAGTGTCGCGCGCAGATCATCCGTAAACAAGTGAGCTCAGTGCTCGGGTTATACATCGGTGAACTTAAAGCAGCAATGAGTCGTTCTTGCCTGAGTCTGAAGCTGCAGGAACATTTTAACCTTGCTGCTTGTTGAGTCAAATGCGTGCGACATATTCTTGAAGAAGAAGAAAAAAAATCCTTAAGTCCTCCGTGTCAGATAAGTGATGTGAGGCCGTTTCAGGTATTCACAAATAAACCTGCTCAATCGATTTCCATTCCAGATGCATACTTTCATTATTCTTATAATAATCGGAGCTGCGCTCCTCATAAATAACAGCGTTAACCCTCACGAGCAGCACAGCTGACTTTTATTCTTCATAAATAACAACGTTAGCTGCAAACACAGTCCCTGCTCGGATTTATTGGCTCACTGAAGCCTGCACCTCCAAAGACTCCGATCCACGTCTCCCCACACTATGGTGACGTCAGCAGTCCCTCCTGCCGTCGGACTGTCAGTTGAGACGGTTTTATTCAAGAGGCTCGGGTCCTGATCCAGAGCGCAGAGAAACCAGACTGCAAAAACCTCTTCACATCCAGAGTTCGCGTCATTAGAGGCCGCGCGCAGGAGGCCTGCAAACCCGGAGCTGCCGCCCTCCTACAGCCTTTCTGGCCTTAAATTGTCCCCAAAATGCGCTGCAAAGACAAGAGGCACCACTGCACGCGCAAGAGGACCAGCACTCTGAGAAACTGGTCGAAAGAATAATCCAACATGTGTTGGTTCCTCTTTTTTCAGCTACTGCTTTATGCAGAACGTTTGTTGGCATGATTAAATCACTTTAACTGAGTCTGCGGCGCTAAAATCATCACTTGTTTTAACCTTAGTGTGATTTTTAATTTTAATTTTAATTTAATTTTATTTTTGTCATCAACACTCTATCTTCATCATCGTCATTATTTAAATCCTCCACGGTGCCAAAGGTTTTAACAACAAACTGCAAAACTGCACAACTCAATTAAAGAATGAAGTTTCTATAACTCACATAGTGAGGAAGAAAATGGAGAAACCTAATCCCACAAACACTCTACGAGATTATTTTAGAATCAACTCATTTGTTTGACATTTTAGGAGGATTTTTGGTTCTTAACTTTTTTACAAGCTGTTTTTAATCTGATCTTACTTAACTGTTACTGATAAATCTACAGTTTTTGGTTTTGGAAGTAAAAACATCATGTTGGGCTCAGACAAATCCTTAAATCTGATCAATAAATTGGGCTATTTCTGTCATTTCAAGTTTCATTTTCCGACTAAGAAATTTTCCAGTTATTGAAAACCTGAAGTTTTTACTTGACTGTAGGGGGATCAAGAATAAAACTCAACCCTGGGGGGGGGGGGGGG
>NC_056512.1:7362195-7362568 GCF_014905685.2 Nematolebias whitei
GTGTAATATTTACTCCATTTATTATAATGACCCAGTTAACATTTAAATAAAACATATTCTGAGTGTTGGAGTTAATAAACTTGGAACGACGTTTTGAAAAGTGCTATATTAAAACAGTTAATTATTATTTAGGATAAACAGCATACAATTAGATTACTACTTAAAAAAAAAAAAAAATAGATGACTACTTTTTGACTTCATGCAGCGTGTACTGACTAAGGTGATGACGTCATCCTTCAGAGACTGCGGAGGAACGGCTCATTTAAAATAATATTACTGTATAAAGACAAACCATATGAGGAAGGGAAGAGAGGCAGAATTGGTGGTAGAGGTGTTGTGTGTGTGTGTGTGTGGGGGGGGGGGGGGGGGGGGG
>NC_056512.1:7362668-7363947 GCF_014905685.2 Nematolebias whitei
GGGGGGGGGGGGGGGGGGGGGGGGGGGGGGTTGCGTGGAGGATAGAGAGAGCGACAGACAGAGAGAGAGAGCGCTCTTAGACAGAAGACAGTGACAAAAAAACCTCCTGATGTCTCTTTTCTTCTCCTGCGTTTAGTAAACTCACGCGCATCCTGGATAATGTCCGAGGATGTCCATTTCTGGGACTTTGAGCAACTATTACGTGGACTCCATCATAAGTCCCGAGGGCGATGAACTCTCGGGACCAGCCCGTTTTCCCGGTGTGCAGTACTCCGGGTCCAGCTCGGCTGTGAGCGCGAGCGGCAGGCAGCCGGTCGGGGCTGCGCATGTGGACCCATCCGAACCGTACCCGTCCTGCAGCTTTCAGCCCAAACCTCCGGTCTTCTCGTCCTCCTGGGGCTCGTTCGGCCCGCATCACAGTGTGGGTGGCCTCTCCGCGGTTTACCATCCGTACCTTCCAGCACAGCACGTGCCCGCGGCAGAGACGCGCTACCTTCGCTCCTGGTTGGAGTGCGCGCCGCGTGACTCGGACCCGGGCCCAAGCCAAGCAAACCAGGTCAAACTAGAGCCCCAGCTCGGCCATAAAGGTGGAGAGATCCCGCTCAAACCCAGCGGGCAGCACCAGCACGAGACCACAACGTACATCTTTGAGTCAGCGCGCGAGCTGAGTCACCATCCCGCAGCCGGCGCGGGCCCGGGGTTCGAAGACAAGGACGTCTGCGACGGAAGTAAAGACAAAGACAGCGTGGATCAAAGTAAGTTCTGAAATAAGAGGCTGCGGAGGAGGAATGGAGAGGAAGACTGTAAATGTTTTTAATGCTGCCATAAAACAAGAACAAAGAGCGCCCCGCCACCCCCCACCCCCACGCGCCTTACTTGACTCACGTTAGCCCGAAAGATCTTGCATGAGCCTCACAACCATTTTATGAAGGAAGAAGAATAATCTGATAAGTATCTGCTTTAATCTGTGCTCTCACACAGCTGGAAGGATGGAGGAGCTTTCAGGTTATTCAGTGACATCATGACTTCTTCTCAAACAGAACAGGATCTCAGGGTGTGTGTGGGGGGTGGGGGGGATTATGGCCAGAAGTCCTGCTTTTATTTTTGTTTTAAAGGCCATCCGCGGCCTCGCAACGCGCCATTTAAAAACTAAAATTATTTCAACAAAACATCGATGAACAAATTCACACTACAGAATACAATCTAATATTTCTCTGATGGGGGACTTTCAGATCTATCTATCTATCTATCTATCTATCTATCTATCTATCTATCTATC
>NC_056512.1:7363957-7364343 GCF_014905685.2 Nematolebias whitei
TCTATCTATCTATCTATCTATCTATCTATCTATCTATCTATCTATCTTTTTTTTTTTTTTTTTTGTATGAAGGTTTACATTTTGGAAGCTAGTTTATGGTTTTCTCCCCCCCAAAAACATTTTTTTGAAGTCAAATTGTCATTGTGAAGAAATGATCATAAGATGTTTTCTCCAAAAATTGAATTCGCGCGCGAGAAAAAAAAAATCCTCTTCCTCTTTAAAATGTAGCGTGATGTGTTTTTAATAAGGCGGTGAATTTAGAAGTTATTGGTCTTTTGATGCGCTCACAACGCAGTATAGAGCACGCGCTTTACTGCACAGAAAATAAAAAAAAAATAAACGACACACACTGATGCACAAAACGTTATCGCTGTATCGCTGAGCAG
>NC_056512.1:7364443-7371070 GCF_014905685.2 Nematolebias whitei
CACACACACACACACACACACACACACATCTGAACAGTACGAGCTAGATGGAGCCTCGTGTCCTGAACTGCTCTTTATTGTCTCGTGGAGCGCGCGGAGTTACCTGCTGCTATTTACAAGAGTTAATAATCTGATCCGTTTTTACGTTGCACTTTTAGTTTTACTTTTTATGTTTGTTTTCATTCATTCAACCTTTATTTATACAGGCTGGTCTCATTGAGCCACGAGGACTCATTCACAAAGGGACCTGTTTTTTTTATATATATATATATATATATATATATATATATATATATATATAAACAGAAGAAAATAGATATCTATTATATGCAATATACTATTGTTGTACTTTTTCTTCTCTTTTTTTGTGTGTATCAATATATTGAACTATTTATCTCTGTGTTATTTCTCGCCCCTGAACACTGGTGCCTGTGCGTTCATCCGTCTGTCTGTTAGCAAAATATAATTTCATAAACTGCTGAAGGGATTTTAATGAAATTCTCATAAACTAATTATTTAGGTGTTTCAACCGGAGTCAGATTGATTCAAGCTGGGAGCGGACCTTAAAACACAAAGTTTGGTACAACATGCTCAGTGTGAGTCTCTCAACAGATGGTGGGCACCAAAGAGATATTTTAAAACTTTGAATACAAAAGTAAACTTTTGTCTGTTAGCAATATAACTCAAAAACCACTAGACATATTTTAGTTATATTATCCAAAAGTAATTTGTGGTTGTCCGATTAAAATGTGGTGTTAAATCAATTTAAGATGGCTGCCACAGTAAATCACCCAAGACAACCAACGTCTCTCGTGAAGTTTACAGACGTTGAGCCAAAGCTTGGTGTGATAGCTTAGCGGCATTCACAGTACACAGTCTGAATGTTATAACAGATTTTAGTGAAACTCTTTGAATAAAATCTCCAGACGTCAATTTATTTTACAAACATTAAGCTCAGATCTGATCTCAGGTCCTCCTTCCCAGAATAAAATGTATGAGATCATCATTGACTACATTTGTCCAAACCTGCTCAAACCCTGTCTCTCCTTATCATAAGAGACATTTTGTTTAAAACCCATGAAAGACAGTGAGTGATATGCATTTCTGCAAGGTTTTTTTTGTTGCGTTGTTTTGTTGTCATCCCCTTTTTTTACCATCTCTAAGATTCTTTGTTCTTTGAGATGCTATAGATGTTATGATCCAACAGTTTCAGCTGAGAAACCTCAGTTCCTGAATTATTTGCACGTGACTACAAATACCTCAAAGTGTCATTGTTATTGGATGAAGACGGTTTTAAAATGATGTTGATGTTTATGTCCCAAAACAGACTTTTTAAAATTATTTTTAGAAAAGTCAAACAGTTTCTTTCTTGTATTTCTAACAAAATGCTGCTTTTCTGCTCTCCTCCTCCAAAGTCATAAATGTGACCATGTTCCAGGGTTTAAACTGGGATAGTGGCTCAATTGTGATCAAACCAGGACCTTTGAATGTATGCCTCTTTCTCTGTTCAGTAAAAAAAAATGGTATAAAGAAATATTAATCATATATACTTGACAGCAGTAGGTTTCCCACCCTATTTTTCCAAAATAGCTGTATTTGGAAAAATATTTCTTGACTTTTTAAAACCCTCCCGTTCAGTAAAGAGCCGCTGGTCTACAGGTTTTCTTTGTGTTGTCCGTGCTGGGCAGCCATCCAGAATAAACCACAGGATTACTCTTCAGTTGGTCTGCTGCTGCTGGGCAGAGGAGGAAAGTTATTACGCTGGTTGAACAACCTCATTAATTGGTCTGTTCCTTTTGGTGGATGGGAGCTATGGGTGTAAGAGTTTGGGGTGACAGGGATATATTTCGGGGTGGGGGCAGATAAAATACGACAGAGAGATGTAATAACACGCCTTTGGGATATACGAGAGGTCAATTTCTGCAACTATTAGGGTGAAATTGCAAAGGGAAGGGAAAAGATAGGATGTTATAATGTTTGTTTTTTTCATTTTGTTTGCTGTTTCTATGCATTCATCAAGGTGGACACACACACACACACACACACACACACACACACACACACACACACAGAGATCGATGGCACATGCATGCCATTGACAATATGTGTGTAGTCAACTCTGTCCCACGTCGTTCACAACAAGTCTCTGCACAAGTATCCATCCTTTCATCGTGCGTACATCCAAACCACACATTATCTGAAAGTTGTTTGAATGGTTGAGTTCCACCTCCCTCAACCCTCTTTCCCTTCTCCCCCCCCCCCCCACTCACACACACACACAGCTTTCACTCCCCTCCATCCCCGTTCATAATTTTAGATGACAGCCATGCTTGTGGCCTAGCTTCAACGGTAATGGATGGTTTTCAAGGTGATTATACTCCTAAGGCATGAAAAGCACCCACTTCAGTGTGTGTAGGGAACACTACATGACTTTATGTCCCGCTGCCACACCCACACACACGTGCACAAATTTGCACACCTCTTTTCCAGACATTACATTTTGCTCTGAAATGTAATTGATCTTCTACACGATGGCCTTGTGGCTGAACATTGATTCCAGAGGGTAGTGAGGACACATTCATTGACGATGGCTGCTAACTATAGCCTGACGAGGAGGAGAGGGCAGGTATCACTCACACACACAGAGAATGACCGTTCTGTGGCTGTGACCTTCATTTGCTGTTAACTGTGCTCAGTCTTGTTCTCACCCACAAGTCCACTCACATTTGCTTAACATAATTTCAAGTTTCAACTGTTTACCTACAGAAGATGCATCTATGAAAGCAAAATCTGTATATAGGTCCTAACCTATGTGTAATGCTGAGTTCTCTGATTTATGTAATTTGGGGGGTTGCCTGAAGCAGCACCTATTATTATCCACCTGAAAACAGTCTTGCTTTTCTATTGACTTTAATGTGACCTGAACCACAACATGTACCCCCACACATCTGATATCAAAACGGCTCAGCACCGTGAGGTGTGCTGTTACTTTTGTTGGCATTTTCAGTTACCATGGCAACATGATTTACAAAGATGCCATTTTTTCTTATTGATAAAACACTCGAGAACTTTTAAGAGCTTCTAACCGCCACACTGAGGTCACATGACCAAGAGTGGATAGGTCCCTGAACAAAACACTGATTAACTTTTGGAGCCATTTTTATTCAAGATGGCTGCCACAGCTACCTCAGCAAACACAAAGAATTGACTATAACTCAGTTAGTCTTTGAAATATTCAATTCAATTCAAAAATACTTTATTAATCCCAGAGAGAAATTAAGTGTTGTCATAGCTAATCATCTTGGTTTCATTCAAGAGTTGTTATGCTGATAGCTGTGGGCAGGAAGGATCTCCAGCAGCGGAGTCAACGAATCTGGCCACAGGTACTGATCCATCCACCTGGATCCAGCTTGCTGTCAGATCTGGTGGGCCTCTAGGTCCTCCTGGGTAGCAGGACTGCCTGACTGCTGGGTAGAATTCCTCCCTGAGCGATAGTCACTCCTCCCAGCAGTCTGAAGAGCTTCTCGTCACCACGGACAGAGAGCTTACGGTGTCGGGGGATGATCCCGGTCCTCCCGTTGTCAAAAGCTGAGTTTCCCACCAGCTCCATGATCTTGGTTGTCAGGTACTCAAGCACAGCCACCAGGTTGATGGAAATTCAACCACAGTGCCTCCTTTTCAACTCATTTGGGGCTGTAACTGATGTATTTGAGCTTTTGAGATGCTAATCAGCTGCTCCTGGTTGTTAAAAAAAAACCTTGTCGCCATGGTTACGCATTATAACAAATGCCCAAAAGTAAAAAGGTTTCTATAAAAATCCTCCCAGCTGCACAGCATCCAATAGAAGAAGTAATCATCTGAAAGAAAGTGATTTACATCCAGATAAAAGAGGAATTAAAGTTTTCAAAAGCAATAACACAGAATTAATGTAACAGAGCTGCTTGAACATGTAGCCACCCCAAGCGGCGCAATTCTAGAACTTAATTGACATGAAATTTGGTTTGGTCTATCTGAGAGTGAGTTGTTTTATATTCCTAATGCATATTACAAACCCACGATGGCTGCCTTAGCTAAACAGGAATAAATACGATAGCTATTTTAAAAGATACTGAGCTGAAATTTGCTGATGGCAATGCACAACACATCCTGAATTCAAATCTAAAAATACAAGATGGCCACCAAAGCTAATTCCAAATTGCTATATCTCAGAAGTTTTAGAGCTATTCAGCTGAAATTTGGTGTACTGGTAGCTGGGAATGATCCCTAATAGACAGATTGCAAATTAAAAATCCAAGCTGACCACCTGAGCTAAAAAGGAAAAATGCCATAAATCAGCAGTTTTTAGAACTATTACGATGAAATATGGTGTAGTGGTAGCTGAGAGCATAGTACTGCCAAATCAAAATTTTTAAATGGCCGCATTGTGGCAGTTTCTGTCAAAGTTCTCCAGGGACTTTGTAGTTAGTTTTATAAACAAACTTAATTTAAAAAGAAAAATACAATTTATGATCAGAAATTTGACAGCATGGACGTTTGAATACATACAAAGTAAAAAGTAAAAATGGTCTTTCACCCAAAAAGCACGAATAATTCAGCTGCCTTTACAATATCTTTTTTAGTACATATGAGTGAAACAAATGTAAATGGTAAATGGACTGTATTTATATAGCGCTTTTCTATCTTATTTCAAGATACTCAAAGCGCTTTACACTACAATCTGTGCCTCATTTACCCATCCACACAGCACTAGATCTCTACAAAGCTAAAAAAATTATTCCAGATACATGTTTAAATGCTATTTGTTTCTAAAAACAATGAACAATTTTAAATGGAAAACTGCTGTTTTATAATTGTAATAATTATAGTTGAATCAAAATTTCTTTCAAAGCAGTCTTTTTAATCAATTTATAGCACATTGTTGATCACAAATATAGCAATTTATATCTTAAAATAATCCATATGTTAAATAATGTGGGCACATACTTAATAAAAACACTGGCTTGTCAAATATTTATTTTCTCAATCTCCAATGGGGTAAAAAGTCCTTAACAAGAACATAAACATAATAATAACTCAAGATCGGTGAGAGTTGACACGAAAGCAGTGGAATAAAACATGAACTCATTAACCCTGTAATTAAAAACAGACTGCAGCCACCCAACGTTAAGATTGCAGGAGAAGAACTAACTAATTCTTTCTGCCTGACATAAACAAGGAAGGTTAAGCTTCATCACAAAACTTAAAACAGCTGTAATTAGCAGAATTAATCTAAAAATAGCAGAAATGTACTGAAATAATAAAAAAAAAAAAAAATATGAAAAGGAGTGTAAAAAGCCAGAATTAGCAGAAATAAAGCCTAAAGGAACAGGAAAAACTGGAATTAGAAGAAATAAGCTTAAAAAGCACAAAACAGTTGAAATGTGTTAAAAAAAAATCAGCTGAAAGTACCTGAAAGAGCAAAAAAAGCTGAAATTAGAACGAAAATGAAAGAGCACAAAACATGATTTAGGTAGAAAGAAGCTGAAAAGAGCAAATAAAAGCTTAAATAGCTGAAAGATTGCCAAAAAGCTAAAATTAGCAGAAATATGTCTAAAAATATAGCTGAGAAAGCAGAAAACAACTGAAATTTGCCAAACGAAGCAGAAATTAGAAGGAAGAAGCTACAATTAATTTCAAAAGCTGAAAGAAGCACAAACAGGTTTAAATTAGAAAAAAAGAAGCTGACTGGATCAGAAAAATGCTAAAATAAGCTGAAGGAAGCTGAAAATAGCAGAATTTAAAAAAAAAAATAAAAAAATAAAAAAGCAAGGTAGAAATGGTGGTGAAATGAGCAGTGAAAGGCTGTGAAGAGCACAAAAGGTTTGAAGGATCTGACGAGAGCGCCACACTTTGTCCATGGCCAAAAAAGCTAAATATTCAAAAAAGCTAAAATTTCACAACTCCCAAAAGTCATAGGAATGTCACTAATGAGCTCCACATTTTACTTTTGAATAGTTAAAATTGCACAAAAATTACAGATTGTTAAACGGTAAAAAATGCATTGAAGAAAAAATGGATCCCGTGCTTCATAATCATTCACACTATTAGCAAATCATTAGCTAATATGAGCAGAACTTTAGCTAAAAGCTGAAAGAAGTAGTATGAAACCTAAAAAATAAACCAACTAAATTGGTATATTTAGTTTAAAGATGGGGGCAGCACGGTGGCGCAACTGGCAAAGCTGCTGCCTCTCAGCGAGCAGGTCCTTGGTTCAAACCCCGGTCCAGGGTCCTTTCTGGGTGGAGTTTGCATGTTCTCTCCGTGCATGCGTGGGTTTTCTACGGGTGCTCCGGTTTCCTCCCACAGACCAAAAACAGCATGTTAGGCTGATTGGTAACTCTAAATTGTCCCTAGGTGTGAGTGAGAGAGTGAATGGTTGTTTGTCTCGTTTGTCTCTATGTGGCCCTGTGATGGACTTGCGACCCGTCCAGGGTGTACCCCGCCCCTCGCACAGTGATTGCTGGACATGGGCACCAGCGACCCCCGTGACCCAAAATGGAATAAGCGGGTAAAGAAAATGGATGGATGGAGTTTGAAGATGGAAAAAAATATTATATATATATATATATATATATATATATATATATA
>NC_056512.1:7371170-7372443 GCF_014905685.2 Nematolebias whitei
ATGGATGGATGGATGGATGGATGGATGGATGGATGGATGGATGGATGGATAAGCTGCTGTAACAATACATTGATTGGAGCTGTTTTTCTTCAGCAATAATCAAGACTGTGGAAACTGAAGGTGCTGAGGGTGCTGTACCACCCCCTTTTTGATGACTAGATAAAACATGTCAACAACAAAAAAAATACTTATTTAACGAGTGCACAGATTAAAACAAAAACAAATGTAGTGTAACTGTTATCTAGTGTTTGTTTTCTTTTAGGTGGTACAGTTCATCTCTCTTCTCTTACCATACCTTCTCACAGCACCTCTTATAAAAACACATTTCCATGATCTAATCCCAAATGCTGCAACATCATTTCACTTTGGTCACTTTGGCATTTAGACTTTTGTCAGAAAATCAACTCTGCTTCTCCATTCAGAGGCTTTATGATTATGGGCAAGATATACTTTCTTCATCTTGTTTTAAAAAAAAAAAGCAATGTCCATTTAATATGATCTCAGTTAAGTTTGGTAACCTACCCAAGTGATAGTTTGGAGGACGTGGGTTCTTCTTGTATGAATTAAACAAGTTCAATTATGTCAGCGGTTTTGGATGTTATCAGCCCATTAAATTGCCAGTATTAGTTGTTATCATCCCCATATGCAGTGGTGAGACTGTCTAACCTACCTCCTAGTAGGTTAGACAGTAGTAGGTTAGTATGGTTAGTATGTTATTATCGTTATTATTGCTGATAATAGGCAGCGTCACAAGGGGGTAAACCAGGAAGTGTCTTTTTTGGGTTTTTTTCAGCTTATGTAACTTTTTTCCTAAGCCTAACCTTACACCTGACCCAGAGGACCAACCCTAAACTTAACCCCATTACCCTTGTGCCTAAACCTAACCAAGACCCTAAACCTAATCGCCAGACCCTTTACTCTAAACCTAACCAAGTGAAGCTATTATGATCGCTAACAATGCTAACAACGTACCTTTAAACCCACTAGGAAGTACAGTAGGGGCAGTCTGAACGCTACATATGGGGATAACAACAAATAACAGCCATTTAATGGCTGATAACATTTTGAAGCGGGTGATTATGTTCTGTTCTTAAGACAACTATGTGTGTGACTTTTGTTTTTTGTACTTTTTAAATTATGCAAATTAATTTTATATCCTATAGAAATCAATTGAAATCTGTATAATTACAATAAAACATTGTTTCCTGAAATCTGCCTTGACATATTTGCTATACTTTTTGTATCTGCATAGTCCTTTATTTTGTATATGTAT
>NC_056512.1:7372543-7393723 GCF_014905685.2 Nematolebias whitei
CATACATACATACATACATACATACATACATACATACATACATACATACATACATACATACATACATACATACATACATACATACATACATACATACATACATACATACATACATACATACATACATACATACATACATACATACAGGGGCTGCTGTGGCTGGGTGGTTAGAGCAGTCGTCCACCAATGCAAGAGTTGGGGTTTCGAATTCACCAGCAGTCACATGCTGCAGTGTCCCTGGGCAAGACACTGAACCTCTCATTGCTTCCAATGTGTGTCCCATCAGTGTATGAATGTGATCTAAAACTCTGATTAGTCTCTTTAGAATGATTTGTTCAATTAGCTTTTTAGAGATCTAGTAGTGTGCTGTATGAATGGGTAAATGAGGCACAAATTGTAGTGTAAAGCGCTTTGAGTGTCTTGATTATATAGAAAGGTGCTATATAAGTACAGTCCATTTACATACATACATGCATTCATCCATTATCTTTTACCCGCTTTTTCCTTTTCGGGTCACAGGGGTCACTGGTGCCCATATCCAGCAGTCACTCTGCGAGAGGCGGGGGACATGGACAGGTCTCCAGTCCATCACAGGGACACATAGAGACAACCGAGACAAACAACCATTCCCTCTCTCACCTAGGGACAATTTAGAGCATATTGTCAAACTCAAGGCCTGGGGCCAAATGTGGCTCTCGTTGACATCTTATCTGGCCCCAAGATGTTATTTTAAATGTAAAATACTTTTATCACTTCATTTTTTTCAGTAATCTTTGATTATGATGTCAAAAGTGCAACAGACAATGTCAAATGAGACCAGTCAAACTCTTGTTGAGGAGTCTTTGACCAAGAAACGATGTTGGGTATCTAACTTGAGTTAATGTAAATTCTGAAATTGGCCCTTAGTTTGAAAAATGTTTTAATGTTGGCCCCCTTTTGTAAGTGGGTTGGACATTCCTGATTTAGAGTTACCAGTCAGCCTAACATGCATGTTTTTGGTCTCTGGGAGGAAACTGGAGTACCCAGAGAAAACCCATGCAGCACAGAGAGAACATGCAAACTCCACCCAGAACGGTCCCCAGACTGGGATTTGAACCAGATTAACCTGCTCACTGAGCGGCAGCAGCTCTACCAACTAGTACCATGCTGCCTTGTCAATTTCATTAGAATTAAAATCTAATTTTCCAAATTGAGGTCCTTCAAATAATTATTTACAACAAATAAGATGTTAACAGTTCATACTTGTTCTATAAAATCCCACTTTATAATTAAAGAATATCATATATTGGCATATTTTTCCCTTTTTTCCTGTTGTTTTATTTCTAGAGAAACATCACAATTACTTGTTTGGCAAAAAAAGAAAAATTGTGGTAACTGAAAAATGTTTAGAGGCAAAATGGCAGCCTAGTAAACATGGCGAGACCAAAAAGAAACAAAGGTCATAATTTTCTGTCTATATAAATAGGAACATCCAACCAAAGAGCCCTTGTTTGTGCATCTTAACATTATGATTTTCCATTTCAGAGTTCAGTCACCACAATGACAGACTGCTTTAGGCCCACTTTTTCTTTAGGTGCATGTATACTTCAAAAGGTTCAAGTTGGTTTAATTGATCTAAATAAAAGATATGCATATTTAGGCATTTTCACTCATACGTTTTGGTGTTAACTGTGAAATATACATGCAAGTAGTAGCTCCTTATAAAAACAGGTTATGTTTAGTTGGTTTATGTTTATTTTAACATCCTCTTCAAGGCGTGTTTTTGCACTGGAAAAAGGAGTGGCTCTTAATGTCATTGTACTGCATATAATGACAATAAAGGCATTCTGATTCTGATTCTGATTCTCTTGCCGAGATCAGAGGGGGAATTCAATTCAACTGAGTTTATTTATATAGTGCCAATTAACAACAAAGTTGTCTCAGGGCACTGAACATGAACATTCACATACATAGAAAAGCCAATTAGTAAAGTTCTCTATCTAAGGAAGTAGCAGACATGTTGAATCTTCACTTCATTGCAGTCTCCCATCCTGAGCAAGCACAATGGCAACAGTGGAAAGGAAAAACTCCCTTTTAACAGGAAGAAACCTCCAGCAGAACCAGGCTCAGGACAAGCAGCCATCTGCTTCGACCGGCTAGGTTTGAAAGTACAGAAAGAAGAGACAAAAGAACACAGAATGACAGGTCCAGATGTAGATGCAGGTATACCTAAAAGACAAAAACACGTTAGGATAGAAAAAAAATAATAATTACAAATACTAAACAGTTGAGCAGAGTAAGTAAAGACAGTATATATGAATAACTCATTTTGAAAATATTGACAATAAGATCTGTAATATAAGATGGAGCTAGGTTGTTGAGAGCTTTGTAGGTTAGAAGTAGGATTTTGAATTCTATTCTGAATTTGACAGGGAGCCAATGGAGAGAAGCTAAAACTGGAGAGATATGATATCTCCTACTAACTCCAGTTAAGACTCTGGCAGCAGAATTTTTGGATCCACTGAAGATTTTTTAAATAAGTATTTGGACACGCAGATAATAAACCATTTCAATAGTTCAGCCAAGGTGTAATAAATTCATGGTCCATTTTTTTCGGCATCATATTTGGACAATATGTTTCTAATCTTAGTGATATTACGCAGGTGGAGGAAAGAGGTTTTGGTAACATTTTTAATGTGGGGGATACAAGACATGTCCTGATCAAAAATAACGCCAATATTTTTAACATTAGAGCTGGAGGCCAGATTAATGCCATCTAAGGAGGATGAAAGACTTAAAAATTCATTCCTAAGACGCTCAAGTCCAAAAACTAAAACCTCAGTCTTGTCTGAGTTTAAAAGCAGAAAATTAAGGGTCATCTAAGATTTTATGTCTTTAAGACATACTTCTAGTCTAAGTAACTGATTGGATTCATTGTGTTTCATGGACAAATATAACAAAGTATTATCAGTATAACAATGAAAATGTGTCCCATGCTGTTTAATAACTTTTCCTAATGGAAGCATATATAAAGTAAAGAGTACTGGTCCAAGCACTGAACCCTGAGATACTCTATGGTTAACTTTGGTGAATGAAGAAGATTCATTATGTATATTTACAAACTGAAATATATCAAATAGATATGATTTAAACCATTTTAGAGCTGTTCCTGTAATTCCAATATCATATTCAAGCCTTGAGTGAGGTTAGATATAGGTGTATAATTGGCCAGAATTTCTAAATCAAGGTCAGACTTCTTAAGTAAAGGTTTAATTACAACAATCTTAATGCACTGTGGTACATTACCATTAATTAAAGACAAATTAAGTAGATCCAAAATGTGGACAGTAATTAGGGGAAATACCTCTTTAAACAGTCTGGTTGGGATGGGATCTAGCAGGCATGTGGATAGTTTGGATGATGTTATTATTTTTGACAATTCAGAGAGCTCAATAGGACAAAAACTGTCCAAACATAAATCAGGCTGTAGTGATTTTTTTAAAAGTTGTCTCATTTGACAGGGGACTAGGGATAGTAAAAGGAAAGATGGTTTGAATTTTCTCTCTAATTGAAATACTTTTTTTTATAAAGAATCTCATGAAGTCATCACTGCTTACAGTTGTAGGGATACATGGTTCAACAGAGAAGGGACTTTTAAATATTCTAGTTATACGTACATGGCAGCAGCCATCTTGGATTTTGGAGTAGCAAACCAATTTTTCTAAAGGATCCTGTCTCACACCTAGCTGTAGCCACACACAATAGCCTCACTTATTTTTCAAGTTATCATGCTCACAACACAAACTGTTGGATGGACAAATGGAGTTTTTTTTTAAATTCACTTGAAAAAATTGCTCCACTGAAAAAGAAAGTACGCAATCAGAGGAAGCTGTCTCCTTGGTTCAATTCTGAGTGAACCAGGAAGGACAGATGGTGGTGGAGTTTGCCAAGAGAATGGAAATGTCTGTAGTCAACACTTATTTCCAAAAGAGGGAGGAACATAAAGTGACCTATAAGAGTGGAGGAAGGAGTATGCAGGTCAACTACATTCTGTGTAGACGAGGAAACCTGAGGATGATTGGGGACTGTATGGTTGTGGCAGGGGAGAGTGTGGCCAGACAACATTGGATGGTTGTGTGTAGAATGACTGTTGTTGTGAAGAAGAGAAAAAGAGTAAAATCAGAGAAGAAGACCAAATGGTAGAAGATGAATATGGAAGAATGTTGTGAGAAATTCAGAGAGGAGCTGTTAAAGGCTCTGGGTGGTAAGAAAGAGCATCCAAATGACTGGGCTACTACAGCAACAGTAATTAAAGCTGCAAGCAGCATTGAAGGCCCTCGCAGCAAAGCGCCGCTCCAGCCTTACGGCAACCGCGGAAGCTCCAGCGACTCCGCCCGGTCGCCATAGTGAACGATCTCCCTCCCTCCTGTGCCCGTTCACCGGGCGCGCATTCGCCGAACCTTCGACATCACCCGTGACGGGGCGCTTCAGCAATGCCTCCCAGTCTCCATCGTGAACGCTCTTGTGCCATTCGCGCACGCGTCCACCAGGTTGCACATATGCCTAAACATTACAATCGCTTCCGCCCATATCAGTATGAGAGGGGGCGTACTTGAGTCATATGTTAAACAACAATATCAATGTGTTTAGATGTTGTCACCGATTATGTACAAAAAATCTGGTTCAGATCGGATGATGTATCACTGAGATATAACTGTTGGAATAATGTAGGGTCACACTTGAGTCATATGGTAAAGAACAATACCAATGTGTCAAGAAGTGCACACTGATCACACACAATAAATCTGGTACATATTGGATGATAATTCACTGAGATATAACTGTTAGAATAATCTGGGGGCGCAGTGGAGTCAGAAGTTAAACAACACAACCAATGTGTCTAGAACAGTAATGATGCACCAAAAATTTGGTGCATATTGGATACTATCCATCCATCCATCCATCCATCCATCCATCCATTATCTTTACCCGTTTATTCCATTTTGGGTCACGGGGGTCGCCGGTGCCCATGTCCAGCAATCACTGTGCGAGGGGCGGGGTACACCCTGGACGGGTCGCAAGTCCATCACAGGGCCACATAGAGACAAACGAGACAAACAACCATTCACTTTCTCATGCACACCTAGGGACAATTTTAGAGTTACCAATCAGCCTAACATGCATGCTTTTGGTCTGTGGGAGGAAACCGGAGCACCCGGAGAAAACCCACGCATGCACGGAAAGAACATGCAAACTCCACCCAGAGGGCGCCTGGACCGGGGTTTGAACCAGGGATCTGCTCGCTGAGAGGCAGCAGCTCTACCAGTTGCGCTACCGTGCTGCCATTGGATAATATATCATTGAGATATAACTGTTTGAATAATGTAGGGGGCGCACTTGAGTCAAATGTTGAACAACAATTATGCACAAAAAATCTGGTTCTTATCGGATGATGTATCACTGAAATATAACTGTTGCAATAATATAGGGGGCACACTGGAGTCATATGTTAAACCACAATATCAATGTGTCTACAAGTGTTCACTGATCACGCACAATAAATCTGGTGCAGATCGGATGATGTATCACTGAGTTATAACTGTAAGAATAATGTAGGTGGTGCTATGGAGGCTATTGGCCACTTATCATAGATACCTATTCAAGATAAAGATTCATCATAGTGATTTTGGTGCACCTCGGCTGAAATCTTTGTATTTTAGAGCCAAACGTAATGCAACGGTGTAACTTCTTGATTCGCCATGCCGCCACGCCCACATCCTCCAGCAAAACCGGTTTGCACTTCAAATCAAGTCAGACCATCTTATGTCTTAAAACGCAAGATCATCCTGATTAGGTCAATGGGTCAAAGAGGGAGCATTTCAAGTAAAAAAAGAGAATTCCTGTTCTGAGGGGGCGGGGCTTTGATGACATCAAAATATGACAGTGCATTGTCGGACATCCAACAGGGATGAGTCAAGCCAAGTTTGGTGCGTTTTGGTCTTTCAATGTGAAAGTTAAAGCGTTTTGAAATTGATGGCATGAAGCACAAATTTGAGGCCTGGCCACGCCTCTTTAACATAAACAAAAACTCAAGTTTCTGATAACTTTTACTCCCCAATGTGTTAAGGGCATATTAACCAAGTTTGAAGGCAATCACTCAAAATCCCTAGGAGGAGTTTGTTAAAATTCGCCTTTAGAAACGCCCAAAAATGACCCTTTGACCCAAAATGGCCAACTACCTGTTAGTTTTGGACCAGGGCTTCAATAGACTGTTTCATAGGTCCTGAGACGATACAGATGTTCACCAAGTTTTAGAATTATCAGTAACAAAAGGCTTGGGGCTGAGGTTTTAAAATATTCTAGGGGGCACTGTGGAGGCTATTGGGCAATTATCATGGCTTCCTGTTTAAGGGGTAGACAATGATAGATCATACTGATTTTGGTGCACCTCGGTTCAAATCTGTGGAATTTAGAGCCAAACGTATGGCGACTGCGTTACGTCTTACTTCACCACGTTGCGACACCCACATTCTCCACCCACATTCTCCACCCAAAACTGTCAGTTTTGGAAAGCAAGTTACACCAACATGTCTTCGGTCACTGGACACACTATCATGCTGATCAGGTGACAGGGGTCAGATAGGGATCGTTCAAGGTAAAACTTTACACTTCCTGTTGTCAGGGGGCGTGCCTTAAGTGATGTCATGATTTGACCATTCAGTCTTGCAGGGGACCGCATGTGCATCAATCACTGAAGGTTTGATGTCTCAGACAGTTTTCGTGTAGGAGCTATTTAGGCCCGAGCAACGAAGCCCTATTGTAATCGCTCTGTTCAGGCCCGAGCTGCGATTTTTTTCCATCAAATGAATTGGCATTTTTGGGGCCTTAACATATCCTAAAAGTCACCAAATTTGGCAGACGCATCAGGACTGGTGAAAAATTACGTATTTTAAGGGCGTTGCAAACATCGCAACAGAAACGGCTCAAGAGCGGCACCTAGAAATTTTCAAAATACCCTCCGCATTAACCTTAGTTTTTCATAGAAACATGAAATTTGGTATGCTTGTCCAATTCTCCAAGATGCACAGAAAACCCTCTGGCACAAAAGTTTTACAATAAACAGGAAGACAGACATTTTGTAATGTCGGCCCAATTTTCACACCAATTTGGCAGTTTACAGCCTCCGCATATGAACAAACTCCTCCTAGGGATTTCGCTCATTCGGTTTCAAACTTGGCCATTTTGGTCAAAAGGCATGGGTGACGAAAGTTATCAAAACGGTGCATTTTCGTGCATGCTGAAGGGGCGGGGCCAGATCTCAAAGTTTGGCATCTTGCCATGAAAAACAAAACGCTAATAGCTCCTACAAGAAAACTGTCTGACACATCAAACCTTCAGTGATTGATCCACATCCGGTCACCTGCAAGACTGAATGGTCAAATCATGACATCACTTAAGCCACACCCCCTGACAAGAGGAAGTGTAAAGTTTTTTACCTTGAACAGTCCCTATCTGACCCCTGTCATCTGATCAGCATGACAGTGTGTCCAGTGACCGAAGACATGTTGGTGTAACTTGCTTTCCAACACTGACAGTTTGGGGTGGAGCATGTGGGTTTCGTGATGTGGCGAAGACGTAACGCCGTCGCCATACGTTTGGCTCTAAATTCCATAGATTTGAACCGAGTTGCACCAAAATCAGTATGTTTGATCATTATCCACCCCTTGAACAGGAAACCATGATAAATGGACAACAGCCTCCACAGCGCCCCCTAGAATATTTTAAAACCTCAGCCCCAAGCCATTTTTTTGACCGATAATTCTGAAAATCGATGAACATCTGTATCGCCTCAGGACCTATGAAAAGTGTCTTAGAGCCCTGGTCCAAAACCACAGGGAAGTCGGCCATTTTGGGTCAAAGGGTCATTTTTGGGCATTTCTAATGGCGAATTTTCACAAACTCCTCCTACGGATTTTGAATGATTGCCTTCAAACTTGGTTAATATGCCCTTAACACATTGGGGAGTAAACGTTATCAAAAGCTTGTATTTTCGTTTATGTTAAAGGGGTATGGCCAGGCCTCAAAGTTGCATTTCACGCCATAAATTTCCATACACTATAACTTTCACAATGAAAGACCGAAATGCACCAAACTTGGCATGACTCATCCCTGTTGGATGTCCAACGATCCACTGTTGTCAAATTTTGATGACATCAAAGCCCCGCCCCCTTGGAACAGGAAGTCTCTTTTTTTTTACTTGGAATACTCCCTCTTTGACACCATTGACCTAATCAGGATGATCCTGTGTTAGAAGACAGATAAGATGGTCTGACTTGATTTAAAGTGCAAACCGTTTTTTGCTGGAGGATGTGGGTGTGGCGAATCAAGAAGTGACCCTGTTGCAATACGTTTGGCTCTAAAATAGATTCCAGCTGAGGTGCACCAAAATCACTATGATCAATCATTATCCACTCCTTGAACAGGTTTTGATAAGTGGCTAATAGCCTCCATAGCGCCACCTAAATTATTCTTACAGTTATAGCTCAGTGATACATCATCCAATCTGCACCAGATTTATTGTGTGTGATCAGTGAACACTTCTAGACACATTAATATTGTTCTTTAAAATTTGACTCATTGCGCCCCCTACATTATTCCAACAGTAATATCTCAGTTATATATTGCCCAATCTGTACCAGATTTATTGTGCTTGTTCAGTGAACCATTCTACACACATTGGTATTGTTTTTTACATTTGACTCCTGAGCGCCCCCTAGATTATTCTAAATGTTATTATTTTGTGATATATTATCCGATCTGAAACAAACTTTTGGTGCATCATTAGTGAGCACTTCTTGACACATTGGTATTCTTGTTTAACGTTTGACTCTAGTGCGCCCCCTACATTATTCCAACAGTTATATCTCAGTGATACATCATCCAAACAGAACCAGATTTTTTGTACATAATCGGTGAGCACGTCAAAACACATTGATATTGTGGTTTAACATATGACTCAAGTGCGCCCCATCTCATACTGATATGGGCAGAAGGCGATTGCAAAGTTTTGGCATATGCGCACCCTGGTGGACGCGTGCGAGAATGGCATGAAAGCGTTTGTGACGGTGACTGGGAGGTGTTGCTGGAGCTCCCGAGGTCACAGGTAATGTTTAAATTTTGGCTAATGCGCAACCTGGTGAATGAGTGCGGGATGAGGGCGAGAGCGTTCGCAGGGGCGACTGGGCCGAGTCGTTGGAGCTCCTGCAGTTGCCATAAGGCTGGAGCGGCGCTTTGCTGCGAGGGGCTTCAATGCTGCTTGCAGCTTTAATAGCGTTTCGTTTTTCATTGTAAGATGTCAAACTTTGAGGTCTGTCCCCGCCCCTTCAGCATGCTTCGGTTTGTACCGTTTTGATAACTTCTTGTCCCCCATGCCTTTTGACCAAAATGGCTAAGTTTGAAACCAATTGAGCGAAATCCCTAGGAGGAGTTTTTTAAAATGTGTAGGCTGTAAACCGCCAAAAAGGTGTGATAATTGGGACGACATTCCAAAATGGCTGCCTTCCTGTTAACCGTACAACGTTGGTGCCAGAGGGTTTTCTGTGCATCTTGGGGAATTGGACAAGTCTACCAAATTTCATGTTTCTACGACAAACTAAGGTTAATGAGGAGGGTATTTTGAACATTTCTAGGTGGCACTCCTGAGCCATTTCTGTTTCGATTTTTACCCTGCCCTTAAACTATATAATTTTTCAACAGTCCTGATGCGTCCGCCAAATTTGGTGACTTTTGGGATATGTTAAGGCCTCCAAAACACCAATTCATTTGGCGGAAAAAAATGTAGCTCGGGCCTGAACAGAGCAATTACAATAGGCATTTGCAACGCTTTGCTTCTCGGGCCTAATTAGAGAGACAGGTAGGAAGGTACTTGGTGTGTCATCTATGTGTCATCATCTGTTTCGTCAATCTAGTTTATGTTAGTTTAGTTTATGTTAGTGCTCGCATTAAGCGTGTAAATTAGAGTCGAACCAAAACTATGAGAATCGTGCTGCTGTTGTTCGATGTATTCGGTGAGGGATCAGGCTGGAAAGGATGTGCAGCAGGTTAGGCTTGTTAAACATAGGAATTGTAATGTTCTAACAAGTGGGGGGAGTGTGATGGGAAGATGGAAGGAGCACTTTGAGGAGCTAATGAATGAAGAGAAAGAAGAGTAGAGTCATAGAAACTGTGGATCAGGAAGTGGGAAAGATTAGTGAGGGTGAAGTCTGGAAAGCTCTGAAAAGAATAAAGAAGGAGAAGGCAGTAGGACCTGATGACATACCAGTGGAGGTTTGGAAATGTCTTGGAGAGATGGCAGTGCATTTTTTAAGGCAAATATTCAATGATATATTTGAAGGTGAGAAAATGCCTCATGAATGGAGAAGAAGTGTGCTGGTGCCCATTTTATTTTATTTATTTATTTATTTATTTTTTTTAATTTTTTTTTTTTAATTTTTTTTTTTTTTTAGATGGCCTCCCTTCTCCCCTTACAACCATCCTCTCCACACCATTATTATGAAATATTTATTCTAGTGACTATCTAGTGTAGGGTTTTTTTTTTTTTTTTTTTTTTAATAGGATAGAAAGAAAGAAAAGACAAAGTAAGACTCCAAAATATAAGAAATATACACAAAGAGAGCACACGGCAAAACACCCGGCCGCTGTCTGTTCACCTGCAAAGAACATGACAAAACACAGCAACAAAATTCATACGTATAAAGAACTTAAAATATTCATGGCTTTGCAGTAAGTTTCCATAAATATATATACCCATACCTATGCCTATATACATACATACATACACATGAATATACATGAATATACATATCTACATATCTACATATAAAGCCTACATTAGCATCCCTGCTTCTATTTGTGTGTGGTTGTGAGCATGCATAAGTGTATAAGGCTTCTCTAATAGAACATTTAATAGTAACTGTGAAGCAGCAGAGACCCGACCCCCAAGACCAGAGGCAGACGAAAAAGGGGGGACCAGAGCCCAAGACCCCAGGAGGGACCCCAACCGCAGAGCCCCCAGAGCCACCCACACAGGACATACCACTCACCCACCCCCCAGAACGGATCACAGGGGAGAACCGGAAGATCCCCACCAGCGACCACATACAGTGACCCCCCGGGGCCAACAGCGACAAACTCATAGGCCTCCGTCAGAACCCGCCGCACCGATGTAGGTCCAGGTCCGGGCACCGAGGCCCGGGCACCGAGGACTCACACCACCCAGGCCAAGGCCCGACAGGGCCAGAGGACCTGAGCCCCACCAGGCAGACACCAGGCCGAGCCGACACAAGCCCAAGCGCCCAGCCCCCTACACCAAGGGCCCCAAGCGCGCCGGTAGGCAAGGGCACACCCCACCAGGGGGCCGCACGATAGGGGCGCGATGCCAAGCACCCCCAGTTGTATCAAAGAGGGGGCAGTCCGAGTCTCGGCCTAACAAATACCCATTCATACACAGACACAATCACACAATCCCAACCTCAGTCTCACCTTCACTCACTCAAAGACATACAATAACGATACTTTTCATTCTTATTCCCGATACGCACTCTATACCCCCCAGGTCCAAGACATGTACCCGCCCTCTACAGGGGGCAGCCCATGCCCAAACCCAGGAGGTAAACCCATTCATTCTCGAGCGGAGAAGAGCCAATACCCCAGACCCGGCCCAGGCCATGCCCCGCCGACAGGACACCCCCCCACCATGAAGAGGACACGCCACCGACCACCCACCACACACCGCCAACAACCAAGCACCAACCAAGCTGGTGCCCATTTTAAAGAACAAGGGTGATGTACAGAGTTGTAGCAACTACTGGGGAATTAAGTTGAAGAGTCACACAATGAAGATCTGGGAGAGAGTTGTAGAAGCAAGATTTAGACAAGAGGGGACTGTGAGCAGCAATATGGTTTCATGCCAAGAAAGAGCACCACATATGCAATCTTTGCTTTGAAGATGCTGATGGAGAAGTACATAGAGGTTCAGAAAGAACTCCATTGTGTCTTTGTGGATTTAGAAAAAAGCATATGACAGTGTGCTGAGGGAGGAGGTGTGCTATTGGATGAGGAGATCTGGAGTGGCAGAGAAAGGTGTTAGACTGGTACAGGACATGTATGAGGACAGCAGGACATGTATGAGGACAGCAGGACAGTGGTGAGATGTGCTGTAGAAGTGACAGATAGCTTCAAGGTGGAGGTGGGAGTGCATCAAGGATCAGCTCTGAACCCCTTCTTGTTTGCTCTGGTGATGGACCGACTAACAGATGAGGTCAGGCAAGAATCCCTGTGGACTGTGATGTTTGCAGATGACATTGTGCTCTATGGTGAGAACAGGGAACAGGTGGAAGAGAACTTGGAGAGGTGGAGGTATGCACTTGAAAGTAGAGGAATGAAAGTCAGCCATAGTAAGACAGAGTACATGTGTGTGAATGAGAGGGAGGCCGGTGGAACTACAAGGCTACAAGGAGCAGAGGTCACAAAGGTTCAGGACTTCAAGTACTTGGGATTCACTATCCAGGAAAATGGGGAGTGTGGTAAAGAGGTGAAGAAGAAAGTCCAGGCAGGATGGAGTGGCTGTAGAAAAGTTTCAGGAGTGATTTGTGACAAAAGGGTGTCAGCAAAGGCCAAAGGAAAAGTTTACAAGACAGTTGTGAGACCAGCTATGATGTATGGTCTGGAGACAGAAACATGGACAAAAAGACAGGAGAAAGAACTGGAAGTGGCAGAAATGAAGATGTTGCGGTTCTCCTTAGGAGTGACAAGGATGGATAAGATTAGGAATGAGATAATCAGAGGCACAGCACAGGTTGAACAACTGGGAGATAAAGTTAGAGAGACCAGACTGAAATGGTTTGGACATGTCCAGAGGAGGGACAGTGGGTATATTGGTAGAAGGATGTTAGAAATGCAGCTACCAGGAAAAAGACAAAGAAGATGTATATGGATGCAGTTAGAGAGAACATAGAAGTAGTTGGAGTGAGGACAGAGGATGCAGAGGACAGAGAGAGATGGAGGATGACTTGCTGTGACAACCCTAAAGAGGGAAACGCTGAAAGAAGATATTATTTTAAATTTAACATAAAATCTCTACAAAACTATTTCCCTGGAGTGTGTGTGTGTTTGTGTGTGTTTATGTAAGTGTGTGCATGAGTATTTGCAGTTGTGTTTTTGTGTTTAATTAAGGTTTGTGTGTTTGTCATTACTGAAGGAAATATTCACATTTTGTTTGTTTAGTCAAAAAGCACTCATTTTATATGCAACAAATAAGTTTGAGAGCTTCTTCAAACCCAAGCCTTCTTGCAACTGAATCTTTTTTAACCAGAATGAAGAACTTCTCTTGCACTTTTAATTATTTTTTCAGTTCATGTGCCATGTTTAGAAAAGTTGATTATTTGAGATAAGATATGTGTGTCCTTTTTTCTGTTAACAAAATATCTCATTAACAACTTGACAAATGTTATTGAAATGCTATCCATGCGATATCTTTACTCGCTTCTTCCTTTTCGGGTTGCAGGAGTCACTGGTGTCCATATCCAGCAATCACTGTGCAAGAGGCGGGGGACACCCTGGACAGGTCTCCAGTCCATCACAGGGACACATAGAGACAAACAACCATTCACTCTCTCACTCACACCTTGGGACAATTTAGAGTTACCAATCAGTCTAACATGCATGTTTTTAGTCTGTGGGAGAAAACTGGAGTACCTGGAGAAAACCCATGCATGCACAGAGCGAACATGCAAACTACATACAGAATGGCCCCCCAGCTGAGATTTGATCTCAGTGAGAGGTAGCAGCTCTACCTTTCTTGAAACTTTTTGAACTTAAATATTCAGTGGAGATCAAAAAGTGATTAATTTTTGGGTGCATTAACGGCCTCGCACCATCATACCTCCCTGACCTTTTTCATCCTTATGCTCCTTCTCGGGCTCTGAGATCACCAGACCAGCTACTTTTGGCCGTACCAAAAACCAGGCTGAAGCTCAGAGGAGATCGAGCATTTTCAATCGTGGGCCCTAAACTTTGGAACAATCTGCCCATCAACATTCGACAGGCCACCTCAGTCTCTGCTTTTAAATCTCTCCTAAAAACACACCTATACTCATTGACATTTAACACAGGGTGATCGGATTTAGATCTAGTTTTTCATTGATGCTGATTCTGTTTATGCTTTTGTTATTATTTCCTTGACTTTTGACACAACGTGATCTGATTTAGTATTTCATTGTTTTTAATTATGTTTTCGGTTTTATATTTTTATTCCATGTGCTGTAAATATATCTTGCTACTTTTTATTTGATGATGTGATATTTTTGTTAAGCACTTTGGTAACAGTTTCTGTTTTAAATGTGCTCTATAAATAAATCTGACTTGACTTGAAAACCAATACTGCATGTGCTGCACGTTATGCAAGTTCTGTCTAAAACTTAAGCACTAACTGTTGTAGTTCAGTAAAATATCCCATGACTCATTGGACAGATCCGAATGCAACAGTTAGAAAGTTTTTATCAGAATTTACATGTTTTACCATTTTTTTCCTCTCTTGTTTGTCTTCAGATGACCCATCAGCCAACTGGCTGCATGCACGCTCCTCTAGGAAGAAACGTTGCCCATACACAAAATACCAGACCTTGGAGCTGGAGAAGGAGTTCTTGTTCAACATGTACCTCACGAGGGACCGCAGGCACGAGGTGGCACGTGCACTTAGCCTGACCGAGCGGCAGGTTAAAATTTGGTTTCAAAACCGGAGAATGAAAATGAAGAAACAAAGCAAGGACCAACCCAACAAGGAGTAGAGGAACTTACAGTCACACACATACTCACACACTAACACACACACACACACACAAAGATGGTCATTCTAGCATACAGACTGTTCCTTGTAAAGGGTCTTGGAACCTGAAACTCCTCACCCACAGTCCACATGAGCTGTAGTAGAAATTCTGTCCCATCACCTTCATTTTTATCAAAAGCCTAAACTAAGGCTGTGAACAAAGTTAGCCTTCAGTAGATAGCATTCATCTACAGTCTAGAGTAGCTTTCAGGCTCCACATTCATGCAAGCATTTAACACAAATAGATCATAAGCTACACATCATGACACCAAAAGCATTGAGGTCGAAGTGAAGTTCTGGACATTTGGATGGTTGAACTGGGAGCACCAGCTTGGGACCAACTTGGAGGTCCAAGTTCACAGATGCCTCCAAATATAATCTAATGTTCTGATACTCTGATGTGCTGGAGGAGTATCCAGTTAAAGAGGGGACTTTATCTGTGCTACTGATCGTAAAAAGGAGGTTTTGACATTAGTTGCAGTAAACCAGTCCTGAAGTCAGCATCTCACCGCATTGCGACTGTTGGAGACTAAAGGCATTCACCAAGAAGTATCTAAAATGACTCAAAGTGTACAAAATGTTCTCTTTGTTTGATCTAAGTGGCAGCGACTCACAGTCTGGAACTTTGAACATGATCAAAAAGTTTGTGGGACAAATTTTGTCTTGAAATAGTCAAGTCATATTTATTTATAGAGCACAATTTAAAACAGATAGACTGTTATCAAAGTGCTTAATAGTCACAGATGCATTGCTGGTGTCTCCCATCAGTCTCCAGCCCACATGCAAATTGATTTCAATTTGGAAGGATTTTATTAGAAAGCACAAAATTACAGAATAGCCATTTAATTTCCAGGCTTGTAGGTGATGTAACCTATAAGGCTGCATATTCTCAGTTTTTATAGGACACCACACCACATCCTGATTCTGATCTGTAAACATCTATTGCATTAACAAAGCTTAGGTATCCTGATGCATGCTCGATAATCCAGGTAGAAAAATCCAACAAAGTTAAGTCAGGTCCTCTGGATGGACTATTTTTGTTGAAATGTTTTGTCTTTCATCCAAAAGACTTCATCAGTCCGAGGAGCCACAACTAACTCAATCTTATATATAGCACCTTCACATAGTGGGTCAACCAGTTTGATAGTGTTGAGATGGTTTCTGGAGTCCGCCCTCTCCCCCGCCGATTCGTTTGAGGTAGTCATATCCAAAGTTCAAATATTTTTGATTCCACTATGAGAAGATGCTGTTTATAAGACTGAGTTTGTCGTGGCGCCTCAGACTGATTGTCTTTTGGATGAAAGACGAAATGTTTCAACGAGAAGAATCCGTCCAGAGGACCTGACTGAACCTTGTTGGTGCTTATGTAGATTTGTGCTAATAATGCAAATGCCTGTCATTATTCAGTGTGGATTGGGTGTCAGGCCACAAAACAAATTAATTAACGGTTCATATATAACCATGTTTTGCATGCTCAAAAACAAACATTTCAGTTTAAATCAGTCGGTACAAATTGTAGCTGCCGCATCTGTCAGATCAACGCTCACCCAAGCTTCTGTGCGCCCACCAAAACTCAGCCATCCAGCGCTTTGTAGGGTTGAGTTAAAAAAAGTTAATCTCTATTTTTGTACATACAATATATTTAGTAGTTTCTCCTATGCAAGGCGCAGTTCTCTCATTTCAGGAAGTACAGCGTGCACAAGGGCTCTCCCTCCGAATGCATAAAAAACATGAAATTCCTTTACAGACATTCCCTTTATGGCCCTGATGGTTTGACTTGGATGTTTCAGCATTATTTGATTTTGCTGTTGTTTGTCTGATGTAGTTATTTTTTTTAATATTGGTTTGCTTTTAGGGTTTAAAACTCATGGAGGCCCTGACAGCCTCCCTGTCACTGTGGCATTATCTCAAACGTGGCTCCTGCCCTCTGTAAATGGCAGCCGCTGTCAGGTTTATGGAGGAATCATTTACTGTCGTGTGCGTGCGTGTGTGTGTGTGTGTGTGTATGTCTGTGTAACAGTGGGACCTTGTAAAATATAAACAAGATAAGAGCTACATTTTTTAAACGAGCAGCATCAAATACATCGTCTCAGCAGAAAATGTTTACATGGTTTTGTGCATGCTTCCAGGTCATTTTGTCATTTGAAAAAGGCTTTTTGTTCAGTTTTGTGTTAAATGTATCAAATGTATAGTTGCTTGCTGAAAAGAATATTAGAGAAAAAAAAAAAAAAAGAACAGAACTTTCTAGACATAAACTATTTCCTATTTATTGTGTATTAGATGAGTAATCTTTTCAGGATGAGCTGATGTGAAATGTTTTGTAAAATCTTTCTCTGTTTTTTTTTTAGATTTCCATGTTCTCGTACTGTTTAATGTGTTCATAACGTTATTCTGATGTGTGTTTTCATTTAACGATGAAGAGTGATGAGTTAGACTCTCTCGAAGGAAAGGAGAGGAAACTGTTTTGTTACCATGAAGCAAAGCTTCAAAGATATTTTAAATTATTTGCTGCTTTTTCCTTCATGACTTCTCTCAGTGCTTCCTTTCGTGACATGCTGTCGTTTTAGTTGTCTCTGCTGCAAATGGACAAGCATAATCCAGACCATATGGTCAGAGCGAGAGGCGTTCAGTCTGTCTGTTCCGAGCTTCCTGTGTGTGATCCTCTCCTCTCACCTTTGTCTGGTTTCTTAGAGCTACTTGGTGCCACGGCACTGCTGAGGCTAGATTTTTATTAAACATGAGAATTACTGTGCTGCTTGGTTTATTTCTTGCAATTACATCTTGTCTTCTTTTCGTGTTTTTTATTTTATTTTATTTTGCAATGTCTGTATGAAAATTATAAGAAGTAATCACTGGGTATACTTATGTAATGGTTTAACTTTTGAAATCAACCCCATTCAAGATGGCTGCTATAGAAAATGCCAACATAATTTAATTATGTCATTCTTTCAGATACTGGTCTAAAGTTTGCTCTGGTTGTAGCTGAGGGTCATTGACAACTTGAAGCAAAACACTTGGCATTATTTTGCTTAAAACTCGGGCATTAACTGTTAAAATCATCCCATAAACCATGGGATCAATTTTATTGAAATTTTCTAGGGGTGACCTGAAACCAGTGCTTTTCAGACCGAGTACTTTAGTTTGGATACCAAGTACTAATAAAAAAGTAGTTGATAAGTTAAATATCACACAGTGGAAACACATCTTTTTTAATTGTGAAACTGGCTGAGCATCAGCAGCTCTGCTGCTCGCTTCTCTGTCAGGATCAGGGAGGAAGCGTATGTTGAGCCCGCATGTGTTGGAAATGTGTGCTTCTCCAGCTCTTCACGGGGGCTGAAAGAGTCTGTCTGGCTGCAACACCAAAGGACTGTCATAAACCACCCCACACACACACAGATGATGAGTGCATTTATTGGGGGCGTTGTCATCGGCCCCATTAGGAGCTTGCGAAGCCATTGTGATTCTTGTGTTTTTCTCTGCACCAAATGAGTCTGATCAATAGTCTGCTCAGATAACAGTTGCTGCTTCCTCTTCTCCTGAGGTCTCGTGTAGTACACACACATGTTCCATCAAACACATGCATGACTGCATGTGCAAAAGTTGTAAAACAAAATGCCCTTTTCTTTTTTTGGATATAATTTTCTGAACCACGTTGTAATAATGCAACAAAATGGGTCCTTTAATGACATCATACACGTTTTCTTATAGGAAACAGCCAAGACATGGTCTTTTGTGACTTATTTCAATTCAGTTTATTTATATAGCACCAAATCACAACAGAAGTCATCTCAGGGCACCGAACAGAAACATTCATATACATACAAATTTAATTGGTAACTATTTATCTAAGGCATCCAGCAGATTGTGTTGTCTTCATTGCATCGTAGTCTCCCATTTCAAAACCATTTTGTGACATTTTTTAGTTCAAATGTTCAATAGAAGATAAATTCTGGTTATATCGCAGGAGTGTCAAACTCAGTTACAAAAGGGGCCAAATGTTAAACTAAATGCTTCAATGGTCTCATTTGACATTCTTTGTTGCTTTTTTTTTTTTTTTTTTTTTTAAAGAAAGAAGAATAAATAAATAAATAAATAAATAAAAGAGATTTAAATAAATAAAAGAGAGATGATGATAAGTTCATTGAAACACTTCACAATGTTTCTACACTTAAACTGAGCTAAAAAAAAAGACATTCTTTGTTACTTTTTCAGCATGAAAATCAAAGATTACAGAAAATTTCAATTTTTGGTCTTCACAGTTGGACAACTGTTTGATGTCTGCGCAAAATAAACTATTCTCAGTTTTTTTTTTTTTTAAGTAAAATGTGACGCTATAAAAATATTTTAATTTGAAAATATCATTATGGGGGCAAGATAATATGTGAACAAGTGCCATATTTGGCCCCTGGACTTTGAGTTTGACACATATGAGGACCGGTAAATATGTTTGTATCTTTACTGGTTTTGCTGCCAAACTTTTGACTAACTTATGAGAACCAATTTAAAAAGTGCATTGTTGCCCTTAAACATGATGATTTCACTGAGAAGTGACAACAAAAGACTGAGATGGTACTTTGAGCCCCCACTCTGAGCTCCAGCTGCAGGCCTCCCTCCTCCCCAGCCTCGTCTCCAAGGGAGAGGAAAGCCTGTTCTGAAATCTTTGAGTGTGGTGAGGTGTTTACTGGTTTATGACAGACTTCTGGTGTTGCAGCCCCACAGACGCCCGTCTCTTCAGGCTCCAGAGTACAGCGCACATTTGAAACACATGCTGGCTCATCCGATTTCTCTTCACGCACTCTCCTGAACCAACGGATCAAAGACAGGTCACGTTTTTATAGGTATGGATGATTCATTACAAGAATCCTGGTGAACATTCATTAGAGAATGGAGTAAAGTTTAAACTGAGAGTATTTTGCTGTTTTCTAATTAAATCAAATCTCTGAGAGCTGCAACATATTTCTCTTTGAGTACAAGCCTGAGTGAGAGGAACCCAACGCTGCTGAGACAAATCTGTTTATAATCACACTAAGGCTTGTGTGAAGTGGGAAAATAGATTCCTAATTTGAACTGGAGTTTGTTTTCACCCTGACTGGTTCAATACATGCACATTATTTGTGAACCGACAACGTTTAGATGAATAAACTAAAATTATATCTGTCTGATTTATAAATGTTTAATTTGTATTGATTAATTTTCTACTATTTGGAGCTGATTAAAGCAAGGAACAACTAGTAGTAGGCCCTTGTTCCCATCGCTGAAGGAGTCGAACAGAGAATGCTTGTAGTTTTGCAGAGAATGTGAGTAAATATTAATGTTTTGGTGCACAATTTTTAAATAGTGGAAACCATAAATTAATCATAAGGGAAGCATTAATTAAAATTAAAATAAGATAGCATAGTTTCCTCAAAATGACTGGGGTGGTCATATGGAGGCCATCTTGGATTTGGATACCCAATTTTTGATAAAAGGTAAATTGACTGCACTTGCATTGTGTTGTTCTGTCAAGTTACACAAAGCTCTTTACAACACAACCTGTGGCTCATTTACACATTGACACAACACTCTACTACACATTCATACAGCACTCTACTAAACATATTCATACAGCATTCTACTAAACACATGCATACAGTAATCTACTACACACATTCATGCAGTAATCTACTACACACATTCATACAGCACTATACAACACACATTCATAAAATAATCTACTACACACATTCATACAACACTCTAATACACACATTCATATATCTAAGTGCTACACACATTCATACATTAATCTAACACACACATTCAATCATCAATCTACAGCACAGACAAATTCATAAAGTAATCTACTA
Organism: Nematolebias whitei; assembly: GCF_014905685.2. Taxonomy (NCBI): domain Eukaryota; kingdom Metazoa; phylum Chordata; class Actinopteri; order Cyprinodontiformes; family Rivulidae; genus Nematolebias; species Nematolebias whitei. Next base: position 7,393,253 of record NC_056512.1, read on the forward strand.
AACACATACAGCACTCTACAACTGCACACATTAATACAACTCTATTACTGCACACATTCATACATCAACTCTACTACCACACACATTCATATAGCACTCTACTACACACATTCGTACAGCACTCTACTACACACACAAATGCATATAGCAATTTACTACACACATTAATACATCACTCTACTACACACAATCATACAGCACTCTACTAAACACATTCATACAGTACTATAATACACACGATCATACAGCACTCTAAAACATGCATATTCATACAGCACTCTACTACACACACTCATACAGCACTCTACTACACACATTCATACAGCACTCTATAAGACAAGTTCATACCACACTCTACTAGATACACAAATTCATACAGTGATCTTCTACAAACACTCATACAGCACTCTACTACACATAGAAATCATACAGTAATCTACTACACACACATTCATACAGCACTCTACTACA
>NC_056512.1:7393733-7397787 GCF_014905685.2 Nematolebias whitei
AATCTACTACACACACATTCATACAGCACTCTACTACACATATTCATACAGCACTCTACTACACACATTCATACAGCACACTACTACACACATTCATACAGCACTCTACTATACAAATTCATACAGCACTCTACAACATCAATTCAGTCCGCACTCTACTACACACATTAATACAGCACTCTACTACACACATTCTTACAGCACTCTACTACACACAATCATACAGCACTATTCTACACATATTCATACAGTACTCAACTACACACATTCATAAAGCACTCAAGAACACACATACATGCAGCACTCTACTACACATATTCATGCAGCACTCTACTACACACATTCATACAGCACTCTACTACACACATTCAGTCCGCACTCTACTACACTCATTCAAACAGCACTCTACTACACACATCCATACAGAACTCTACTACACATACAAAGTCCAATGGTATTCTTCTAAATACACATACATAAAGCACAGTACTACACATATTCAAACAGCACTCTACAAAACACATTCATACAGCACTTTACTACACATATCCACATAGTACTCTACGACACATATTCATTCAGCACTCTACTACACACATTCCTTCAACACTATGCTACACATATTCATACAACACTCAACTACACTCATACAGACAGCACTCTACTACACACATTCATACAGAACTCAACTACACGCAATCATACAGCACTCTACTACACACATTCATACAGCAATCTATGAGACAAGTTCATTCCGCACTCTACTAGAAACACAATTTCATACAGTAATCTACTACAAAAAAAATTCATACAGCCCTCTACTACACCTATTCATATTGCACTCTACTACACACATTCATACAGCACTCTACTACACACATTCATACATCACTCTACTATACACGTTCACACATCACTCTATTACACATATTCATACATCACTCTTGTAGTGAACTAAGCTCCGGTCAAGACCTGCCTCTGAAGACCTTCATGGGACAGGAACTGTTATTTCATTGATTTGAATCCAGAAATACAAATTAGCTCATCCAGAGACTTTCTAAGTGTATCCTGAACTAATCAATTGAAATAAAACTCTCTTTTTTATGTTATCATTACTATTTTTACAATGTCTTCATAATCAAAAGTGTGTTTAGTTCAAACCATTTTAAATTTTGAAGTGAACCACTCATTTTAAATCAACTGTGAAACAGTATTAATGATTTTTTAATCATCATTCAAAGTAGAAATAAAGTTAAATGTCTGTTACAAAGTAATTATGCATTTTGATCTTCTGTCTGAAATGAGAAGTAGTGATGTCGGTCGAAAGTCAGAAAGAAGTTATTAGAACGAAGTAAATTGTTTTTAAACCTAGCAGACGGTAAATAAGAAGCTACTGGCATCTGCTTCCTCCCACTTCGCCATAACATGTCTTCTGTCTGTACAGGACGTTTCTAAAACATTCCTGCTGTTTTCTTGACTTGTAGTGACCCTCTGACGTCACTAAAACCACACCCCTGTTGGTTCTTTCAACCAATCAGGACTTCCTAAAAGTGACCGGAAGCAGAACTCTTTAAAAGTCGACACTTCCTAGTTCCAGTTAGTTCTGGGGGAAGAACAGAAGTTCGAGTGTTGGAGAACAGAAGTTCTGAGTTCCTCTGAGTCTTCTCAGAGTCCCGTTAGTTCTTCTGGTTCTGATGGAGTTCGGCTGGAGTTCCTGTCGGAGCCACGACGCCTCGCTGTGGCTCCACCCGGTGAATGACCTATAACTGCTGAGGAAGTTTGTTCTGTGGAACGAGTTATCTCACGACTTCTGCCGAGTCGCAGCCGCCCTGAGGAGACGCTGAAAGGTAGCATGCCAGGGACCTCTTGACCGCAGCTGATTCATCCTCTGCCAAGGTAAAGAGTCGTCACGAGCTTCACTACCAGTGTACTGTGGGCGTACTGTGCTTGAAAGGAGCGTGTTGTTCTGGTTTACAGACATACATCCTCATCCATCTTTTCTCTTCATTCAAACTCCTTCATTCCCCATCTTTAAAACTCTTCTTTCTGTCAGTAAAAGATAAGCTAAAAGCCTGCAGACATTAATTTAAGATCTAAGGATATGTCTGTTGTTTTTATTAAGTAAAACGTGCCAAGTTTTAATAATCAGAGCCGATCGGAATAATCAAGTGTACAATGTTTTGATGTTAAATTTTGATTCTGTTAATAAATGACCACATTCATTTTGATGGGTCAAAGAAAATTAACGTCTCATGTCACTGATTAGACCATCTCCAACACAGTACCTCTGTCACATATCTGTCAAGTAACTCGAAAAAGAGAGAACCCGTTATTAAATATTGATTGTAGTGGAGCTCCTAAGCTAAACTAACCCTACCTCACTACACTCTACTACACACATTCATTCAGCACTCTAATACACATACAAATTCCTACAGTATTCTACTAAACACGCATACATACAGCACTATACTACATAAATTCATAAAGTACTCAACTTCACACATTCATACAGCACTCTACTACACACATTCATACAGCACTCTAATGCACACATTCACACAGCACTCAACTACACACATACATACAGCACTCTACTACACACATTAATACAGCACTCTATTACACACATTCATACAGCACTCTACTACACACATTCATACAGCACTCTACTACACACATTCTTACAGCACTCTACTACACACAATCATACAGCACTATTCTACACATATTCAAACAGTACTCAACTACACACATTCATACAGCACTCAACAACACCCATACATGCAGCACTCTACTACACATATTCATACAGCACTCTACTACACACATTCATACAACACTCTACTACACACATTCAGTCCGCACTCTACTACACACATTCAAACAGCACTCTACTACACACATCCATACAGAACTCTACTAAACATACAAAGTCCAATGGTATTCTTCTAAATACACATACATAAAGCACAGTACTACACATATTCAAACAGCACTCTACAAAACACTTTCATACAGCACTTTACTACACATATGCATACAGTACTCTACGACACATATTCATACAGCACTCTACTACACACATTCCTTCAACACTATACTACACATATTCATACAGCACTCAACTACACTCATACATACAACACTCTACTACACACATTCATACAGCACTCAACTACACACGATCATACAGCACTCTACTACACAGTCATACAGCAATCTATAAGACAAGTTCATTCCGCACTCTACTAGAAACCATACCATACCATACCAATTTATTTATAGAGCACTTAAAACAGCAACAAGGCCAACCAAAGAGAACTCTACTACACATATTCATACAGTGAAACACATTCATACAGTACAAACACAATTTCATACAGTAATCTACTACAAACCCATTCATACAGCCCTCTACTACACCTATTCATACATCCCTCTACTACACACATTCATATATTACTCTACTATACACATTCATACATCACTCTATTACATATATTCATACATCACTCTACTACACATACAAATTCCTAAATATTCTACTAAACACACATACATACAGCACTATACTACATAAATGCATAAAGTACTCAACTACACACATTCATACAGCACTCTACTACACACATTTATATAGCTCTCTACTACAGACACTCATTCAACACTCTACTGCACACATTCACACAGCATCAACTACACAAACATACAGCACTCTACTACAAACATTCATACAGCACTCTACTACACACATTCATACAGCACTCTACTACACACATTCATAAATCACTCTATTACACAAACAATTTCATATAGGAATTTACTACACACATTCATACATAACTCTAATACACATACACATTCATACAGTATTCTACTACACACACATTCAAAAAGCACTCAACTACACATATTCATACAGCACTCTACTACACACATTCATACAGCTCTCTACTACACACATTCATACAGCACTCAATAACACACACGTTCATACAGCACTCTACTACACACATTCATAGAGAACTCTACTACACACATTCATACAGCA
>NC_056512.1:7397887-7399711 GCF_014905685.2 Nematolebias whitei
ACACACATACATACAGCACTCTACTATACACATTCATACAGCATTCTACTACACACATTCATACATCTCTTTACGACACACATTCAAACAGCACTCTACTACACATATTTATACAGCACTCTACAACACACACGTTCATAGAGCACTCTACTACACACATTCATAGAGAACTCTACTACACACATTCCTACAGCAATCTATGACACATTCATACAGAACTCTACTACACACACTCATACAACACTTTACTACATACTTTCATACAGCACTTTATAAGACAAGTTCATACTACACTCTACTAGAAACACAAATTCATACATTGATCTTCTACAAACACATTCATACAGCACTCTACTACACATAGAAATTCATAAAGTAATCTACTACACACACATTCATACAGCACTCTACTACACATGTTCATGCATAACTCTACTACACACATTCATACAGCACACTACTACACACATTCATACAGCACTCTACTAGACATATTCATACATCAACCTACTACACACATTCATACAGCACTCTACAACACACATTCATACAGCACTCTAGAACACACACGTTCATTCATCACTCTACTACACACATTCAAACAGCACTCTACTACACACATTCATAAAGCACTCTATGACACATTCATCCAGCACTCTACTACACACACTCATACAGAACTCTACTACTCACATTCATACAGCACTCTATAAAACAAGTTCATACCACACTCCACTAGAAACCCAAATTTAAACAGTGATCTTCTACAAACACATTCATACAGAACTCTACTACACCTATTCATACAGCACTCTACTACACATAGAAATTATTACAGTAATCTACTAAACACACATTCATACAGCAATCTACTACACATATTCATGCAGCACTCCACTACACACATTCATACAGCACAGTACTACACACATTCATACAGCACTCTACTACACACATTCATACAGTACTCTACTACACATACAAATTCCTACAGTATTCTATTTAACACAGATACATACAGGACTGTACTACACATGTTCAAACAGTACTCAACTACACACATTCATATAGTACTCTACTACACACATTCATACAGCAATCTATAAGACAAGTTCATTCCGCACTCTACTAGAAACACAAATTCATACAGTATTCTACTACAAACACATCCATACAGCCCTCTACTACACCTATTCATATTGCACTCTACTACACAAATTTAGACAGCACTCTACTACACACATTCATACATCACTCTACTATACACATTCATACATCACTCTATTACGCATATTCATACATCACTCTACTACTCACATTCATACAGCACTCTAATACACATACAAATTACTACAGTATTCTACTAAACACAGATACATACAGCACTATACTACATAAATTCATACAGTACTCAACTACACACATTAATACAGTACTTTACTACACACAATCATACAGCACTCTACTACACATATTCATACAGCACTCTACTGCACACATTCATACAGCACTCTACTACACACATTCATACATCACTCTATTACACAAACAAATTCATATAAGAATTTACTACACATATTCATACATCACTCTACTACACACATTCATACATCACTCTAATACACATACAAATTCATACAGTATTCTACTACACAAACTTTCATAAAGCACTCAACTACACATATTCATACAGCACTCTACTACACACATTCATTCAGCACTCTATTACACACATTCATACATAACTCTACTACACATATTCATACAGCACTCTACTACACATATTCATACAGCACTCAACAACACACATACATACAGCACTCT
>NC_056512.1:7399811-7411562 GCF_014905685.2 Nematolebias whitei
ATACATACATACATACACATGAATATACATTCACATACATATCTATATATCTATATATCTACATATAAAGCCTACATAAGCATCCCTGCATCTATTTGTGTGTGGTTGTGAGCATGCATAAGTGTATAAGGCTTCTCTAATAGAACATTTAATAGTAACCGTGAAGCAGCAGAGACCCGACCCCCAAGCCCAGAGGCAGACAAAAAAAAGGGGGACCAGAGACCAAGACCCCAGGAGGGACCCCGACCGCGGAGCCCCAAGGGCCACCCACACAGGACGAACCACTCACCCATCGGACCACAGGGGAGAACCGGAAGATCCCCACCAGCGACCACATGCAGTGACCCCCCGGGGCCAACAGCGACAAACTCATAGGCCCCCACCGGAACCCGCAGCACCGATGCAGTTCCAGGCCGCGGCACCGAGGCCCGGGCACCGAGGACGCACACCACCCAGGACAAGGCCCGACAGGGCCAGAGGACCCGAGCCCCACCAGGCAGACACCAGGCCGAGCCGACACACGCCCAAGCGCCCAGCCCCCGACACCAAGGGCCCCAAGCGCGCCGGCAGGCAAGGGCACACCCCACGAGGGGGCCGCGCGATAGGGGCGTGATGCCAAGCACCCCCAGTTGTATCAAAGACGGGACAGTCCGAGTCTCGGCCTAACAAATACCCATTCATACACAGACACAATCACACAGTCCCAGCCTCATTCTCACACTCACTCACTCACTCACTCAAAGACATACAATAACGATACATTTCATTCTTATTCCCAATACGCACTCTATACCACCCAGGTCCAAGACATGTACCCGCCCTCTACAGGAGACAGCCCATGCCCAAACCCAGGAGGTAGACCCATTCATTCTCGAGCGGAGAGGAGCCAATATCCCAGACCCGGCCCAGGCCCCGCCCAGCCGACAGGACACCCCCCGCACGAAGATGTCACGCCACCGACCACCCCCACACACCGCCAACTACCAAGAACACGCCCCAGCCGACCGCCCGCCAGGCCCCGGCAGCCACCCCAGCCAGCGGGCCAACCATAGCACCCAAGAACCAAGCTCAGGGGGTCCAAACAACCCCAGGGAGAGCACAGCGCCAGCACTGCCCACGGCAATCCCCCAGATCCCGAACCCCCACATAGTCCTGGTCAAGACCCTACGGCCTGCCCTTCTCCCGGACCCCACCCCCGGAATGGCAGTTAGGGAACCAGGGGGGTGAGGAAAAAAAAAATATTGCATACTTATCTCAACTCCTCCTGGAATGTTTTGAAAACACCAAAGATGCTTTGACTGTTTCCTCACCCCTCCCTTTCCCAAGGCCGTGGACATGTAACAAAACCTTAACTGAGCTGAAGATGAACGTCACCTCTTATCTGGACAATGGCTGAGGGGGGGCTCTGGACTATGCTACGACTTTTCCTTAAAAATTCAATGTTTTCACCGCCTATATATAAATGTATAACGTCTGTTTATGTTGCTTTGCTGTGGTAGGGTTTTTTTGATGCCTCAAATTGTGCCGTGTCTAGGACACGGTGTGAGAGATCTTTTTTTTTTTCATACCGTCTCTCCTCATGTTTTCTTTCCTTTTCTTATCTAAGCAAAATATTATTCTGAATAAGAATAAGAAGGCCGCGCTAATTATTTATAGCCGCAGCTTCGTGCACTCCACCCATCTTCGGACGACTGTATGTACATATTTGCGTTGTATCTTGGTGCAATGCCAATAAAGTTTATTCTGATTCTGATTCTATGATGGACTGACTCTAGAGCTCCTCTGTTATCATCAGAAGACTTCAATTAAACAGCGTAAGCCTTAGTGTGTGCCTGCTGATTGGTTCTTTAATAATTTTTCATTAGGATTTATATGTGATTAAAAGGATAATAAATAGTTATTAAATGGCTACTCTTTCTTTAGATAAAGCAGGTGGAAACTCTGGAGTTTGGTTCTGATAGGTTAATCTTCACCCGCTGGATCCCTTTGAAGCAGCATCAGGTGAGGCGTCTGCTTCCTTCTGCTTCTGTTGCTCCTCTTGGCTCATGTCTGAGTGATAAACTGAGGACTGGGATCACATGTGTAACAGGTTTGTGTAATAAGACTCCTCACTTGTAATCTCCATTCACGTTTTATTTTGGTGCCATAATTTCTTTACATCAGTAAAAAAATGTGTTCCAATAAATCGCTTCTTTAAACTCCATAAAATAAACCTAATTTGATTCATATGTAGTTCCCTGTGTGGGGTTGTCCAACTTATACTCCCACCTTGCTGTTCACGGTGTTAGAGTTCTCTATTTTCATACAACCCATAAATGTTGAGTTAAATGGTAGCTGTAAACCATAGTTTGTGTGCTTGGGCATGGTTGTTAATCCCACATTGTCCCTAATCTGTCCTACATCTCCTCCAACTTGTTTCAGAGTAACCAGGACGAGCAGTTGAGAAATAAACATGGACAATTAAAATTGAGTTTTGAGCGGGTCAGGGAGGAGTCTTTGCCTCAGGTGTCTGCGTGTCTTGTTCCTGAGTGATGGTAGGATGGAGCAGATGGATTAACAAATTGAACCCTTGTAATGAGGGCGTTGCTTCGGTCAGTCACGATAAAGAAAGTGCTGAGTGGAAAGGCAAAGCTCTCAATTGGTCTTTCTATGGTCCAATCCTCAGCTGTGATCATGAGGTTTGGATAATGACAACAAGGTCCTGGATAAATGTGGACCAAATGAGCTTCCTTTGCAGTGTGGCCGGGCTCAGCTGTAGAGATAAGGTGAGGAACTCCATCATCCGGGGGAGCTCGGCGTGGAGCTGCTGCTCCTCTGCAATGAAAGGAGATGCACATTGCAAAGTATAATATCAAACATAAAACATGCTTTGGTGCAGCTGAAATAATTTACTGCTGTAATTTTACAGATTTACTGATACACACTTCTGCAGTTTGAGTCCACACTCAATGAAAACAGAACACTGAACTGAATCCACCAAAAGTCATATGGAGTTACATGATTACCCTCCATTAGGCTGGCCAAAGTCTGTGTAGGTAAACAAACATGTCACAATTGGAGGGGGTAGAATCTCAGAGAACACGTTAAGATGGAAACATAAGAATGATGCTAAAAACACAAAATAAAAAGAAATAAAACAATGCCAAGAATACATTTTCTGTCTATGTATTTACAGTCTTGATGTTTAGTCCAATAAAAAAAGGATTCATAAGAATTGGATTTTTCTTTTTGTTAAAAAAACAAACAAACAAACAAATAAAAACATCCAGACAAACTGAAAAAAATATTATGTACAAAACAATTCTGTTTTTTAAACAATGTGATAACATAAATATTCACCTCCTTTAAAGTGATGGTCCTGATTCTATTTAAAGAAAGATTTGGGAAAATGTCAAATCAGGGGATGTAGTCACAAAGGTGTGTCCATCCATCCATCCGTCCATCCATCCATCCATCCATCCATCCACCCATCCGTCCCTCCAGCCATCCATCCATCCATCCTGCCTGCCAGCCAGCCAGCCAATATCGTCCTCTTGTTTCCATGTCAGGTCTTGGAGCAGGGAGGTCCAGACATTTCTTTCCCAGGCCAACTGAGAGACATAGTCTTCAGCATGTCCTGGGTTTTCCCCGGGGTCTCCTCCCAGTCCAACATGTCTGAAGCACCTCCCTACTGAGGTGCCAAAGGGGCATCATTCCCAGATACCTGAACCACCTCAACTGGCTCCTCTCAATGTGGAGGAGCAGCGGTTTTACTCCAAGTCTCTCTTGATAACTGAACTTCTCACCCTATCTCTACGGAAGAGTGCAGCTACTCTGCAGAGGAAACTCATTTCAACCACCTGTATCCACAATCTCATTCTTTCAGTCACTGCCCAGAGGCTGAGATGGGGAGGCAGGGCAGCTGACCTGGGACCAGAAAGTCCCAAGTTCGACTCCCAGCCATTCCCACATGCCGTGGTGTCTCTGAGCGACGCCTAATCCCTAACTGCTCCCTGGGTGATTACATAACTGCTCACTGCTCCACCTGGGTGTACACCAGGTGTGATGGGTTAAATGCAGAGAACTAAAATTGTAATTGTTTGAGAACATACAGTGATGACAACACATAGCACTTATATACAGAGTTTGTGACCACATGTGAGGGTAGGAACGTAGAGCAGTAAAATGCTGGTGAAGATTCTCAGTCATCCAGGACATGATGAATTCAAAAAGTGTTCAATACAAAAACAACTGGACTTTATTTGTAACAGAAGACGTTTCGCTCCTCATCCGAGGAGCTTTCTCAATTCAAAGAACAGAGAGTGAGAGATACAGGTTATAAGGCTGAGTGAGATAAGACACACACACACACACATATATGTAAATTGGCAGTGCACACCTAAAAACCTAAACAGTAGGTCTTTGTTCCTCTAATTCACAGATGAGGCCCCTCTGTTCCCATCAGGTTTGAAAACCGGCTGGGAATCTGTTTTAAAGTTGCATTATATGTTTTTGAAAGTGGAAATCTGAGGCCTCCTCCTCTGTTAAGAGACGGCTTTTCTCTTTTTACATAAATTGCTTCCTTCACCCCCCTCTCAAACCATCTGTGTTCTCGGTCCAAAATGTGCACATTTTGGTCCTCAAAAGAGTGTCCCTTATCTTTGAGGTGGAGGTGAACTGCGGAATTTTGTCCAGAGGAGCTGGCTCTCCTGTGTTGAGTCATGCGTCTGTGAAGAGGCTGTTTAGTTTCTCCAATGTAGAGGTCTGGACAGTCCTCGCTGCAACGGACCGCATACACTACACCACTCTGTTTGTGTATGGGTGTTTTGTCTTTAGGGTGGACCAGCCTCTGTCTGAGAGTCCTGCTGGGTTTGAAATGTACTGGGATGTTGTGTTTGTTGAAGATCCTTCTGAATTTCTCTGATACTCCAGCAACATAAGGGATGACAATGTACAATGATGACAATGAGTAGAGCAGTAAACAGAGAGCTTTGCATGACAACTCTGCTCCTCTTCATCACAAAGGTTTGCATGGTCCTAAATATTTACTGTTTGTTATTTCAACCAAACTTTTCTTTTTTCTGTGTACTTTACACATCTAAATGTACTCATGTCTGTTGGACTTCTCTTCTCTTGTTGACCTGTTTCCAGCTGTTTCCTGAGTAAACAAACACACATGGTAAGTAGCATCCTCTCACACGTTTTGCTTTCAAAGTTTTCATTGAAGGACACATCAACCATTTATATGTGAAAACATGTGCATTTTGTTTCTTACTGATGTTATATGTGTTTACTGGTTGAAGACAATACTTCCACTTTGGTCACAATAAAATCAAGTTTTGCTTTAACTACTTTATAAATAAATATATAAATATTTATAAATATAAAATATTTTATTAATACTTTAACAAGTTATTTATAGATTATTGTGTCCTAAGCATCTTAAGTGGAAACAGTATTTTGAAACCCTGCTTACATCGTTAGAGACAGAAAAATAAAGTATTTTGTTCCTTTTATATTTATTTATTTTCTCCACAACTCTAGAGAGGGCTGAGTGATTTCATGAAGTTGCTGGTCTCACTGCACAGCATCAAAATCTTCTGCATGGAACTCCTTGCTGTTTGCTTCCTGCTCTGTGGTGAAAACCAGTTGGGCGTGCCGATCACCTGGTCCTGCATATGCAGCTGTCTTCTCTTCAACAGATCCTACCAAGGGCGAAGGAAGGCCCGAACATCTTGTCTCTGTCTGCACGATGAGCTGCTTCGAATCCACTCTGCTAAAGAAGTCCATGCTTATTGTGTATTTAATGCTCCAAATGAAAAGTCACAACTCGGTTTGATTAAATAGTGTTTATCTGGAAGACAATGCCTCGTGGCTGCTCTGCACGTGTTCGAACGATCACACAGACAGAGGGCAACAACAAAACAACAACATAAATACATGGAACAACATGTGTTATTTGGAAAACCCTGTTGGTATGATCATTGTTTCGTTTGTTTTGCATTTTATGCAACATCAACAACCATAATAATGATAACCAACAACAACAATAATAATGTTGTTGTTGTTGTTGTTGATGATGATGATGATGATGATGATGATGATGTTTTAAAAACATATTTTTAATGATGAATTGTTAAATTAACTCATTTTAAAGGGATATTTCGGTTTTATTTAAATTTATTATTATGGGGCCTAATCTGAATTGGGCCTTTTTTGAGCATATCTGCTCCTACAACAACAACAAAATACATAAATGAACAAAAACGTGTTTTGGGTCACGTGTTTCCTTGCGCAGCTATCATGAGTCAGTTGAGACTAACGTCAATGTTTTTATTTTTATTTCCTTTAACAAAAACAGAAAATAAATGAATAAATCTCATTGCATTTTCCCCTCATGGCCCAACATACATTTCTGGCAGATTCTCTACCTTTTTTTTGTTTCGTCTCACGTCAGCGGTTCTGCACATTTTTTTCTCTCCCACCCACTGAAAAGAGTAGCGCGAGAGGAGCAGGATGTGCCGCGCCGCGCCGCGCCGTGCACTGCTGCGCGCATCCAGCGTCTCGAGCTCACGGGTCTGAGGGCCAAAGCGTGATTAAGACATGCGGGGTGAGGACGAATAAAATCAAATGAACGAGTTGAAAGTAAAATAGAGAAGAAGCGGAGAGAGGAGGAGAATTGGCCTCGCAGCCGGGCGCAATAAAAGAATATGACGGCAGTAAAAGTTTATAGCGTATAAATTTGTGAAGGTTAAGAACTAAACGGCTGTAAAGCAAACACGCCGTGAGGAATAAAGAAGGGGAAGGAGGAGGAGGAAAGCTGAGAGAGGAGCTTCCTGCTGCCCCCATCTGCCACCACCTCCCGGGACGAGCACCGCCTGGAAGCGCGCGCATTATTATTAAAAATAAAGCTTTATGAGAATTAAAAAAAAAAAAAAATTGGAGGAATGGAAATATGAGATATATTTGGGGAAAGAAAATATTGCGTTGTTGAAGCCGGAAAACTCAGTTTTGATTCTGGAACTGTGTGGGTTAGTGATGGTATTTTTACAAGCTGGGCGCGCACGCCTCCACTGAGGATAAAGTGAGGCTACGGGGCTGCAGTCTCTGTAGAGGGCCTCATGGTAACACTCAGCTTTTACTGCCTGTTTACTGCCTGTAATTTGGTCGCAGACACCAACTTAAAAACAAGAATGTCCACTAATAAAATAATAAAAAAATTAAATTTAAAAACGTCTCACTTCCGTTGAACTGACACTCCCTAATTCAGAGAGACACGATCAACCCTTTCAGCTGTTTCCAACTACAGCACAAAACATACACACACACACACACACACATATAAAACTATATAAAAAAAATAATAAAAAATAGTGAAAACACATGTTGGTTTCGTAAAATATATATTTTAACTCAAATTCAACTAAGAATTAAACATTTATTATATTACCAGTGCACAGACTGGTTTGCCAATTTCCACTATTGCAAATAATGATTTTTATATAGAAATGCTGACATTTTGGGTGGAAATGTATTTTTCAGAAACATTTTCTTCTGGGGGTATTTAACAGTTTACATTTCACACACATTAAAGCACTTAATTCCCTCATTAGAGCAGCTAGATGTGAGTCTTACGTGTTCTTTCTGTTTAGCTTTGTGCAGATAAAGAGACTTGAAATGCCTAAAATTTAATTTTAATGTGTAGTTCTTGTTATGTTGGAGATGATCCTGATGTGTTTTTATTATTTTTATAGTCGTGTTTTGAACAAATGAATATACTTGACGTAAAAAAAAATAAAGCGTATGTTGTGTGTTCTAAAGTTGACAGTAAACAGTCAGCATTAAGCTAAACCTAAATAAGTGTTGGGTTAGGACAAGCTTTTTACTTCATTAGTGGCTCACTTGTTCCCCACCCCTCAAATTCACACACCAAGCTTCTCTCTCCACCTGAGCTCCACGCTGCTGCCTCTACCGTTCCCCGCCGCTTGGTGGCGATATTGCTCCACCTTTGAAACATCTCGACTTTAAAAAAAAAAACGCGCAGGAAGCTCGTCTAAACTCGGCCTCGTTCTTTTGGACTCGTTGAACTGAGGATATTTTAAGATTATTCTGATAAAAAGGGACGTTTTGACGTTTAAATCCACTTGGCTTTTAAAATATCCATGTGACGCAGATGCAGCTGCTTCGCAGTGGATGAAGTTGAAGGAATCCTGGATCCACAGCGGATGTCAGGAAGTGTTTCTTTCCCTCTCTTCTAAAAGTCACACAGACTGAGAGCCCTGCTGACGTTTTCTAGATTTATCCAGAAGTCAGGCATTAAGAAGAGGCTACATGTCCCAGAATGGTTCTGTGCAGCAGCAAGGCTGCGTCACAAACATGTTCCCTTTTTGTTCTCATGTTTGAGCGCGTGTTTCTCTGTCCAATGTTTGGATGCATTAGAAAAGCAGTGTCATGCGTGAAGCTGAACGTTTTCTATTCCGTTAACACAACAAAGACTTTCCCTAAAGGTGCGTTCAATGCTTACATTTTGAGGCCAAGGCCGGCTTTTGGGAAATCCTTTGAATTCATTGCCATCCAGGAATCGTTCATAATAATAACAATAATAATAATAATGTTGTTATTTCACGTTTAAATAACGAAGTTTAGTGGAAGCAGTCGACATGACGTTGTTGGAGAGGAGCGTGCTGCCGATGTTTCTTGTTTCACTCAGTCCTCATGTTAATGGTTGCTGCCTGTCAGTCAAGTATTAATACAGAAAGGCAGCAGGAGGTCTGAGTATTCGGATCTGGGGTGATGTTTGTGTAGATGTGAACACTTGTCAGGCGGCGCGTAAAAACCTAACAAGAAAAACTCTTTACGCACCTCAGCCTCATAAGCAGGCCGTTTATTGCCACAGTAAAAATGTCACCGCCGAGTTTCAATAAGATCATATTCTGGGCAACAAACCGGGAACTTACAGCTGCAATTACTTCTCACATGGTGGAGACTTCGGTGCACGCGCGCTCAGCTCGTGGAACATTTTCTAATGTAAAAGAAATTAAACGCATTTTCAAAACCAAATGATTCTTCAATTTGAAATCCCTCGTGTCCTTAAATTATCCATTATTCTTAATATTGAATATCTTAACAAATGAGACATCTCATCTTAAGTTTATTTTCCCGTTTTCCTTTTTTTTTTTTAATCACAGCCTTGTGGTGTTCCTCATCCTCTCCTGAGGAAAGATGCGCTCACTCCGAAAGAGTGAACTCTGTGAAGAATAAGAGGAAAGTGAGGCGTTTACGGCCTTCGAGCGCCTAAAGGGCGCAGCTTAATCTCCCCCCTCCCATTTAGATAAATAACCAAACAGTGTCAGAAGACTTTATGAGGCATTAGAGTTTGTTCAAAGCATTTACAGCCACTTGGTCCAAGTCTATTAGCTTCACGCGGCCGTCCTCCATGTTTACAGAAGTAATCCAGGGATGAAGAGGAGCTCCTGCAGGACTCTGGACATGACGGATGAACTGAGATAAATAAGAAGGTTCACATTTACAGAGCTCCGTGCGTCGGTCTGCCTCTGCGCGCTCGGCTGACATTTTCAGTCCACGCGCTGCCCTTTAAATATTTAAGGGGGGGGGGGGGGGGGGCAAATGAGAAGGAGCTGTTAATGAGAGGGAGGGGGCGCGCAGTGCACCGACTCTTTCCCAGCCTCTCCTCCAGCCCCCGAACCCCCCGAACCCCCAAGGCCTCTGCTTCTTTGGATTAGAGATGGAAGTGCGTGCACTCACTGAAGGCAGGATCATTCTCATTACCGACCCCCCCCCCCCACACACACACACACACATACACACACACACACACACACGCACGCACACACACCATGCACCTTTAACACAGTTCATGCGCTCCTTCTATCTACATCCTATTAAGCTCCTTTTGCGTTGCCGCGTGAAACTTGTACAGTCTCACGCGCGTGCGTGAATTAGTGTAAAAATAGGGAAAGACTGGAAGTACACGCGCGCTCCCATGCATTTGGCAAGTACGATGAGGGATCATTGGCACACACTCCTCTGAAAACACACACACACACACACACACACACACAGAAAAACAGGGAGAGAAAGCTCGCGCGAGGGGGAGCCAGAGAGAGAGGGAGGGAGAGAGAGAGAAATATGAAACAAGTCATTAGCAAAGGAGTAAATCACGGAAAAGCCGCTCGAGAGTCGACACGGCTCCCGGTTAGAGCGCGCGCAGGAACGCACGAGCGCACGAGCTCCTTCTCCTCCTTCTGTTCGTCAGTGTTCGCCGGGGAGTCGCTGTGATTTCAGTGTGTCTTGTTGTGCTCGTGCGCAGAGCTTCTCCTGGATCTGTTGTGGCTGAAGAGGAAACCCGGACAGCAGCAGCAGAGCCGCTTCTCTCCTCCTCCTCCTGCTCCTCCTGCTCCTCCGCTTCGGGCTCTCTCTGTGAGTGTGTCGGTGTAGCTCCGAGAAGAGAAGCAGGGGGGAAAAGCAAACAAACAAACAAACAACAGAAAGAAAGAAACAAAACAACGTAAGCACGCGCTTGAACTCGGTGCAGAGCCGAGCTGCAGCAGAACAAAAAGATGAGTTCTTACTTCGTGAACTCGCTCTTCTCCAAATATAAAAGCGGGGATTCTTTACGTCCCAACTACTACGAGTGCGGGTTTGCTCAGGAGCTGGGGGGCAGCCGGCCCACCGTGGTGTACGGCCCGGGCTCCGGCGCCACCTTCCAGCACGCGCAGCAGATCCAGGATTTTTATCATCACGGCGCCTCGTCGCTCCCCAGCAACCCGTACCAGCAGAGCCCCTGCGCGGTCACGTGCCACGGAGAGCCGGGCAACTTTTACGGATACGACGCCCTGCAGCGACAGACGCTCTTCGGGGCCCAGGACTCGGACCTGGTCCAGTACAGTGACTGTAAGCTGGGGGGCGCGACGGGACTCGGCGGCGAGGACACGGACGGGACGGAGCAGAGCCCCTCACCGACGCAGCTCTTCCCCTGGATGAGGCCACAAGGTGAGGAGCCGAGGGGGGCAGGGGGCGCGATTATACACGAGGCCCTTTAAAACCAATGAAACGGGCCAGAGTCCGCTCCTCTGAGGTGGGTCAGACCGAGTCAGAACGGAAGCAGAAAGATGGAAACTGTTTAAAGCGGGTGCAGGCGGAGGAGCTCCGCGCGCGCACAGCGCAACCACAAAGACACAAAAGTTATTAGTGAAACATTTCGGGTTGATTTGGCCTAACCAGAGCAAAGACAGGATGGAAACTAAAAAAAATAAAATAAAAAAAAAACCTAGAACATTATTACACAAGAACATTCTAAAAGGGGGTTCAGACAAAGAACGGAACCGCAGAGACCCCCACCCCCTCCCCCGCGCGCTCTCCCACTAAACTAAGAGGACTCTGTTCTGTGCAGAAGCTTGTTTCCAGACACCGAGACACTTTTTACACACCGAGCAACTTTTACTGCTGCTGCTGTTGGCTCAGACAGACAGACAGACAGACAGACGGATGGATGGATAGATAGATAGATAAATAGATGTGTGTGTGTGTGGGGGGGGGGGGGCGAAGGTACAGTGAATGGTTTGGCAGCAGTCTATTTAAACGCATAATGGCTTTGCCATTTCTCTGTGTGTGTGGCTGCCCTTTAAGCTTCCGTTTTATTAGTATTATGATTTTTTTTTTTCTTAGACTTTATAGTAACTGATTAAGTTAAAAATAACCCAAGGCGCACACACACACACACACACACACACACACACACACACACACACA
>NC_056512.1:7411662-7413464 GCF_014905685.2 Nematolebias whitei
ATATATATATATATATATAAAACGCTACAGTGTTTAGGAGTATAGGGTGCTAAATTAAGATTATCAAAACGTTTTACCTTTTACTCTTCTACCCTTAAGAACAATAAATTAAGCTTACTTAAATATGATAATGACTGAAGTAAAAAGAGGAATAATGTTTATATTCACATTAATAATTTATTAGGATGCAAGTGTGTGCTTCAAATGTACACATATTAATCAAAATATGTATTTTCACACAATTCTTGAAAGGTATATCTGGTTGATAAAATTTAAGCTTGCATGTAAAACGATGAATAGGTTGTGTAATAAATAGTAATAGGTTATTTATGTGTGTGTGCTTGTGTGTACACATGTCTACACACACATGCACAGAGGCATTTTAAAGTAGCTCTCACTGCTTAGTGCTATGAAAAACACAGTAAAATGTATATATATATATATATATATATATATATATATATATATATATAATACCTGCTATATGATGTCCTGGAGTATATTTGACAAAAAGCCCTTTAGATCTTTAAGATTTAATACAAACACAAACGAATGGTGGCACTCTATAAATCTCATTGAGCAATCAATATTTGATGCTAAATAAATATTGAAAATTCAGTGGCACAAAATAAAAGAGAAAAAGAAAGTGCTGCCTGTCAATCAACAAGGTTTACAGTGTAAATAGAGGAATTAAAAGGAAACATTAAAACGCTGTGTTTTGTTTGCTCCTCATGTCTGGACATTTAAATGTAATAAAAGTACTAAAGTTATGATGTGTTCTGTAGATTTGCTCATCATCCACAAACTGAGAGCTTTTCATTTTTCATACATGAAACCAAAGAAAAGTCTCAGGAACATGAGGATTTATCTGGAGCTGCACGTGGCACTGAAGCATGTTTCATCTTCATCACTCACATGCGTGTCTGTTCTGCCTTTTATTTGATGAGGATCTTCGTGTTCTTTGTGCGTGTGTGAGGTCCACGCACACAATCCTCCCTAAGACTGTGCCTCAGGATGACAGACTGAAGGTGCGTCCAGGTGCTCACGGATCAGACGTGTTATGAATCGGACGTCATAAGTTTTGTTTGAGGTACGTGCGGGACGGAAGTGATGAGGCGCCATAAAAGAAAGTGAAGCCAAACGCACAGCTGTGCGGAGCAGAGTAAATGGGAGTGAGAAACGAGTGCAAACGTTTTGAAATGAAACAAAGAAAATGAAATCTGCACTGAAGCAACGCGCGCAGCTGCAGGAGAAGTGCTTTCCATTTGATGACATAAAAATGAGAGAAACATTAATGGACTGCACATCCGAGTTATTTACAACCGCACGGCCGAAGTTATGGAAACCAAACGCCCCATGGACGTTTTCCTGACAGATTCATGTAACAGGAAACTCTAAACGTGAGGAATTCACGATCCCACGAGTTATGGAGAAAACAGCGCACTCTCTGTGCTCACCCAGAATCACTCCTTTTGAAATCACTTCACCTTAATGCATTCATTTAAATGACGTTATTAGTGTAGATCCTTGAGCTACGAATAAAAGAAATGTCTTGTTTTGACTCTGAGACGCCTGTAGGCTCATCTCAGGTGCAGTTCAGCCAGCAATGACTATCAGTCATCATAATAATCGTTGTTTTTTTTTTATTTCTGAATAAGACCATTGACAGTCTCAGACTGGGATTAGGAAAGAACTGAATGAAGGGAGGGAACTGTGGAGGACCCAGGACTCAGAGTGGAGAGGACCAGGAGATTGTCCAGGAGAGGACAATCCACAATGAAACCACACACACGACAATATAT
>NC_056512.1:7413564-7427852 GCF_014905685.2 Nematolebias whitei
GAGAACACTGAAGAATATATATTTTTATTAATGAACCCCTCATGTCCTCCCCCTCCCCCCCCCCCCCTCCCCTCCCCCAGTAGCTGCGGGCAGGAGGCGAGGCCGGCAGACCTACAGCCGGTACCAGACCCTGGAGCTGGAGAAGGAATTCCTCTTCAACCCCTACCTGACCCGGAAGCGCCGCATCGAGGTGTCGCACGCGCTCGCGCTCACTGAGCGTCAGGTCAAGATCTGGTTCCAGAACCGGAGGATGAAGTGGAAGAAGGAGAACAACAAGGACAAGTTCCCCAGCAGCAAGAGCGAGCAGGAGGCGGTGGAGCGGGAGCGGCGGGAGAAGGAGCTGCGGGAGTCCGGCGGCGGGGGAGGGGAAGGGGATGGAGGAGCGGGGGCTGTGGGGGCCCAGGGCCCCGCGAGTGAGGACTGCTGCGAGAAGGCCCATAAACAAATGTAGGGAAGAAGAGAGGAATTTGAAGGAAGGAGGATATGGGTGAGACCTAAATGTGAGGCAGGGGTGACGGTGTGTGTGTGTGTGTGTGTGTGGGGGGGGGGGGGGGGCTCTTTGTTTTGTTCTCCTTCAAGATTCATCAGATGAGTCTGCAATGACAAGCTGTGAGTTAGGTGAGCTGCAGGGGGCTGCTGCTGTAAAACCACAAAGACTCCAACCGCGCTGACTAAATCAAATTGATTTGGGTGGAGCTAACCAATCAAACTCAAGCCTTTCCCCACACCCCTCTCCAAAAAAAAAAAGAAAAAAAAGGAACAAAATAACTTAATTTCTTTGTGGAACAAGTATCGTGGAACATTTCTATATTGTTAGAAGTTTATCATTAACATTTCATCTTTGGCAGCTGTATAGTTTTTAAGTTAAAAATGATAATGGTGCACTTTTTACTGTAATTCTAACGTCAGTGTTCTTGTTGTCATGGATATAATTAATTGAAACATTTTGACGGTGATGACGTAGCGATTAATGAAATTTCCAACAACATGAAACTGCCTATTTATGCTGTTTTAGTAGATTGGGTCTCTTTTCTACACACTCCTATCATTCTAGTTCGTTTTAGACCTTCGTCAATGATGTTTGTTTTATGTTGTATTCCTATCTGTTTTAAAATAAAAATAAAAGGTTAGAAAGCATGTGCACAGTGCAGAACAAAAAAGAGAACATTCTTTAAAATAAAATTAATAAAAAAGTCATTTGAAAATGACAGCGTTCTGGATCTAATTTAACTGAGTCGATGACAAAAATACAACTTTACACAGTTTACTTTTTGTCTGATGGTCTAATATAAACTGATACGTTTATAAGATGGTGCACAAATGGAGCACCTTATTATTTTCTTTCTTCTTTCAGCTTCTTCAGGGGTCACCACAGTGAACTAACACAAAGACTTGACTATTGTTTTATGCTGGATGTCCTTCCTGACACATCCACTGACCAGTGAGCTACCACAGCCCTGTGTTTGGAGCAGAGAACTGCCATAGGGCACCCTGGGGAGCAGATGGTGGGGGTCGAGGGCCTTGCTCAAACTCAGAGTGGGGCAAATGAGGGTAGAGGCAGGTGTGGGTGTTTCACTTTCCCATACACATTTTGATGTCAGTCCATGGAGTTGAACCAGCGACCTTCCAATCACATGCCTACCTTCTCCAACCTATGTGCCACCACTCCCCCATAGAAGCACCTTATTACTAATCTGTTCAAATAAATGACCTGTATCTCCTCATGCAGCACTGAAGCACTGAATCAAACACAAAATTCAGAAAAAAATAGAGTGAATGGGATTTTGGTGAAACATAGTAAAACGTTGTCCTTGTTGGAGCTCTATAACTCCAGGCTTTACAATAAAACCCTTGTTCAAATTTTGAACAGGTAACAGAAGGTTGGACTTAATTCCACTTAAAGGTGCACATATTTTTTAATTGTTATTTATTTTACAGTTATTAATGATTTTTTACAGATTTTCTGAGAAATGTTCAACTGACGATTGATGATGTCAAACTTTTAGTGTCTAAAATTTCCCAAATCACCCCAGAATTCAGAGAGCGTATCGTTGACAAAAAAACTGTCAAGTGGGTCAAATCTTCACACTCACCAATCTTTTGTTCCCCATCCTTCCCATATAAAATCATGGCTGCACACACAATTTATTTTTATCCAAACATGCCTTTTATTTATGAGCTGATCTCCCATCTCCACTTTACTTTATTACAAGCCTCGACATTCATCATTAAAACACCTTCCGTCATCATCACAATTACTTATTTTTAAATAGTTTCCAAAGAGGATTGAAGACTGATCTGGATGTTTACACAGTCACTGCTACAATATGTCAGTGCTGTTTATTCTTGAACTTGTCATTTGCTTTCCTTGACTGGCTGGGGGCTGAGAGGACGGGAGTGGGAAGAGCAAGCACAGAAGAAATACTGGGCCAGAAAAGCAGGGAACATTACATCATTGCTAACCGTGCACAAGGTGATTACAAATTAAGTTCCTTGAAAGGTGCTCAGTGGCACCAACCCTTTGTTGCCTTTTTCAACACCCATCCATCATCTATACCCACTTCTTCCTTTTCGTGTCACTGGTGCCCATGTACAGCAATCACTGTGTGAAAGGCAGTGACACCCTAGACGTGTCTCTGATCCATCACAGGGACACATGGAGACAAACGAGACAAACAACAATTCACTCTCTCACTCACACCTAGAGACAATTTAGTTACCAATCAGTCTAACATGCATGTTTTTGGTCTGTAGGAGGAAACAGGAGTACCCAGAGAAATCCCATGCATGCACGGACAGAACATGCAAACTCCACCTAGAAAGGCCCCCAGGCGGGATTTGATCTAGTAACCTTCTTACTGACAGTGAGCAACTCTGCTCCGATATGAATTTCCTATTTTTAAATTTTAGACAAAATGTTGCAAGAATTATATCAGTTTTCCATAATTTCTACAAAAAACATGAACTTTCTTTATAGTGCATACTCCGTCTAAACCTATCATTCAGTTTACAAAAAGAAACAATTAGATAACAACTTGACTGATGATACTGTGTGAAAAAAAAAAAAAAACTTGTTTCATTGGAAATCAAACAGAAAATGTGCAAATTATGCTTTTCCAATTGTGATTTCAATGTGGGTTTTTTTCTTTTGAGAGACTAAAGAAATTGTTTCAATACCACCCAGTGCATGGACTTTAATCAAATTCAACAAATAACCTTTTCAATTTCAGCTAATTGTTACAATTTCCTAAATGTTGCTTATAAGACAGACAGACAGAAATACCGACAGACAGACCGACTGATAAACCGAGAGACAGACAGACTGACAGACTGACATAGAGACAGACAGACAGACCGATCTACAGACAAACAAACAGACAGACCGACAGATAGACAAACCGACAGACAGACCGACCGATAGACAGACTGACAGATAGACAGACCGACCGACTGAAAGACCGACTGAAAGACAGACTGACAGACCGACCGACTGACAGACAGACTGACCACAAAAACATACAGAGCAATCAACAGACAGAATGACAGACAGAGACAGACTGACAGATAGACAGACAGACCGAAAGACAGACAGACAGACAGACAGACAGACCGACTGACTGAAAAAATAGACAAAGCGACCGACAGAGAGACAGACAGACAGACCGGCAGACCAACAGACAGACTGACCAACAGACAGACTAACAGACCAACTGAAAGACAAACAGACAGACCAGCAAACAGACAGTCAGATCAACCGACAGACTGACAGACATACAGATAGATGATGTGTTTGTAACACTATATACAGACCCTTTCCAAAAAATGTATATATATCGTGGAAAAGTAGTTTAACTTCCATAATTTCATTAAAAAAGTTAATATTTAATAGATGATAAATTCAGGGCCCATAATTTAAACTATTTCAAGTATGTATTTGTTTATTTTTACATAATTTGGGCTTCCAGCTCATGAAACCCACGGAAACAGGATTTAAAAAAAATTTGAATACTGTGGAGAAATCAGCCCAAATTTTTGGGGGTCATGAATGTTTTAAACTGAGTGTGACACACTAATCATCTACTAAACGCAAAGCACCTGCACAGGTTTCCCCAGGTGTCATTAAATTGCTTCAGTTTGGTTCATTCATCATGGTTCAATATGGGGAAGACTGCAGACCAGAGCCCTATAGAGAGTTGCGACACTCCCATTGACTCCCATAGAAAGAATGGAATGCGGAAGTCACGTGGGTCATGCAGAGGCAAAAAAATTTCCAAACAGCAGCGGTTCCAGCATTGAACGTAGTTCATTGTCCATGTTTTCTCCGGTAAGTTGATGAAAATACGACAACTTTTTTTGCCATTTTGAAGCGTTATCTGACTGTTATGTACCACAATTTATCAACATTAATACTTCATGTTGCCAGTTTTAGTTAATGAAACATGTTAAATTGCTAGTTGTGTTTTAACTGCAGCTGCTCTGCCAACATGACGGTTTAAATGGGTCTATTTCTAATTCAACGCTTTAAAATATCTATTACTGCTTAACTTTTGAAAGGTGTGTGTTTTTTTTATTCATTTATTTATTTATTTTATTTATTTATTTTTAATTTTATGGTAATTTCAGTTACTGAATTCGACTAGAAAATATTTGGCCTTTTTTTGTTCTGAGAGATTAATTCAACCTTTATTTAGACAGGTAAATCCCATTGAGCCTCGAGGACTCCTTTTACAAGAGAGACCTGATTTCAACAAAGTATGACAACTTGACAACAAGATTGACATAATTTAGTTACAGTTACAGATCATTTGTCAAAGACTGCAGCATAAATTGTGACATTATCATTAAAGAAAAACGTGATTGTGGAGATGAGTCAATTTTTTTTCATGTTTTCCAGGTAAACCGTAGGTGAATGACTTCAGTGAACTGAATGTTGCATTCAAAGTATCACAAAGGTACAAGATCTCATTTTCTGTCTTCCCAAATTGATAACGGCTTAATAAAGATGTTTGAATAAATTACTTTAACACCATAACCTTCATAAAGTTTGTATTTACTGCAGGACTGTTAAATTACTTTTGATTTATATTAGTTTAGTGTTTGGTAATCATGGGTCAAGTTGAGATGAGACTCTTTCAAGACAGAACAAGACATAAGAATTATTACAAGAATATATCCACATCAATAAACTGTAGAACTGTAACAAAAACTCTTATTAAACTATCACAGGTACATTGAGATGGAGCTGGGAAGTTGTTCATGCCAGTTGCCTTCATCTGATCTTGTGTAAAAAAATATGTTAATTTATTTTCCATTGTTAACATTTTTCTTAGCAGGACTGAGTTAATTTTCTTGTCTGAGTTTCTTCTATCCTGCTTATGTATATATATATTTTTTTTTTTTTTTTTTTTTTTTTGTGTGTGTGTGTGTGTGTGTGTGTGTGTGTTCTAATTGTTCCCTCAG
The DNA here is from genome assembly GCF_014905685.2 of Nematolebias whitei. NCBI lineage: Eukaryota > Metazoa > Chordata > Actinopteri > Cyprinodontiformes > Rivulidae > Nematolebias > Nematolebias whitei. The sequence continues at coordinate 7,419,025 of NC_056512.1, forward strand.
GTTTTTCATATCTGTTCCCTGACTGCCTGTTGATCCATCCTCCTGGTCCTGTTGATCCTGGATCATCAGTTCCTGACATGTCCCTATCCTCTGAGAATACATTTTCATCTATCCCTCATCTCACTCGCCTCATTTGTTGCTTCCTTCCTCAGTCTCTGAAATTACAATGGCACTGTTAGAATGAAGATTATTGTTCAATAAAATATGACATGTATTTAACACTGTTCGTACCAAAGTTTAATTTAGAACAATATGTATGATCACTGGTCAGACCACTGGTCAATGGATCAACATGCAGTGGAAGTTCTGCTGTTCTTCTCATTTGGTTCTGGTCGATGAACAAATGGTTGAACCTCCTTCAGTCTCATACGACCTGACTGTCTTTGTAAAGTGTCCTCTCTAAATGTGCCTGTAGACTGACATTAGTTTATTTTCTTGCACATTTCTTTGACATTTAAACATTTTGAGCCCTGATTGAAAATGTTTGTGCAGATTAAACTTCCAGCTCTGTTTGTGTTGTTGTGGTGATGGTGCTCCTGCTGACTTGATATGTCATTAATAATATGTCATTAATAATAATTGTGTTCTAGAATTGTGCCGCTCAAGGTGGCTGCATGTTGGAGCAGCTCTTTTACTTTCATTCTGAGATTTTGCTTTTGGAAACTGTAATTCCTCTTTTTCTGGATGTAAATCACATTTTTTGGATGTTTATTACCTCTGGTATCAGATGCTGTGCAGCTGGAAAGATTTTTTTACTGAAACTTTTTTAGTTTTGGACTTTTGTTATATATAACCATGGCAGCAAGGCAATTTTCTACAACCAACAGCAGCTGATTAACATCTCAAAAGCTGAAATGATACCACAACTACAGCCCCAAATATCAAATGAGTTGAAAATGATGTTCTGTGGATGCATTCTCATCTACCTGCCAGCTCTGCTCGGGTGCCTGACCACTGAGATTCTAGAACTAGCAGGAAACACATCTCATGACAGCAGAAGGACAGGATCATTCCTCAGCACCTACAGTTGGCTGTCCACAGTGACGAGGAGCTTGGCAGACTGCTGGGAGGAGTGACCATCGCTCTGGGAGGAGTTCTGCCCAGAATTCGGGCGGTCCTACAGACCGGGGGAACTGAGAGGCCAGCCAAGTCTGGGTGGGCGGATCGGATGGCATCTGCAGCCAGTTTCTTAGGCTCCATTGTGGGATGGACCTTTACAAGAGATCCTTCCTGCCTACAGCCATCAGTATCTATAACATCTTTTAATGAAATTAAGATAACGAGTTACAACAACAAATAATTTCCCTTTGGGATTAATAAAGTATTTTTGAATTTGAATTGAATTTTTGAATAAACAGTATAAATGGCAGTGAAAGTACTATATTAAAGCTTATTTTACATTTTACATATTTTTTAATAAATTGTTTGGAAATTTTTGCACAATTATTACTTTGTCATCTGTTTATGATTTTACAGTTTCATTTAAATTAACATTTTAATCAATGAATTACAATTTTACAATAGTTGACAGGCTACAATCACCTCAGTTATGTACTTGGTACTTGTACTTAGTACTTGGTTGCCATAAAAAAAAAAAAATAAAAAAAAAACCCCGACAAATACAACTATATTCAGGTCTCCCTTGTAAATAAGTCCTCGTGGCTCAATGGGACGAACCTGTTTGAATAAAGGTTGAATTAATATCTTCTATAGAAATCAAGAATTCATCCAGATGATCTAAGGTAAGTTGGAGCAGATCTGAACTACTGGCATGGAGGACAAGGTGGAGCATTATCATGCAGAGAACATTCGAAATAGCTTTGTAACAGGTGTTACTATGATTTAAAAAAAAAAAAAAATTTTTGTGTGTAACGTTATAAAACACTGACATGGCTATACTAATCATTGTATTAGATATAAAAAAATTCTAACAAAATGTGTTTGCAGTCTCGTTTCCTTCTAAAATTTAATTATAAATGTATCAGCCGCTTCTAAAAATGCTTTGATAAAATGCATAGTCTGTGACATAATCAGTAATCAGTTAAGTAATCAGTTTGTTACTCCTCAATAATTACTGAAATACGCCAGGTAAAGTAAGAAAAGTTGATTTTTGTTAAGTTTCGCAAGCAGCCGCTCAAACTGACTGAAAGCGATGAGCTGTTTGGAACTATTTAGCGCTGCATGAACCACGTGACCGCGTATCGGGGAGTTCAAAGAGTGTCGCAACTCTCTCTTTATAGGGCTCTGCTGCAGACATAACTGGCCAGAAGATCATCACTGATGCCCTCCATAGGATGGATAAACCACAAAAGTTCATAGCTACGAAGGCTGGCTGTTCACAGAGTGCTGTGTCCAAGTGGAAGTCCAATGGAAAGTCTAGTGGAAGGGCAAAATGTGTCAGAAGATGCACCAGTAAAAGATATGACCATGGGCTTCAGCAGATTACCAAACAGAGAAGATTCTAGAATCTGGCAAAGCTCCAGAAAGAGTGGAATGAGGCGGGAGTCACAGCTTTAAAAACCACAACATAAAGACGCATTCGGGAGATGGGCTACAACTGTCGGGTTCCTCAGTCCTCTTTTCCAATGAAAGTAAAGTGTGCCTTTCATTCGGAAATCAAGGTCCAAGTGATTGGAGGAAGAAGGGTGAGGAACAAAACCCATACTGTTGGAGGTCCAGTGCGAAATATCCATGAGTTAAGTTTTTAGAGACCAATCAGTGTCACCTGGTGATGAGCGGCTGAGATCACGTAGGAACTGTGCAGCGTAAGTAAATGACAAAATTCAGGTAAGCCAAACAAATTAAATTCAAATAAATTAAACTCAGGTAAAACAATCAAATACATTAATATTTTTCATACAATTTTTGTTATTACTAACCTGTGCTTTTTTGTTTCAATAAAACAAACTGGACGAGGAGACGTTGAGCGGTCTTGAGAGCTACCTGGACGCGTGCTTTGAAAATATAGTGATGGGTAAACCTCAGAACACCGCACCCACAGCTACTCCAACATCCAAGCGCATGTGTTCAGAGAGCTCAAGCGGCACGTCCACGTCTCCTGAGAAAAGCTTCACCGATGTTCTGGAGTCCATCAACAAAAAGTTATCAAGTTTAGATGCCCGACTGGCTCTCGTTGAAGCTCTCCACAAAGAATTTCAAGCGTTAGGGAATCTCTGGAGTTCAGCCAAGCTCAGGTGGCGTCGCTAGCTGCAGAAAACCAATCTCTGAGGGGAGACGTTAAAGATCTCACTGAGAGGATGACGCAGATATCCGGAAAAAACAGAAAAATGAAAGAGTCCATCCTGGACCTCCAAGCTCGGAGTATGCATGATAATCTTGTCTTCTCTGGGATCCCTGAAAGAGGAGAGGAAGACACAGAAGCTAGGATCCGTGAGTTTATCCAACGTGAGCTGAAACTCCCAAGTGAGACCGTAAAAAAGTTCACTTTCCATCGTGTTCACCGGCTCGGAGGTAAGAGGCCCGATAACAAGCGACCTCGCCCAATTATAGCTAAATTTGAGCATTATAAACAGAAAGAGCAGGTGAGAAGTCAGGGCAGAGAGCTGTGTGGAAAAGATTTCAGCGTTAATGATCAGTTTCCTAAAGAAATACTCGATCGGAGGCAAGTTTTATTTCCAATCAGGAAAAAATTCATGTCTGAGGGCGCCAGAGCTACAGTGGCAGTAGATAAACTGTATGTTAACGGTCAGCTGTTCAGGGAACGGGACATCACTCCATGGCTTTATTAAAAGGAACAACAGCTTGGTTTAAAGCAGGGCTGTTCAACGTATGACCCTGATATAAAAATATGTTTTATAAGGTGTGAAGTTGCCTTTATGCCGATTCAAACATATATATTTTGTGTGTGTTACTTATTCAGAATTAAATGTCTAAAATTGCCATAAAAGCAAGGGTGGAATGATATAGAAATTATTATTTTAATGCTTTTATGTCAATCTAGACCTATATTACACTTATTTAAACACACTTATACTCACTTTTGATGCAGCTTATCTGCTTATTCAGTCATTCCTGTGCTGCAGATGTGTTTTGAAGTAATTAAAGTTCTCTGGGGATGCTCTAGCCAGAAGATTGGGGCCCAATCTTAAGGTTACAGTGACCCAGGTTTTGAAGGACATGTTTATGAAACCATCGCTCTGTTGCACAGACTACTTTGATGAAGGAAAAACAGATTTAATTAAATCTATTCTCCTGGCAATCATCAAAACTTGCTTTGATCTGCTCTCACGCGATCAGGGAAGCCTTTATAAGAAATGTATCAGACACAGAGAGTTAGAAGTCTTGTTCTGGACCAGCGCGCGGTGCCAGATCGCCTGATTGAGTTCTCCTCATTGGATCGAAAGGCTTCCCGATCATTTTGTCACGGTGAGGGATACTCATATCAATTTGTATGTTAAGAGTGTACATGACTCTTTTGCTTGGCTGTTATTTCTTGTGGCAGATTAATAAATGACAAATATTATTCTAGCAAGTTACAGTCTGTGTGTCATTTTTTCCATCGTCTGAATAATATGTGCCGATCGTTCACGAACCTTTGATAAAGAATTTCATAATACATTTTTGGCGACGAGGATGGGATGTTAAGAATTTAAATAAATAATTCTGAACGGCTGCACCATATTCAAACGAAGAAAAAAAAAAAAGAGTGTTGAGAGAAATGTTGATGCGAGTTGCATAGTTGTGCCGGGTTGGAAGAGTTATCCAACCCTGGCTTTGTGTTTAAGAGGTGGAGGGGACGCCCGAGCCTTTGTGTGAGAGTTTAAAACAGAGAAAAAAAGTTTATTCAGACGCCTGAGGAGGCGTGAGCTGAACGGAGAAAAAGTTGTACCGGGATGGGAAGAAATCCCATCCCAGTTGTTTTTTTATTGTTTTTGAAGAGGTGTGAAGAAGCCCATCTTAATTATTAGAACAATTTTTCTGCAAGCAGATAGTCCGAGTGATGTTTTGACCACTTTTGCAGGCAATAAAGGTCAGAAAAAAATGGCACCAATGACAGGACTTCAGCATAAAATCAGAAAATGCAAATACAGGCTCAATGGAGCAAACAAGAATGTGAGGACCGCCTGCTTGTTGAATGGACGGCTCGGTGCTCTGTTTGTGAGAATGAGCAGTGTAGCTGACGGGGCGGTGGAGCAGGTGTCCCGGTTGCGAGGAAAGTTTGAGAGAAAAAAAGAAAAATGTGTTGAGGAAGTTCAGGAGAAAGAGAAACAGTTTTTACAACGAAAACAGTTGTTATCTGATGCGCAGACAGAGTGCAAGCTAGACCGCTTGATTAATGTAGCTGAGAGCGCGGTATGCAGGCGTAAAATGAGGAAGAAAGAGCGTGATGTTTTGCCGGAACGGGTCGGAGCTTATGTTGCAAGGTTGGCTGACGGATGGAATCCGTCGAGTTTAATATCACAATCCACAGATGCTCGATTTTCGAGACTGTTAGACAAAGGTGGAGGTCAGAAAATGAAAGCGCATCGAGTCAGAGCTTTGCAAGGCTCGAGACCGTTGTTTGAAGTTTGTGTAGAAACAGGCCGACAGATAACATCGGAGGACTCTGATTTACAGGGTCATTGGGTGACCCTGTGGGAGTGCGAGCAGAGATGTGCTGAGGGGCGCGCTCGCTGTGCGTTCACAAGGAGGAGCACAGAGCTGAAAACTGTGAAAAAATCATTTGGCCAACCCATGGGTCGTGGGCCGAGAAGGGACGGCCAGAAAAACATGCAGGAACTTACTCGTTCTGCTTTCTGGAGGGCATTAATGCAGGCAGGAGTGCATGCAGCTGAGATGAATGATGTGTCAGCTGAAGAGCTGAGGGCTGGAAGCCATTATGTGGATTAGAGGGGCAAAAGTAGGGTCCAAAAGTTGACATCAACACTCTGAAAAGCAGATATTGTCAAACATTGAACATCAAAGGTCCAGAATTAGGGAGCCCAGATTTTGACGTTAAATTAAAAAGCCCCAAAACTTGAAGGGGATATTGATTTTAAAATGCCAAAGGTCAAAGGAGAAATTAAGACATCTGATGTTGCCATTAAAGGCACAAGTATTGACATTTTGGGCCACTAAGGATGTTTTAAAATGCCTAAAGTCAAGATGGTTTAAGGGGAAAAGGGTGGATTTGAAATGTCTAGAAATAAATATGTTGTTTGGATGTGTTAAATTAAGCTGTTTGCCTTGAAAGAAGTGCATTGTATGTTGTTTGGAAGGAAGTGCAACATATGTTGTTTATAAATGCTTTACCTGCAGCTATAGTTTTGACAGCATCTAAAAACAACTCTAGAAGTATCCAAAAAATATCTGAGATAAAAAGAATTTCACCATCTTGTTTTGCAGATGTTTCACATTTAAAGTGAAAGTTCAACTCTTTTCAAGAGGGGTTCTGTGGAAAAAGTTAACATCTCAGTTTTGAAAACTGATGAGTTAAACATTTTGAGTGGGGCCAAGACTAGAAGAAGGATTTCTTTTTAATAAATAAAGTTAATTATTGACACTTTTTGCATGAAGTGGTTATGTATGAAGAATTGTTTGATTGTAGCATGCAGCATTAGAAGAGAGAGAGAGGGTCACGATAGTAAAAATGCAGAGACATATAGGGGAAAGGGACCATATCAGATCTGGCAAACGGATTTCATTGGCCCTTTGCCATGTCACAGGGGTGTAGATACATATTCAGGTGTGTTGGTGACTCATCTTTGTAAATATGCAAATCAGACATCTACTTTAAAATGTCTTAGTATGATGAAATAATTTTATGAGGGTCCCCTTCAGATACAGATAATGGGACCCATTTTATTGGAAAACAGGTGAAAGACTGGTCAGCTGGAAAACGTGTTGAATGGATTTATCATATTTCCTTATCACCCACAAAGCTGCTGGGCTGATTAAGAGAATGGATGAACTGTTAAAAAAAAAAAGAGGAAATGCTGAGAAAATGAAAGACATGATTTGACAAACTGAAAAGTATTTCAGGTCAAATTCAAGTTATAAAATTGGTCTGGGTCTGCAATATCCCAGAGGTAGGAGAAGGAAAAATGGGTAAAATGTACCAATTCATAAGTGTTATAAAAGAGAAAACTAATTCTTCTCTCTTTTTGTTGAAAAGCAGTTTTATTGTTTCCACAGCTTGATGTTTCATTGATCTTTGCGGACTGGATGGGACCGCACAGAGGACGACATGAGAAGCATCGGTGGCAAGCACCCGTCCGATGGGAGTGCAGGACCTTTGGTCATCGTGTACCTTGCCGTAGGTGCCACGGTCCTGCTGGAGAACGCCTTCTCGCTGACACCGGGACAGGTGCTGATTGAGGTGGAACAAGAAAGTTTCAGCATCTCTTGGGCGAGAAATAACAAAGCAAACAGAACACAAGCGCATTTCACATGTCCAGCCCAAAAGCAATGAGTGACTGCAAGATCTACATGTGTAAACAATGTGCACGCAATGGATTTGATGTCCCTCTCGTATCAACAGGATGCTGGCTGATGATAGAGGCCGAGGTGCCTCTGTGTGTGACTAACTGTACATGCTAAACCAGATGAAAGAAAAAAAAGGAAGAACGAAGTTTGATTTTTACTGCCAATTAAGGAGAAGGAGGAGACGTGCTCCGTTGGCAGTTACTCAAGAAGGGTTCTGGATACCATCAGTTGTCATGACTCAAGAAGAAACGGTCAAAATACTGATAAAAGAAATAAACTTGCAGCCAAAGGTGGGGGAGCACAGAAAAAAGTGCTCTCCAACATAATTGAAGCTTTGAACTTGTTTTCCTGTGTACCTTGCAGTTTTTTTTTTTGTACAGCTGCAGGAGGAGCCCTGCCAGAGGGTGGTGTCACTACATCGAATCATCATAAGTGGAGGAGAGTAATGAAGGCAACCACAGTTATGCAAATATCACATTTTGCCTTTAATAACTGTCTGATAAAAGAGTGATATGTATGTTGAAACTAATCATGTTAACCCATGTTTAACCAGAGACAAGGTATTGTGTGATTAGACTCATGAACTAGGTTAGAGCAACAATAAAAAGTACCTAAGGTGCCTTTCTCTGGATGTGTGTGTGGTGTACATCTGTGAACTCGGAACAACTAGACTTATCGTTTGACTAATTATAGTTCCTTACTCCATGGCGAGTCTCTCTGGATCATTTAAAATGCGCATTGAATGAGTCCATAGAGTTGACTGAAATGATCAAGTCTCATAAGTCTAAACGTGTCTGATCTAACAGTGTCCACCTGCATGGCTCAAAGAAAGGTTTTTACATATGGCTAAAACTAATAAGTATAGGCGTCGGCTCACCATTGGTGGGATATATTCACAGGAATATTATCTACGGCGCAAAATATATGCAGTATCCCTTTTGTTTGTTTAGTGAAAAGAAGAATAACTAGTTTGATCTATGTATCTCTGTATTAACTTTGTGTATTTTGGGAACTTGTTTAGGGTTTAAAAAAAAAGAATTAATCAGGAAATTTATAATACAGCTGGTACATGGTTTGGTGAAAAAAAAAAAACTATAATCTGAACACCTACCAGGTGTTTTGATTTACAATGATCGTGTCAGTGGGAATGTAATAAATCAAAACGTTCCAGGGGTTTGAAACTAGTAACTGTGTGAGTGAGTTATTTAGGATAAAGTCCCAGAACAATTTAGAACTCGACCATTCAGAGGTCGGAGATCGTTTAGAGTTCAACTTAAAGGGATGGCATTTTCAAAACTAAAAAAGTTGTATTGTAGAATTATGTTTTACATGCCATAAAGGCAAAAAAGGGTGGAATGATATAAAAATATGTTTTATAAGGTGTGAAGTTGCCTTTATGCCGA
>NC_056512.1:7427952-7436530 GCF_014905685.2 Nematolebias whitei
TGGGACCGGGGGAGTCTGGGCTCGCTGGGTGTGTGCCCTCACTTGCTCTCGCTGTGGGTGTTGTTATGGGTGGACTGGTCTTTTGCTTTTTTGGGGTGGGGGGGCGCTCTTGGTCGCTGTGGTGCTCTATCTCTGACTGTTTGGGCACTCCTGGCTGATTGTCCCGGTGCGGGTTTGGTGGCCTCTCTGGTTGGGGGGCTGGGTGTTGGGCTGGGAATCGGGTTGGGGCATCTGGATGGTTTCGGGATGGGTCTGGGTTGCTGGCCCTGGTTCTGGTTGGTCCTCGGGGGCTATGTGCCGGTTCGTGACCTTGATCCCTGGTGGTGCGGCTGCCACCTCCTCCTAGGTATCTCTGTTAGAGCCTCTCTCCCCTGGTGGATCTCGGAGAGTGGGGGGTGCCTATTGGGGTCAGTGGGGGAGCTGGTCCCCTGGGGGGGCATTGCCACCTCAGTTCACCTCCCCATCCTGACGTCCTCCTCCGCCCACTCCACCACACCATCACTCAAACAGGCTTTTGGCGTTCAGGTGCACTACTGAGCTGCGGGGAGAATCATCCATCTCCGTGGCTGGTGGGGTCCTGGGCCCTAATTTTAATATACAACCTAGACACTCACTTATAACACTCTCATGACACATGCATATATAGGATCTGGAGTGGGCACATGGTCGCACTTAGGTGGTAGGATGTACAATCATTTCCACCTCCCAGACCTGTGCCCACTCTCATATGTAGCATGTAGACATTTAGGGTTCTGGGCGGAGATGAGGGGTGAACGGGCGCCGCCTGCTCTCTGGGCATGAGGTGGGTCTGTGCCGGTCGCCACCTCATCCCCCCATTTTAAACACACTGTATAACAACATGCATCAACACCATATTCGAGTGAGAGGAGGAGGAAGTGGGTCTGTTCATAATTTATTTATGCATATATAGATTTTTTTTTCTTTTCTTTTTTTTTCTTTCACAAACATCTCCTTTCTCCATGTGACACTAGGGGTCGGGGATGGGGGGCGGGGCATTGTTGGGGTCTGGGCTGTGGGTGGGCTTTGGGCCTTGGGGGCAGTTGGTGATGGGGCCGGTGCTTCGGCTCCCCCTGGGCTGTTCCGATTCTTTTAATCTAGGTTCCTGGTTACGATGGCCAGCACTTTGACCAGGGTGGCTGCCAGCTTTCGGCGGGGGGTCGGCTATGGTAATGTACGTGTGGTCATTGGTGGTGTAGGGCGGCGGTTGGGGGCGTGGCTTTGCCTCATCAGGGCACTGGCTGGTCTTCCTGTGTGGCATTTGCGGTGGGGGTGCTGTGTGTGTGGGGGGGTGCATGGGTGGCGTGCTGGGGCGTCTCCGGGCCTATGGTGCGGAGCTCTTGATGTGGGAGCCGTCCCTCCTCGGCTGCAGCTCCCTGCTGCTCTGCCCCTTGGGCTGGGGCCGGCCTGTGGTCGCTGTCAGGTAGATGGTGAATGCAGTCGGCTCGACAGAGATTCTGTCGGGCTATCTGTGTGTGCCTGTTTGTTGCTCAGGTTGGGTTTTTGGTGGTCCCCCCTCTCTTGGATCAATTTGGGCCCCACGTTTGGTGTGGGGCCCACTCCCCCCAGTCGTGCCCCCCTTTGGCGGGGGGCCCCCTTGCCGCCGGTGCATTGGTGGCTCTCGGCGTCTGGGCTGGGTGGTGGGGTGTACGTCGGTCCGCCCTGGTTGCTGCCTGGCGAGGCCTGGGTGCCCTGGCTCTGTCGGGGCTCTGCTGGGGGGTGGTATGGCCTCGGGGCTTGGGGCTCGGTGTCCAAGGCCGGATCTACTTGGGGGAGGGGGCATGGGTTGCCGGCCGGACCTGTGGGCTCGTCGCTGCAGCTTCCTGGAGGCTCTGCATTGTGGTTGCTGGGGTCACCCGGTTCTTTCCTCTGCTCCTCTCTGGGGGGGTGCGGTTCTCCCTATTGGGACACTCCTGGGGCTCCGGGCCTGGGGGCCGCTGTGTGTCTGTGGCTTCGGTCCTCCCTATGTTGCCATTGTGTCCTGGGGGGGCGGGTCTGTGGGCCCCCGCATCCACTATTGGGCATTCTTTTGGAGACATCTGGTGGTGGCGGGCATGCTTGCGCGGGTGTTTGGATTCAGGTGCTTTGACAGATGCACGCTAGGTTGGGTAGTGGTGGAAGCTAGATGATTCCTTGTGCCATGTTGAATGTTTCATGGTGATATTGTGGGTGGCATTGTGCTGTGCATGTTGTTTTGTCGTGGTGGTCTCTCGTTTTATCTATTTCTCTTTTATTTATTTATTTATTTTTTTCTTCTTCTTTCTTCTCTTTCTTTAAAAAAAATTGAGTGATGATGATAAGTTCATTGAAACACTTCACAATGTTTCTACACTTAAACTGAGCTCAAAAAAAGAAAAAAAAAAAGAAAGAAGGGTGAGGAACAAAACCCATACTGCTGGAGGTCCAGTGCGAAATATCCACAATCCGTCATGATTTGGGGTGCAATGTCCAGTGCAGGTGTTGGTAAACTCTGATTTCTTAAATCCAAGGTCACCGCAACAGACTACCAAATTGTTTTAAATGGTAAATGGTCTGTACTTATATAGCGCCTTTCTATCTTATTTCAAGATACTCAAAGCGCTTTACACTACAATCTGTCCTCATTTACCCATTCATACAGCACTCTACTAGATCTCTACAAAGCTAACTGAACAAATCGTTCTGAGACTAATCAGTGCTTTAGATCACATTCATACACTGATGGGACACACATCAGAGGCTATGAGGGGTTCAGTGTCTTGCCCAGGAACACTTCGGCATGTGACTGCTGGTGGATTTGAACCCCGAACTCTCACATTGGAGGATGACTGCTCTAATCACTCAGACACAGCCGCCCCAAAGACAGAAGATTTTTTTTTAGAGGACTTCATGATTCCTTCTGCTGAAGATCTGTATGGAGATGCAGATTTCATCTTCCAGCAGGACCTGGCACCTACCCATGCCACCAGAAGAACCAAAATCTGGTTTGATGCCCATGCTACAGTGCTTGACTGGCCAGCCAACTCAGCAGACCTAAACCCTATAGAGAATCTATAGGGTATTCTCAAGAGGAAAATGAGGGGCACCAGACCCAACAACAAAGAAGAGCTGACAGCAATCAACAAGGAAATCTGTGCTACCATAACTCCCAGGCAATGCCACAGGCTGATTGCTTCAATGCCACGTCGCATCGAGGTAGTTATTAAAGCAAAGGGTTTCCCAACCAAGTATTGAAGATTGCCATACCATTTTGAAAGTAACATATTTTGATTGATTTGTTGTGATCCTAAAGTCTTTCTTTCTTTTTTTTTCTGCGAAAACGGAGTAGTGTGGGCTGATGTCTTCATAGTATTCAAATTTTTTGAATTCCTGTTTTTGTGGGTTTCATGAGCTGGAAGCACAAATTATGTAAAAATAAACAAACAAATACTTGAAAGCTTTTAAATTGTGGGCTATATATTAACCACTTCTTCCTTTCCAGGTTGCAGGGGTCACTGGTGCCCATATCCAGCCATCACTGCGAGAAATGGGGGACACCCTGGACAGCTCTACAGTCCATCACAGGGACACATAGAGACAAACGAGACAAACAACCATGCACTCTCTCACTCACCTAAGGACAATTTAGAGTTACCAATCAGCCTAACATGCATGCTTTTTGGTCTGTTGGAGGAAACCGGAATACCCAAAGAAAATCCACACATGCATGGAGAGAACATGCGAACGCCGCCCAGAAAGGTCCCCTGGCTGGGATTAGATCCAGCAACCAACCTGTTGAATGGCGGCAGCTCTACCCACTGAGCCATTAATAAATGCAACCGCTGTTTGCGATGCCATTCACTCAATCACAGCAAAACTTCAGCAACCGGAGGCTTTCATTCTAATTTCAGAAAATTTCAATCATGAATTCATGAACAGACCACTAGACTTAAATTATGTTCATGATAACGAAGCATGCAGCTGTACTACAACACATCTCCTTCCCCTCTGGTTAAGATGCTGCCCACCACCATCAGGATTGTTAGCTGGTGAACAAAGAAGGACAGTAAAGATTTGCATTACTGTTTCAAAGTTACTGACTGGAATGCTATGTGTACACTTCATATGGAGGGCACTGACTGCCCCAGAGACGGTCACAGAATACATTAACTTCTGTGTGGACAACACTGTACCATTAAAGTATGTTTGCTGGCTCCCAAACAGCATGCCATTGGTTACTAATGACATCAAAGCCCTTCTGAGTGAGAAAAGGGTGGCACTTAATTTGTTCTTTAACAGGTTTGACAATAGTTCACAGCTCTGCTTGTCCTGCAGCTTCATCCATTTGGCTAGAAATGAGCCCCTGGACATCACCATCAGCACCTGCTTTGCCAGCTGTTTCTTCCTCCACTTTTTATCACTTGTATGGGGGGTGGTGGTGAGTGTGTGTGTGTAGGTGTGTGTGTGTGTTTGTGTGCAGATCCGTTGTTGCCTAACACCAGACCCGCAGTTCCTGTTGTACCCACTTCCACTTTCTGACTTGTAAACAATGCCAACACATCCTGTCCATTTATCAGCTTTCATGAAGATTAAGTCATACATGATCTTCAACTAGAATTCATTCTTCTGAGGCAGCAGCCATAATAGCATTAACCTACAGGTACTGTAGTAAAGACTTGTGCCTCTCAACTCTGAGGTGTGCTTCTCAGAATAAATGGTAAATGGTAAATGGACTGCACTTATATACCACCTTTCTATCTAATTTCAAGATACTCAAAGCGCTTTACACTACAACCTGTGTCCTAATTTACCCATTCATACAGCGCTCTACTAGATCTCTACAAAGCTAATTGAACAAATCATTCTAATGAGACTAATCAGTGCTTCATCACATTCATACACCGATGGGACACACATCAGAGGCTATGAGGGGTTCAGTGTCTTGCCCAGGGACACTTCAACATGTGACTGCTGGTTGATTCAAACCCCCAACTCTTGTATTGGAGAATGACTGCTCTAACCACTCATCCACAGCCACCCACAGAATATTCAGTTCAAGTCTGAAAATGCTCGTAATTTGCAGGTGCTGTGAAAGTTTTGTTGTGGTTTTGTTGACTAGTGGAATCTAACTCTGATGCAGCAGACTTACATGTGGACCTGAGAAGATTACAACCTTCACCCAACATTATGCTTGTCATCATTTCATAATACCATATCATACCATACCAATTTATTTATAGAGCACTTAAAACAGCAACAAGGCCAACCAAAGTGCTGTACAAGAGAAAACAAACATGCACAGCGGACAGGAAAACAAAATAAAAATACAGATACAAATAGCAGCAGAAGCTAACTAAAATGACCAACAGTGTAGAGTACAGACAGGACCAAAACAAATCACACTGTGTTAAAGGCAAGAGAATAGAAGTGGGTCTTCAAGCGAGACTTAAAGACTGAGAGTGTGGGAGCCTGCCGGACACTCAGTGGCAACTCATTCCACAGTCGTGGACCTGCAACAGAGAAAGCCCTGTCACCTCTGAGCTTACGACGGGTTTCTGGGACTGAGAGAAGCATCTGGTCTGCTGACCTCAGAGACCGCGGTGGGACGTATGGCTGCAGAAGATCAGTGAGATAGGATGGGGCGGAACTGTTCAGTGATTTAAAAACATACATGAGAATTTTGAATTGGATCCGAAGGTGAATGGGTAGCCAGTGCAGGGAGGCCAAAACTGGCGTGATGTGCTCTCTATAGCCTGTACCAGTTAAAAATCGGGCTGCAGCATTTTGGACCAGTTGAAGACGTGAAATGGAGGACTGACTGATTCCAAACAGAAGTGAATTGCAGTAATCAAGCCTAGATGTTATAAAGGCGTGGATCACTGTCTCAAGGTTCTTTTTGGAGAGTATAGGCTTCAGCTTAGACAACCGTCTCAGCTGAAAAAACCAGGATAATGCATAACGCCATAATGCACTGGTTGTGATTGCATTGCATTATACTGTATGCCATTTGAATAGACTATGATTGATTATAATTTAGATATGGTAAATGGACTGTACTTATCACCTTTATATTTTATTGAGATACTCAAAGCGCTTTACAACACAATATGTGTCCTCATGTAGCCATTTATACAGCGCTCTACTAAATCTCTACAAAGCTAATTGAACAAATCATTCTAATGAGACTAATCAGTGCTTTATCACATTCATACACCGATGGGACAACACATTGAAGGCAATGAGGGGTTCAGTGTCTTGTCCAGGGTCAATTCAACATGGGACTTTTAGTAGATTCAACAACCCCCCCCCCCCTTCCCGCCCAACTCTCCCATTGGAGGACGACTGCTTTGACCACTCAGCCACAGCTGCCCCATAGTTGATGTAATTTTAGTATAAGTTTATCATTCTTACTTCTTTATACAGTGTCTTGAGATGACTTGGTATGAACTGGTGCTGTATAAAGAAACTGAACGGAATTGAAATATTGCATTTTTCAACTGCCCATGTTTAGGAACACAAATGGTAAATGGACTGTACTTATACAGCGCCTTTCTATCTTATTTCAAGATACTCAAAGTGCTTTACACTACAATCTGTGTCCTCATTTACCCATTCATACAGCACTCTACTAGATCTCTATAAAGCTAATTGAACAAATCATTCTAATGAGACTAATCAGTGCTTTTTAGATCACATTCATACACTGATCGGGCACACATCAGAGGCTATGAGGGGTTCAGTGTCTTGCCCAGGGACACTTTGACTTGTGACTGCTGGTGGACTCGAACCTCCAATTCTCGCATTGGAGGATGACTGCTCTAACCATTCAGCCACATCCGCCCCAACTTGACAGCACAGTCACTGAACATGGAAAGTTCACCTGTCAGTTGGTGAATGTAATTCTTTAGTTTTCAGCTGTTTTGTTGTAGATCCTCTGCTGATTTGGGGAATCACTGGCCCAGCTTGTTTCAAGCTTCAGCTACTGGACAGCTGTCCCATCTTTTGGCTGTAGTATACTTTGGTCTGCAGATGAGTTCTTGGTCATCTTAATGACTGAAAGGCACTCAGGTTGTAAAACAAGCCACACCAATCACATCTCCACAACCATACATTGCAGTTTATGTGTGGTGTTTGCACTAATAAGAGTAAGCATGTCTAACTTATTCTCATCTTTCCAAAGGATATTGTTCCATAAGTCTTGTGGTAGTTTTGCTGCCTTGTTATTTTTAGTGAAATTGAACTTTCTCCAGTAACCCTTCCAAACAAGACATTAGTAATTTTGTCAGATCTGTTTCAAATGCACACGCAAACACCCAGCCACTTTGTTACCCATTAGCATATTTCTGGGTAAAAATCAACTTGCTGAAACCAAATATAAATGTGATTTTTTTTTCCCCTCACATTTATCATATCAAATAATAATGCCTTCCATTCATTCATATTTTTTCACCTCTACCCCTCCACTTTCAATGTTTATGTTAGCAACACTAGCTATGTTAGCAACATCGCTAACAACATAGCTAATAGAGTCAGCATAGCAACATTTTTATGTTAGCAACACTAGCTGGTGGCCCACTTTGGCCCAGGGTCAATTCACCTCACAAGATGCACAGAGCATGTGGAGGGGCATGAAGTGTATAACAGCCCTAGAGACTCATCACTGCCTAATGCCCTCAACAGGTTCTACACACACTTTGAAGACCCGAACAGACCACCCAGCACCAGACTCACCTCACCACCAGAAGAAGACTTTCTCAGTGTGACCTCAGCCGAAGTGAGGAGTAATTTCACAAGGGTTAATCCTCACAAGGCAACTGGCCTATCAAAGCAGATGGCCGCTTGTCCTGAGCCTGGTTCTGCTGGAGGTTTCTTCCTTTTAGTCAAGTCAAGTCAAGTCATATTTATTTATAGAGCACAATTTAAAACAGATAGACTGTTATCAAAGAGCTTTTAAAGGGAGTTTTTCCTTTCCACTGTTGTCACTGTGTTTGCTCAGGATGGGAGACTGCAACAAAGCCAAGATTCAACTTGTCTGCTGGATTCCTTAGATAGAGAACTTTACTAATTGGCTTTTATGTATGTGAATGTTCCTGTAAAGTGCCCTGAGACAACTTTGTTGTGATTTGGCGGTATATAAATAAACTGAATTGAATTGAATTGGCCCAGACAACATCCAAGGGAAGGTGCAGAAAGACTGCGCCGATCAGCTATGCGAGGTGCTGGCTGACATCTTTAACTCCTCCCTCACCCTGGCAACCGTTCCCACCTGCCTGAAGGCTGCCATGACATATGACAAATAAAGAAACTTTGACTTTGACTTTCATGTATGAGGAATGTTTCATTATCACCAGGCACTATTCATGCTGTCTGAATGGAAAAGTTATCTCCTTTGGGGATGCTGGAGTTTTTATTTATTTATTTTTTAATAAATTGCCATAAGAAAAAAAATCGAAAATTAAAAAAATATTATAAAGGAAATAAACCTGAATTGTGGAATTCTGTAGTTCCAAAGGCCCTTAAAGAACTAAAAAGAACAGTTAAAAATATGTTTTTCAGTCTGAGCTCGCTTTACATGTTTAACTAGTTTATGGTGGACAAAATA
>NC_056512.1:7436630-7442309 GCF_014905685.2 Nematolebias whitei
TGTGTGTGTATATATTAGCACTTATGTACCGTGTTTGATTTGTTGTAATAAAGGTAAGGGACAATTTGAGGGTAAATATAACTGCTGTGCCCAAATAACTGACCTCCTCCTTTTTCACACACTGCCTTTTTAATGGTCAAGAGCTAATGAAGTGGCTTCTAATACTTCTACTCTACAAGCCCATGTGGGTAATATTACCAAGTTTCTGGTAAGATGGCGCCTGTGTACATGGCTTGCAATCCACCTCTGCTGTTGGTGTTCGTATTTTTGGTGGTTTTTTTTTTTTCATTTCTCATCTGTGACATCAACGCACAGCTGGTGTATGAACGAAAACAACTTTTGGATCTTCGACTTTGTGGCACCAATATCGCTTATTTTGATCATTATGAGCGTAACTCTGGATCCCCCCAGGGTGTTGACCAGGACTATGTGGGGTTTCAGAGTCTAGGGGGTTGCCGTGGGCGGTGCTGGCGCTGTGCTCTCCCTGGGGTTGTTTGGACCCCCTGAGCTTGGCTCTTGTGTGCCATGGTTGGCCCGCTGGCCGGGGTGGCTGCCGGGGCCTGGCGGGCGGGCGGCTGGGGGCGCATGCTTGGTTGTTGGCGGTGTGTGGGGGTGGTCGGTGGCGTGTCCTCTTCATGGTGGGGGGGGTATCCTGTCGGCGGGGCATGGCCTGGGCCGGGTCTGGGGTTTTGGCTCTTCTCCGCTCGAGAATGAATGAGTTTACCTCCTGGGTTTGGGCATGGGCTGTAGAGGAAAATCCCTGTAGAGGGCGGGTACATGTCTTGGACCTGGGGGGTATTGATTGCGTATCGGGAATAAGAATGAAATGTATCGTTATTTTATGTCTTTGAGTGAGTGAATGTGACACTGAGGTTGGGATTGTGTGATTGTGTCTGTGTATGAATGGGTATTTGTTAGGTCGAGACTCGGACTGCCCCCTCTTTGATACAACTGGGGGTGCTTGGCATCGCGCCCCTATCGCGCGGCCCCCTGGTGGGGTGTGCCCTTGCCTGCCGGCGTGCTTGGGGCTCTTGGTGTCAGGGGCTGGGCACTTGGGCGTGTGTCGGCTCGGCCTGGTGTCTGCCTGGTGGGGCTCGGGTCCTCTGGCCCTGTCGGACCTTGGCCTAGGTGGTGTGAGTCCTCGGTGCCCGGGCCTCGGTGCCCAGACCTGGACCTACATCGGTGTGGCGGATTCCGACGGAGGCCTATGAGTTTGTCCCTGTTGGCCCCGGGGGGTCACTGTATGTGGTCGCTGGTGGGGATCTTCCGGTTCTCCCCTGTGGTCCGTTCTGGGGGTGGGTGAGTGGTTCGTCCTGTGTGGGTGGCTCTGGGGGCTCCGCGGTCGGGGTCCCTCCTGGGGTCTTGGGCTCTGGTCCCCCCTTTTTCGTCTGCCTCTGGTCTTGGGGGTCGGGTCTCTGCTGCTTCACAGTTACTATTAAATGTTCTATTAGAGAAGCCTTATACACCTATGCATGCTCACAACCACACACAAATAGAAGCAGGGATGCTTATGTAGGCTTTATATGTAGATATATAGATATATAGATATGTATGTGAATGTATATTCATGTGTATGTATGTATGTATGTATGTATGTATGTATATAGGCGTAGGTATGGGTATATATATTTATGGAAACTTACTGCAAAGCCATGAATATTTTAAGTTCTTTATACATATGTATTTTGTTGCTGTGTTTTGTCATGTTCTTTGCAGGTGAACAGACAGTGGCCGGGTGTTTTGCCGTGTGCTCTCTTTGTGTATATTTCTTATATTTTGGAGTCTTACTTTGTCTTTTCTTTCTTTCTATCCTATTAAAAAAACAAACAAAAAAAAAAATCCTACACTAGATAGTCACTAGAATAAATATTTCATAATAATGGTGTGGAGAAGATGGCTGTAAGGGGAGAAGGGAGGCCATCTAAAAAAAAAAAAAAAAAAAAAAAGAAATTGGTGACACTGTTTGTTCTGACCACAAACCGGTTTTATTCAACACCTCTTTGATTTGTGAACCTGCACCCCCCCCCCCCACACACACACACACCCACCCAAGCCCTGTTGGATATTTAACCCTTCCACCGCCACACTCTTCTCTTCCATCTTTGCTACTAATTCTGTTTCAGACTCTGAACTCTCTGTGGGTCTTACTACAAAGGAGTTGCTTTCTCAGCATCAGGAGGCGCGTGTACATATCCTGGACTCAGTTGCCCCGTTAAAGCTCAGGAATCGAAAACGCACGCCCCACCCTTGGGTAAATGAGACCACACGAGAGGCAAGACGCCTGTGCAGAAGAGCTGAACGTCGATGGAAAAAAGATAAACTTCAGGTGTCTTTTGAGATGTTAAAAACATGTTGGAAAGCCCATCAGACCACCGTTAAACAGGAGAAAAACAAATGTTTTTCAAAAATTAGCAACTCAAACAGTCACAACCCCCACGTTCTTTTCAACACCATTAACACCATTCTAAACATGCCTCAGTCTGCCACCATTGAGTTCTCTGTTGACACCTGTAATAAGTTTGTCAGGCATTTTGTTGAAAAGGTTGAGTCAATTAGATCATCAATTCCACACTCCACAGCCGACCCTTCAGTTCTTGTCCCCTGCTCAGCAGTCTTCAGTCACTTTGACCCCATCTCAGTCTCATTTTTAAATGAGGTCGTTGGTCACATGAAACCCTCTGGCTCCCCTGCTGATCCCATCCCTGCTGCGTTTTTTAAACAGGTTCTACCATCAACTGGACCCTCTGTTCTTGACATTATTAACAGCAGTTTGGCTACAGGTGTGGTTCCTGATGTTTTAAAACATGCAGTGGTAACTCCATTAATTAAAAAAACCCGGACTTGACCCTGCAGCTTGTTCAAGCTTCAGGTCAATCTCAAAACTTCCATTTCTTTCTAAAATCTTGGAGAAAATAGTTTTTAGTCAACTAACCAAGTTTTTGAATGTAAATGGAATTTTTGAGATTTTTCAGTCAGGATTTAAACAAATGCACAGAACCGAGACAGCTTTAGTAAGTGTCTGTAATGACATTCTGCTAT
This sequence comes from Nematolebias whitei, assembly GCF_014905685.2. NCBI lineage: Eukaryota > Metazoa > Chordata > Actinopteri > Cyprinodontiformes > Rivulidae > Nematolebias > Nematolebias whitei. Next base: position 7,439,670 of record NC_056512.1, read on the forward strand.
CAAATGACTCTGGTCAGTCTGTGATCCTGGTACTCCTCGACCTTACGGCTGCATTTGACAGTGTTGATCACAGCATCCTTATGTCACAGCTAGAACACTGGGTTGGGATTACAGGGTTGGCGCTAGAATGGTTCCGTTCGTATCCGGGTGACAGGAGTTTCTGTGTTAACTTTGACAATCATTTTTCTGCTTCTGTCCCTCTTTCCTGTGGGGTCCCACAAGGCTCCATTCTTGGACCCCTTCTGTTCTCATTGTATCTGCTCCCCTTGGGGTCAATCCTGAGGAAACATGGTATTTCATTTCACCGTAACGCAGATGAATCTCAGATTTATCTGCCTTTAAAACCAAACAGTTCCTGCTCCATCCAACCTTTGCTAAAATGTCTTGATGACATCAAGACTTGGATGGCTGCAAACTTCTTGATTTTTAACGATCAGAAGACTGAGGTCATTGTGTTTAACTCAAGCTCTACCACTGTCACTGATCCTTTAAACCTGCACTCCCTTCAGCCACTTCTAAAGCAGTCGGTTACCAATCTCGGGGTAGTGTTAGACTCGGACTTTAAGTTTAATAAACATATCAACTCTGTTCTACACAAAAGCTTCTTTCAGCTAAGGCAAATAGCAAAGCTTAAGTCCGTTCTGTCCAGATCCGAACTTGAAAAACGAGTCCATGCATTTATTACAACCCGGCTGGACTACTGCAACTCGCTTTATGTTGGGGTCAGTCAGGCTTCACTTTCACGTCTCCAGCTCGTACAAAATGCTGCAGCTCGGCTACTAACAGGAACTTGCAGGTTTGAGCACATTACTCCGGTTCTGTCCTCCCTTCACTGGCTTCCTGTGCATGTCAGAGTTGATTTTAATATTATCCTGCTGACATTCAAGTGCATTAACGGCCTTGCACCATCATAACTCTCCGACCTTCTTCATCCTTATACTCTTTCTCGGGCTTTGAGATCATCAGACCAGCTGCTTTTGGCCGTACCAAAAACCAGGCAGAAGCTCAGAGGAGATCGGGCATTTTCAGTCATGGGCCCTAAATTTTGGAACAATCTGCCCATCAACATTTGACAGGCTACCTCAGTCTCTGCGTTTAAATCGCTCCTAAAAACACACCTGTACTCATTGACATTTAACACAGGGTGATCAGATTTAGATCTAGTTTTTCATTGATGCTGATTCTGTTTATGCTTTTGTTATTATTCTTATTTAACACAAGGTCATCAGATCTGATTTAGTATTTCATTGTTTCTGACTGAGTGTATGCTTTTTGTTAATATTTCCTTGACTTTTGACACAACGTGATCTGATTTAGTATTTCATTGTTTCTAATTATGTTTTCGGTTTTATATTTTTTATTCCATGTGCTGTACATATATCTTGCTACTTTTTATTTGATGTTGTGATATTTTTGTTAAGCACTTTGGTAACAGTTTCTGTTTTAAATGTGCTCTATAAATAAATCTGACTTGACTTGACCAGGTTATTTCCTAAGCACATGTAACCTTCTCCTCCTGATGATGGTCTCCATGGTGTTTTGACAACAACGAGCCAGCAGTTGTTCATTTGAGAACATGTTGGACCATCTGCAGCACAGTAAATACATCCCCCTTCCCTCAGATGACGTTCCTCTGGAGAAAGATGAGTTCTGCTCAGGTGCTTCCCACAAAGCAACAGTGGGGAGCTGGAGCAGACATCACAGACTATCCCCTGCAGATAGGCTTCTCAGACAATTAGAGTGCCATCTATAGAACACCAGAGAATAACATTGTTTAGACTGACTAGACTCCTCCACATTTCTTCTTTTAGCCTGTTCTCTGTTTTTGATCAGAATAGATCATGGAGAACATAACAAAGTCCATGCTCAATAATCCAAGTATACAATCCAACATTTTTCAGTCAGGTCATCTGGACAGTTTCTTTTTTTGTGCTGAAACGTTTCGCCTTCTGGATCGAAGGTTCAGATAGCTGGTTTGTTCCACTTTTGAGTAAGCTGTTGGGGGAAGAATCAGTTTTGTTTTGTGTGTTTCCTTGACTGATGAAGCCTTCCGGATCGAAGGCGAAACGTTTCAGCACAAAAAAAGAAACTGTCCAGATGATCTGACTGAAAAACGTTGGATTGTATACCTGGATTATTGAGCATGGACTTTGTTGTTTTCAACCAGTTTGACATGACTGTCAACAAGGAAGAGGGCTGGAAATGGAGGAGGGGGCGTGACAAAGAGACCAACTTATCACCAATCCAAAAAGTTCAATCTGGTCCTCTGGACATTCAAAAAAACAAAAAACAAAACAAAGCAAAACGATATAGAAACGTTTCATCTCTCATCCAAGAGACTTCCTCAGTCTGAGGTGCTGTTTTCAGCTCAGTCTCTTAAATAGCACCTTCTTAGAGTGGTCCAACCAGTTTGCTGCTGACAAACAAAACCAGCTGGTCACATGCTCAAGAAGGACCATCAGCCTAACAATGGCTCATTAGCACACTGATGGCTGTTTACTATTCACAGAGGGCTGAGTGATACTAGCAATCACAGCATTGTAAGAGGGGGACAGTTGAACCCGGAGGCCTCCACCCCTGTTTAATGATGGACGATTTCTTTTCACAAAGATGGCCTCCTTTACTCCTCTCTCAAACCAT
>NC_056512.1:7442409-7452202 GCF_014905685.2 Nematolebias whitei
CAAATGTCCTCTATCAGAGACTGAGACCTCACAGTCCAAGAAAGCCAACTTGCCATTTTTTACATCTTCTCGTGTGAACTTGATGTATTTATCCACAGAGTTGATGTGGTCAGTAAAATGTTGGACTTCCTGAGATTTAATTTTAACCCAGGTGTCGTCAACATACCTGAACCAATGACTTGGTGGTGTCCCTGAAAAGCATGAGCGTGCATCAGGAAACTTATCACCAACATAACTGGTTTGTTCCATTTTGGAGTAAGCTGTTGGGGGAAGAATCAGTTTTGTGTTGTGTGTTTCCTTGACTGATGGAGCATTCCGGACCGAAGGCGAAACGTTCCAGCACACACAAAAAAAGGAAACTGTCCATATGACCTGACTGAAAAATGTTGCATGGAGAATATTTTTTTTTCACTGAAAACATCAAACTGAGCTGCATTATTTTGCTGGCTCTCTGTATTCAGTAACCTCTATGTTAAATCATAAACTGTCATGTCCTGATGCATGCTGAATAAAATCTTTTTCACTGATGGACAGATGGATGCTACCAAAATCATAATCTCCTTGACAAAGGTAAAAGGGTGGAGGAGGGGGGGGGGGACATTTATATATTTGGTGTAAGAGTTACTTTGCAGCTTTGAGTTAAAGATAATGGATGAATGAATACAAACAACAATGGTAGATGCATATGAGAACTCCTTATCCTTGTAGTATGGACAGAGCCCCACAGCTATCAGTTTTACAGCAGGGCCCATTTATACTTGTAAGGCTTTACAAATCTTTTCTAGCTCATGTGGTGTGAGGCTTTTTTTTTTTTTTTTGCATGATACACAAAGAGAAACTGCAGTCTGGAACACCGGAACCCAAAAAGTACTTGGTGCAAACCACTGCAAGACAAATATCTTTGAGATTGTTCACAGACGGAGATATCTTGCAGCATCTGTAAGAACAAAAAGATGTAATTTTCATCATGCAACAACATGATCGAGAACTGATATCCTAACCTCTTGTAGAGTATAAATCAGCCTTTAGAGTCAGCACTGTTTATTTGATAGGAAAATATCTCATCAACTGCTTGATGGATTTTGATGAATCTCACAGAAAGTAACACTGTATGATGAACTAAAACACATTAAGTTATAGAGTCAACCCATTTTCAGATAGCTACTAGAGCTAGTCCATAGGTGTTGCAACATCATGTGAAGGGTGTTTCGACTCGAGGAACCCAGAGCACTATAAGACCATGAAAACAAGACGAAACTCAGGAATACAAATTTACAGTGTTTATTATTTACAGTGCAGAGGATGATCAGCTGGGAACCTGAGAAGGAAGGAGAGGGTCAGAGGGTTTTGGCTGGATAATTTGAGGAGATTATGTTAATCCAGTGAATCTGTCTTGCAGTCCGGATGATGGTCGAAGGGGAACCAAAGTGGACTCCAGATGAGAAGGCAAGAAGACATGTGGCTGGAAGGCAAGGCACGAGGAACCGGGAGAGGAGTTGAGGGGAACCAAGGCACGGCGGGAACCAAGGCGCAGAGCCAGAGGAAGACCAAGGCACGAGGGGATCCATGGAGGCAGGTAAGCTGTAACCACAGGGAAATGTTTTTAGTTTAAAGCACAAGAGATAAACATAGGCCAGAGGCAAAGTGGACCATCAGGGGCAAATGCTCCAGCGACAAGTAACATCTAGCTGCAGCCTTAAGTAGTCAGGAGCCTCATCAAGATGACAATCTTCAGGTGGTGCTGATTGGCAGCCATCTTGGAGAGGAAAAAGCTGCAGCAGGTGACACTCATCACAGTGCCCCCCTCAAGAATCGCCTCTCGGTGATCTGAGGCATTTTTCAGGGTGCAGCCTGAAGAAGGTTGAGATGAGGCTTGGGTCCAGGATGAAGGAACAGGGAATCCAGGAACGTTCCTCTGGCCCGTAACCCTCCCAATGGACTGGGTATTGGAAGTCCCTACCCCTATGGCGGACATCCAGAATGGACCTTACCATAAAGGCAGGGTGGTTGTCGATCAGTCGGGCAGGGGGAGGGAGGTTGGAGGGTGGACACAGAGGGTTGATGGCAACAGGTTTAATTTGTGTGACGTGGAAGGTGGGATGGATCTTTAGGGACACAGGGAGCTGAAGTTTGACTGCCGAGGGGTTGATGATTTTGAGAACTAGGAAAGCTAGGTGGTACCCTGAAGTAAGGTTGGAAGAAGCCCCCAATGTCTTGCAAAAACCATGCCAAACTTGAGAAATAAATTGTGGTCCCCAATCTGAGACCACATCAGAGGGTATACCATGGATTCTGAACAAGTGTTGGATAAGGGTAAGAGCTGTCTCAAAGGTGGAAGGGAGTTTAGGGAGGGGGATAAAATGTGCCATCTTGGAGAATCTGTCAATGACAGTGAGGATTGCAGTGTTACTGTAAGAAAAGAAGAAGGCCGGCAGAAGGTTGGTTACCGGTCTTGTTCCTGGCACACGTGGAACAAGCTGCAACGAAGGATTTGACGTCCAAGGAGTGAGTGGGCCACCAGAAGTGGTTCTTAGCTAGGGAAAGCATACGAGAGGTCCCAGGGTGACAGGACAATTTATTTGAGTGTAGCCAGTCCATTACCTTAAACCTCAAGGAATGAAGAGAGTGCCTGGTGGGCCAGAACCAGGGTCGGGTTCGTCCTTGTGAGCCTCTTGAACCTCCTTTTCGATGGGCCAAGTGAGTGCTCCCACAATGCAAGAAGCCAGGATGATGCTGTCCTCCTGTTCAACAACATCAGGGGGAGAAAACTGACGGGAGAGAGCGTCTGGTTTGATGTTCTTAGCTCTGGGCCTGAAAGTGAGGGAATAATTAAAGCAGTTGAAGAAGAATGACCAACATGCTTGCCTGGGAGTGAGGCGTTTAGCGTTCCGAAGGTAGGTTAAGTTCTTGTGATCGTTCCAGATCAGAAACGGTGTCACGGTGCCTTCCAGCCAGTGACGCCACTCCTCCAGGGCCAGTTTAACCGCCAGTAGTTCTCTGTTGCCCACATCATAATTTATCTCGGCCGGTGAAAGACAGAGTGAGAAAAAGCGCATGGGTGTACCTTATTATCATCGGGTGACCATTGAGACAGGACTGGCCCCACTCCAGTGTTGGAGATGTCCACTTCCAGGATGAATTGTAGCCTAGGATCAGAGTGACAGAGAATCGGGGTGGAATATTTTTTTTAAAGTTTCAGTCTTTTAAGCTTAGAAAAAGGTGAGGTCGGCATCAGGTTTCCACTTGAAAACTCTAGCAGTAGAGGTAAGCTGAGACAGAGGTGCTGCCACATGGCTGTAGTCCTTAATAAAACACCTGTAGAAATTGGCAAAGCCCAGGAAATCATGCAATTGTTTCCTGGTCTCAGGAACTGGCCAATCCACCACAGCCTGGGACTTTTCAGGATAAGTTCTGTAACGGCCCTTTTCAAAAATAAAACCTAAAAATGAGACAGTGGGCACATGAAACTCGCATTTTTCACCTTTAACAAACAGCTTATTCTCATAGAGACGTTGAAGAACAGTACAAACATGTCTGGTGAGTGCCTCATTAGAGGAGTAGATGAGTATGTCGTCCAGGTAAACAAACACAAAGTCCCCAATAAAGTCTCTGTACGTAGTTACCAAGGGCTTGGGAGACAGCTGGAGCATTAGTTAATCCAAAGGGCATAACTAGATACTCAAATTGACCGAGTGGTGTCCTGAAGGCTGTTTTCCACTCGTCACCTTCTCTTATACGAACCAAATGATAAGCATTCCTAAGATCAAGCTAGTAAAATATGGTAGCAGACTGGAGCTGCTCCTGCAGGGAGTCTATTAGAGGCAAAGGGCATTTGTTTTTCACTGTGATGTTATTTAAACCCATCCATCCATCCATCCATTTTCTTCCGCTTATCCGGGGTCGGGTCGCGGGGGTAGCAGCCTAAGTAGGGAGGCCCAGACTTCCCTCTCCCCAACCACTTGGGCCAGCTCTTCCGGGGGAATCCCGAGGTGTTCCCAGGCCAGCCGAGAAACATAGTCCCTCCAGTGTGTCCTGGGTCTTCCTCTGGGCCTCCTTCCAGTGGGACGTGTCCGGAACACTTCACCAGGGAGGCGTCCAGAAAGCATCCTAAACAGATGCCCAAGCCACCTCAACTGGCTCCTGTCGACGTGGAGAAGCAGCGGCTCTACTCCGAGTCCCTCCCGGATGATCGAGCTTCTCACCCTGTCTCTAAGGGAGAGCCCAGACACCCTGCGGAGAAAACTCATTTCGGCCGCTTGTATCCGAGATCTCATTCTTTCGGTCACAACCCAAAGCTCGTGACCATAGATGAGGGTGGGAACGTAGATCGATCTGTAAATTGAGAGCCTCGCCTTTTGACTCAGCTCTCTCTTCACCACGACAGACATGTACAGCGCCCGCTTCACTGCAGACGCTGCACCTATCCGCCTATCGATCTCACGCTCCATTTTTCCCTCATTCGTGAACAAGACCCCAAGATACTTGAACTCCTCCACTTGGGGTAGGACCTCCTCCCTGACCCGGAGAGGGCGCTCTACTCTTTTCCGGCTCAGGACCATGGCCTCGGATTTGGAGGAACTGATCTTCATCCCGGCCGCATCGCATTCGGCTGCGAACTGCTCCAGCGAAAGCTGTAGATCATGATCTGATGAAGCCAATAAGACCACATCATCTGCAAAAAGCAGAGACGCAATCCTAAGGCCACCAAAACGGATCCCCTCAACACCTTGGCTGCGCCTAGAAATTCTGTCCATAAAAGTTATGAACAGAAACGGTGACAAGGAGCAACCTTGGCGGAGTCCAACTCTCACCGGGAACAAGCCCGACTTACTGCCGGCGATGCGGACCAGGCTCTGACACCGGTCATACAGGGACCTAACAGCCCGTATCAAAGGGCCCGGTACCCCATACTCCCAGAGTACACGCCACAGGGCCCCCCACAGGGCCCCCCGAGGGACGCGGTCGAACGCCTTCTCCAAGTCCACAAAGCACGTTGGTTGGGCAAACTCCCACGCACCCTCCAGGACCCTGCTGAGAGTGTAGAGCTGGTCCAGTGTTCCACGGCCAGGACGAAAACCGCACTGTTCCTCCTGAATCCGAGGTTCGACTATCCGACGGACCCTGCTCTCCAGAACCCCCGAATAGACCTTACCAGGGAGGCTTAAGAGCGTGATTCCCCTGTAGTTGGAACACACTCTACAGTCCCCGTTTTTGAATAGGGGGACCACCACCCCGGTCTGCCAATCCAGGGGAACTTCCCCCGATGTCCACGCAATATTGCAGAGTCACGTAAGCCAACACAACCCTACAACATCCAGAGCCTTAAGGAACTCTGGGCGAATCTTATCCACCCCTGGGGCCCTGCCACCGAGGAGCTTTTTAACTACCTCGGTGACCTCAGCACCAGAGATTGGAGGGCCCGACCCAGAGTCCCCAGCCTCCGCTTCCTCAGTGGAAGACATGCCGGTGGGATTGAGGAGGTCTTCAAAGTATTCCGCCCACCGACCCACAACATCCCGAGTTGAGGTCAGCAGCATACCACTCCCACTATAAACAGTGTTGGTGGCGTACCGCTTTCCCCCCCTGAGACGCCGGATGGTGGACCAGAGTCGTCTCGGAGCCGTGCGGAAGTCGTTCTCCATGGCCTCTCCGAACTCCTCCCATGCCCGAGTTTTTGCCTCAGCAACCACCTGAGCCACATGTTGCTTGGACTGCCGGTACCCATCAGCTGCTTCCGGGGTCCCACAGGCCAAAAAGGCCCGATAGGACTCCTTCTTCAGCCTGACAGCATCCCTCACCGACGGTGTCCACTATCGGGTTCGAGGGTTGCCGCCGCGACCGGCACCGACAACCTTGAGGCCGCAGCTCTGGTAAGCTGCCTCGACAATAGAGGCATGAAACATGGTCCACTCAGACTCAATGTCCCCCACCTCCCCCGGAACATGTTCAAAGTTCTCCCGGAGGTGGGAGTTGAAACTCTGTCTCACAGGAGACTCTGCCAGACATTCCCAGCAAACCCTCACAATACGTTTGGGTCTGCCAGGTCTGACCAGCATCCTCCCCCACCATCGGAGCCAACTCACCACCAGGTAGTGATCAGTTGACAACTCTGCCCCTCTCTTCACCCGAGTGTCCAAGACATGTGGCCGCAGATCAGATGAGACGATGACAAAGTCGATCATCGAACTGCGGCCTAGGGTGTCCTGGTGCCAAGAGCACATATGGACACCCTTATGCTTGAACAAGGTGTTCGTTATTGACAATCCATGACGAGCACAGAAGTCCAACAACAGAACACCACTCTGGTTCAGATCGGGGGGGCGTTCCTCCCAACCACACCCCTCCAGGTCTCACTGTCATTGCCCACATGAGCATTGAAGTCCCCAGCAGAACAAGGGAGTCCCCAGAAGGTGCACTTTCCAGTACCCCCTCCAAGGACTCCAGAAAGGGTGGATAATCTGAACTGCCGTTTGGTACATAAGCACAAACGACAGTCAGAACCCGTCCCCCCACACATAGGCGGAGGGAGGCCACCCTCTCATTCACCGGGGTGAACCCCAATACACAGGCACCAAGTTGGGGGGCAATAAGTACGCCCACGCCTGCTCGGCGCCTCTCACCAGGGGCAACTCCAGAGTGGAAGAGTGTCCAGCCCCTCTCAAGGAAACTGGTTCCAGAGCCCGAGCCATGCGTAGAGGTGAGTCCGACTATTTCTAGCCGGAACCGCTCAGCCTCACACACCAGCTCAGGCTCCTTCCCCACCAGTGAGGTGACATTCCACGTCCCAATAGCCAGCTTTAGCCGAGGATCAGACCGCCAGGGTCCCCGCCCTCGGCCACCACCCATCCCACATTGCACCCGACCCCTTAGGCCCCTCCCACAGGTGGTGAGCCCATGGGAAGGGGGACCCACGTCTCCTCTTCGGGCTGTGCCCGGCCGAGCTCCATGGGTAAAAGCCCGGCCACCAGGCACTCGCCCGCATGCCCCACCTCCAGGCCTGGCTCCAGAGTGGGGCCCTGCTGACCCACGTCCGGGCAAGGGAACACTAGGTCCTTTTGTGTTTCTCATCATTGGGGTCTTTGGGCTGTACTTTGTCTGGTCCCTCACCTAGGACCTGTCTGCCATGGGTGACCCTAGTAGGGGCATAAAGCCCCTGACAGCATAGCTCCTAGGATCATTGGGACACTCAAACCCCTCCACCACGGTAAGGTGGCAGCCCAGGGAGGGGGTTATTTAAACCACGATAGTCAATACAGGGTCTCAGGGTTTTGTCTTTCATGGAGACAAAGAAAAACCCTGCCCCCAGAGGAGAAGTGAAAAGGTGTATAATACCTGAGTCTAGAGACTCCTTAATAAATTTTGTCATACTCTCCCTCTCTGGCCCAGAGAGGTTGTAGAGCTGAATAGTGGGGAGAGGAGCGCCCTGCAATAGGTCAATGGCGCAGTCATACGGTCTGTGAGGAGGAAGGGATAAAGCTTTCGATTTACTAAAAACGGGAGCGAGATCCTGATAAATAAAGGGAACGTTGGAAAGATCTATCTCCTCACCGGGGGGCTCAGGACTAGAATGAGTAGAGATGGCAGACCAGAGACAATGTTTAAGACATTTATTACTTCATCCTTCCATACGACTTCGCTCCCAATTAATGTTTGGGTTGTGTTCACTAAGCCAAGTATAGCTGAGAATCAATTGGGGTCTAGAGGAGTCGAACACAAAGAAACTAAATGTTTTGTGATGATTACCAGAAACAATGAGATGGATATCAGTGGTTTGAAAGAAATCTGAGCTAAACTGTCACGAGTAATACTGGAAACAGACATTGGGGAGATCTCTCGGATAGGGAGAGAATATTTGTTTACCAGGTCAGAACTGATCAAATTCTGCTCTGTGCCAGAATCAATCAAGTCAGAAACAGGCAGATGTTTTTGACCAAACTGCAAGATAGTGGATAATTCGAAGTCAGGCTGGGGGAGAAAGAGCAGGAGTACCCACCAGTATCTCCCTTTTTACTGGTGGGCATTTTCGTTTCTCTGCAGCGGGCATTTAGCGAGGAAATGGCTTGGATTAACACAATAAATGCAAGAATTAGAATTCATTCATCGCAGTCTCTCCTCAGTAGAGAGACGAGTTTGATTCACCTGCATGGGCTCGGGATCAGGTGACAATGTGGATTGTGATGGTGAAACCGAACAAGGGTTCTTTAACCCAGAAGTGTCGGGTGTCTGGGATTTGTAGTAGAAAGTTGGAGGTTTGTAAGTGCGACGCTCACCTAATGACGTAGTGGGACCGGAAGTGGAAGAGTTATGGGAGTTGTAGTCCTTCTCATGTCGGCGCTGCCGGAAGCGCTCGTCAATGGCGACTGCCAAGTCCACAAGCTCGTTGAACCCCTCAGGTTCGTCTCGAGCAGTGATCTAGTCTTTGATCATTTCAGAAAGGGAATTTAAAAAGGTACCTTGTAAGGCAGACTCGTTCCAAGTGGTCTTGGCAGCGAGGATGCGGGACTCAAGGGCGTATTCTGCTACAGGTTATCGGCCTTGACGTGAGCCGCTTTACGGCATTGGGTTCCCGCAAGGGAACACCGTCAAAAGTCATATGAAACTCTTTCAGAAATAAATCAAAGGGAATGTATTCTATCTCGTGGGAGTGTAAATAAGAATTGGCCCACCTGAGAGCATCGCCCTTGAGTTGACTGCCGAAGTAAGTGATCTTGAAAAAACTTGTAGCTTAGAGTTGAGGAGCTCCCTTGAATACGAGCTTGCATTGGAGAAGGAATCCCCCCGCAGTGGTCAGGGTCTCCTGAGAAATATTCAGACGGTTTTATTATCACCTGTTGGGACGAGGTGTCGGCGACAGGTTCCGTTCTAGGGGGATTTGACGTCAGAGGAATGGAGGAAACTGCATAAGGAGGAAAGGCGAGTTTTTGATTAATCGAGAAGACCATACCTCAGAGCTCGTGCATGATCTTCTGAGAAGTTAACTACTGATTGAGGATTCATTGGAGCATCTCTTCCAATTTGTTTATGCGCTCCACCTGGGAAGGAGAATTCTGCTCGTCCATGGTCTCTTCTGGGAATTGTTTGGCCAGAGCATTTCTGTTACAACTCAAGGAACCCAGAGTGGTACAAAACCATGAAAATAAGATGAGACTCAGGAATACAAATTGACAATGTTTATTATTTACAGTGTATGATCAGTTGGGACCCTGAGAAGGAAGGAAAGGGCCAGAAGGTTCTGGCAGGATAATATGAGGAGATGATGTTAATCCAGTGAATCTTTCTTACAGTCTGGATGATGGTCGAAGGGGAACCAAAGTGGACTCCAGATGAGAAGGAAAGAAGGCGTTTGGCTGGAAGGCAAGACACGAGGAACCGGGAGAGGAGTTGAGGGGAACCAAGGCATGGCGGGAACCAAGGCGCAGAACCATAGGAAGACCAAGCCACAATGGGATCCACAGAGGCAAGTAAGCTGTAACCACAGGGAAATGTTTTTAGTTTAAAGCACGAGAGATAAACATAGGCCAGAGACAAAGTGTACCATCAGTGGCAAATTCTCCAGTGATGAGTAACATCTAGCTGCAACCTTAAGTAGTCAAGAGCCTCATCAAGATGAAGATCTTCAGGTGGTGCTGATTGGCAGTCATCTTGGAGAGGAAACAGCTGCAGCATGTGATACTCATCACAAAGAGGATGTGTCCCCCCATATTTAAAAAATATTATTTTGGACACCCCGCCCACTCACACACACCCACACACACACACACACACACACACACACACACACACACACACACAC
>NC_056512.1:7452212-7468733 GCF_014905685.2 Nematolebias whitei
CACACACACACACACACACACACACACACACACACACACACACACACACACACACACACACACACACACACACACACACATACACAATTATCCTGAAATATTAGTTCACCCAGTTCAACTTGATTAATAGGAGAATACTCAAACCACTAAAAGTTCACTCCAGGTTTTCCTGGCTACCTATAATAACTCTCCACACCGCATGCAGTGTTTCTCCTCGGTCATCTGCCTTGGCAGGGCACTCACGGAGGGAGGAGGGGGAGATACTTGTGTTTTGCGCGCAAGCATAGCGCCGTGTTTGTGCTGGCAGTTATTGACCGGGGTGGGGGGGGGGGGGGGGGGGTTTAGGATGTGTCTATCTGTAGCATTTTAGCTAACACATCTATATTGTGCACCGCTATGATGGTTACAGCAGTTTTTTAATGCAGGGGGTGGGTGTAGGATGCTTAAAAGAAGTGGAGTGTTCTCTATTCACATAAGGATAGCTGTTGGTCAGGCTACGTCTTGTTATACTTTGTACTCTATCCTGATACATGCTCAATAATCCAGGTAGAAAAATCTAAAAAAGTTCAATCTGGTCATCTGGACATTCAAAAAAATAAAAAATAAATAACATAGCAAAAAAATCTAGATACGTTTCGTCTTTCATCCGAAAGACTTCCTCAGTCTAAGGTGTTGTATTCAGTTCAGTCTCTTAAATAGCACCTTCTCAGAGTGGTTGAACTGGTTGATCCACTCTAGTTACTGAATCAAGTGTTAACTTATGTAGGTAATCGTAGATGTTTAACAACCAATTAAAATAGACCATTCGCTCCGAGGTCCACATGGACAGGCTACCAGATCTCAAGATTCACCGATGGGTCTTGAAGTCTGGTTCTACTTCGGTTCCGGTCCAGTTCGATGGGTTCAGTGTGGCTTCTTTGCATCCACCGGGCACTGATCAGATCAAAACTTTACCTGTAGTTTTCCAGCAGAAAGAAATGAGGATTCTGGATAGGGAACTGTTGCCTTCTGAGAAATGTGGTCATTATAAACGGGAATACAGTGAAGGCTTACTGAGCAGAAACTACAAAATGGTGGCGACTGTCCAAAGTATTTATTTTTTTCTTTGACTTTTTATTGCACAGTATTGCACTGTATTCAGTACTGTCCTAAAAACATAAGTAATTTTAAAGTTGACAATCATGGACTGTACTTATATAGTGCCTTTCTACCTTATTTCAAGATACTCAAAGCACTTTACACTACAATCTGTGTCCTCATTTACCCATTCATACAGCACTCTACTAGATCTCTACAAAGCTAATTGAACAAATCACTCTAATGAGACTAATCAGTGCTTTAGATCACATTCATACACTGATGGGACACACATCAGAGGCGATGAGGGGTTCAGTGTCTTGCCCAGGGACAATTCAGCATGTGAGTGCTGGTGGATTCGAACCCCCAACTCTCGCATTGGAGGACAACTGCTCTAACCACTCAGCCACAGCCGCCCAGTCATGTGTCCTATACAATTTTTTTTATATTACGGACTGTACGTCCACAAACTGTGATAGAGTCAGTCTGCAAAAGTTGAACTACAAAGAAGCAAGGGACTACTGTAATTATTTTCCCTCCCTTCTTAAGATGATGTTACTTTCAACACTAGTGCAAACGGCAACAATCAACATGCGCTACTTAAAGAAATGCTGAACTTTTATAGGTACTTGGTTGTGACTTCTTCACAATTTCCTGTTTAATCTCAAGATGTGTGTAGCTGTCCTGAACACCTCTTGTGCCCCTTTTCCATTAGTACTGGTACGGGCCGACTAGACCCTACTTGGCACGGTTCTGAGGCTTTTCCATTAGTACCGGTACTTAGCACCTGTTACTATTTTCAGTACCCTTGGCTCTGTGGTTCTAACCCGAACGAAGAGTTACTAAAACGTGACGTCAGAATACAGTCGGTCACTGATTGGTCGGGGGCAGAGTCGGGGGCGGAGTCAGTGGATCCTTCAGAAACTTTTCAAAACAATGATCCGCCATTTGCAATTTCTTGGACTGGAGCAGTGGCTGGACTTATTTTAAAGATTTTAAAAACAATACTGAAAACATCTTGGTCTAATGCCGACGTGCTAGCGTTTTTTGTGCTTGGTGGCCGACAACGTAATTCAGAGCAAGCTGGATGGAGCTCTGCTGGTGTACCCCGGTCCTCCCCCCGGAGCCTCGGAGTGCCAGGCCGGGCAGAGCGTCATCTCTCCGGCTCCGAGTTCCACTGGTCACCGCGGAAGATCGTTCGATGTGCCGACTCGGAGGCTCGGGTTCCGGATACCAGCCTTGTGTGCTCAGAGCTCCGCTGGTCACTGCCGAAGCTGGAGATGGGGACACACAGATGGCTGTTGCGAGACCCCCGGCCGCGCGTAATCATGAAGGCTGAATCCCGATCCCGCCCAGCAGCCAGGCGGACTGGACAGTCTGGGACGGACGTTGGAAGCGATTTTTAAATAAAATAATATTTTGTTTTTATACAAAAAATGTTTTAAAAAATTGCTGAAGCGATTTAAAAATCACTATTATTTTTTTACACGTAAAATGTTTTTTAAAATCGCTTCCACCGTTCGTCGCAGACCCGTCTCTGTCCGCCTGTCTGCGCGGGTCGGGCCTTCATGATTACACGCGGCTGGGGTCCTGGAACAGCCTCTGCGAGTCACCAGCTGAGCTCGGAGCTGGTAAGATGAGCCTGCCCGTCCTGTCTCCGGAGGAGAGGATCATGTGAGACCAGCAGAGCATTGAAGATTAAAAAAAAAAAAAAAAACGGTGCCAGCTTCATCAAGAAATCCTGTTTTCACTTTAATGACTGTTAACTCAGCTGAAAATCATAGAAAGACACAAAACTATTGGATCTCAGGGATATTTCCCTCAAACATGTTTAAAGAAATAAGACGACCTTCAGTTCAACTTTATTTTAACCCACAAATGTACAAATCACAAAACAAGAACTTTAAAGCAACGCTAAAAATAAAATGTATATATGTGAACAAGAAAGAAAACCACACATCTAAAATGAATATTAAAAGTAGACACAATGAGTGCAAATACATCAAATGATGACGAAAACCCATAAAAATTTAAATCTAGATGTTTTTGTAGAATCTGGTTCATCAGAGATTTAATTTATATATATATTTATATCTATATATATATATATATATATATATATATATATATATATACCATACCACTTTATTTATAAAGCACTTAAAACAGCTACAAGGCCAACCAAAGTGCCGTACAGACAAAACAACAGGTAGCACACAAAGCAAAATACAAAATAAGGTAAATCAGAATGAGGTGGTGACGTCAATTTGAACCCCGCCCACTGGAAATGGTACTGAAAGCATAATGGAAACACAACATGTACCGTACCGAGTAGAGTAGAGTTGTGCTGTACCGGTACTATAGGTACTAATGGAAAAGGGGCATTAGTGTCCTGATAATGTTGTACACTTTCAAACACTCCAGGACCTGTTGTCAGTCTTCACAGCCCACAGGTTGGTGTGTCTGCTCTTGAGCAACAATTTTATTGACCAGTAGCTAGTGCTTGGTTTTCTAGAGTTACTACCAATTCCCGTCAGTTCGATATCTCCAAATTGGGCTATGCTCAGTTGAAGTTTGTGAGGTTAAAAAAAAAAAAAAAAAAACATTTACTTTCTCACCAGTTAAATTACATTGAAAAAAAATAGTTGACATGAACTCGTTGATCACATGCGTGTCACAATCCTGCTGGCTGTGCAGGAAAGCCCATGCTAAAATTATGGCCACAATAAAAAGTCTCTGCTCTGTCTTGTCCAGAGAAAGGTTCAAAATCAATAATAAATCAATTTTCTTTCTTAATCTTATTTACACCCCAAACACATATTTTGGGGATGAGGAATTAAATCCTGAAAATTTATGTCATACACTGAGTAATGTATCAATGCAGCTCATCCAACAATCAATGATTCGTTACACTTTACTGATGCTATGAACAAAATAATACACGTCCTTCAGCCTGTTGGAATTTCAGACAAACGTAAAAATTCCCATCCCCTGCTTTGTTCTTTTTTTTTTTTAATAGATCTTTTTTGGTGTAGATAGGCCCTGCAGTTCTGAGTTTTTCCTGGAGATATTGTTTTTGCCTCATAGCTGTCATATCTACAGCAATATTTCCTCATCAACCTGCCTCCTAAATCATATTTTGGTGCCTGAAAACCTGCAAATCTTTTTTTTTTTTTGCAATACTTTATTTAAGATTTTTTAAGTTTGTAAAACATTAACAGAACATTAAAAAAGAGAAAAACATGTCAATATCCCTACCCGACCCACAGCAAAGTGGAAGGAAAATAAATAAATAAATCAGGAGAGCAAAACAGTACAATAGCGACTGGATTGACAGAGAGTGAAATGTGGCAACCTTTTAACATGACACATGACTATGCAGAATCTAATAGAGGCACTGGCATGGTGCCCACATATGTCAGATAAGGCTGCCAGATTTTAACAAAAGTTTTATAATCACTTCTAAGAGAGTAGATGATCTTTTCGAGTGGAGCACAGTTATTCATCTCTAAGAACCACCTTGAAATAGGGAGTTGGTAGTCAGACTTCCACGTAATGACTATACCTTTTCTTGCAACACATAGAGCCAATTCCAGGAACTTCTGTTGACTTGCATTCAATTGTGTACCCAGATTTGTAAAGTCTCCTAATAAGCACATTTGTGGATCAAATGTTAATGAAAATCCTAGAAGTTTTTGACATAATTTCAGAAAAGTCATGCCAGAATGTGTTTACCTTTATGCAATTCCATGTGCTATGCAGAAATTAACCCTCTTCAATGCCACATCTAAAACATAAATGGGATAACTCTGGTTTGTATTTATGTAATGTTTGTGGTGTAATATAAGTTTGATGGAGGGAATTATAATGAGTCAACCTATATCTACAATTAATGGTTGCATTTATACATCTCTGACATAATTCAGACCATAGTTCTGCATCAATTGCTACATGTAAGTCGGTCTCCCATCTCTCCCTTGATCTATGTAGCCACGGCTTTAAAGCAGTACACATTAATACAGAGTACACCCTTGAAACCAAACGAGGTGAGTTCACTTCATAAAGTATTTTCTCCAGGTCGTTTAAAGTAGGTAGGGCCATATTTGGACCCAAACAAGTTTTAAGGAAGGATCTCAGCTGGAGATAGAAGAAATTTTTCCTACTGGGTATATTATAGTTCTTCCTCATGTCCTCAAAGGACATCAGAGATCCGTTTTCATAGCAGTCCTCCAAGTAGCAAAACCCCCTCTGATGCCATTGTTCTGAAACCTTGCTATCTAGCAAGGTAGGTATGAGTGCATTCTGTTTCAAGGGTGTACGGGTTGAAACAATGTTCTTTACTCCAATAGCTTTGCGAGCTTTGTGCCATATTTTAATCAAATTAATTAAATCAGGGTTATCCGTTTTGTTA
Source organism: Nematolebias whitei (assembly GCF_014905685.2). Classification (NCBI taxonomy): domain Eukaryota; kingdom Metazoa; phylum Chordata; class Actinopteri; order Cyprinodontiformes; family Rivulidae; genus Nematolebias; species Nematolebias whitei. The sequence continues at coordinate 7,457,701 of NC_056512.1, forward strand.
GAAATACTCGTAGGGGTCCATTTATAGACTAAGTCCGCACGTGAACTTTCATTAACATCATGCAGACCCACATAAATCAAATGATTCAAGATGTCACCCATGATGTAGGCTGCGTCTCGGAGAGCTCCTGATGGAAAACTAATTTTTATAACTGTATTCTCGCTACCTCGCTACCGGAGGAGACACAGTCCGCCGCCGATTGGACCTGCGAGCCGCTGATACCGAGCTGTTTACGCGGAGACCTGGTTCGCCGCCGTTTGGACCTGCGAGCCTCTGAAGCCGAGCTGTTTACAGAGGAGACCCGGTCCACCACCGTTTGGACCTGAGAGCTGCTGGAACTGAGCTGTTTACGGAGGAGACCCGGTCTGCCACCGATTGGACCTGCGAGCTGCTGAAGCCGAGGAAGCTAGACTACAGCTGTCGGATCAGGGAGCTGTTGCAACCGGGACCTGGTCTGCCACCGTTTGGGCCTGCGAGCTGCTGGACCAAGTGAATCGTGAGACCGCGTGGGACCTGGGGGTAGATGCCGCTAGGCCTCGGATAAACCTCACTAGACCTCGGCTGACAACATAAGCCTGTGAACCTCGTGGCTAGATCCTGTGCTTCTGAGAGTTGAGACCAATAATCCAGAAGTATCTTGAGTAATGCCGAGCAAACACAGAGATAGGAGACAAGTGTCAGAAAATAATTCAGAAGATATGGAGGAAGTTAAAAAATCTTTGAACTTTTTGAGTGCTGAACTGACTCAATTGAGTGCTGATGTGACAAAATTATTAGCTAAATGTGAATTACTGACAGGACTGTTTGAAGAAGTGAAACAATTGAAAGAAGTGATGACTAATAAAGACAGGAAAATAGCTGAACTGCAACAGAAAGTAAACAACATGGAACAATACACAAAAATAGACAACTTGGTGATCACTGGACTGGAAGTTAGGAACCGGACATATGCAAGAGTTGTTGCTGGCACTAGCACTACAGAAGACGCACCACAGGAAGAACTACAGACTCTGGAGGAGCAAGTAGTGAATTTTTTACAAAACAAAGACATTGACATAGAACATGAGGACATTTCAATCTGTCACACCCTGCCTAGCAAATCAGATAAAGCCAAGCCATCCATAGTCATAAAGTTAATTAGCAGAAAATCAAGAAACAATGTAATAATGCAAGCAAAAAAACTGAAGGGAAGAAATGTTTACATAAACGAACATCTAACTAAAAGAAATGGAAATATTGCACGTGAAGCAAGGTTGTTGAAAATACAGAAAAAAAATAGCATCAGCTTGGACAAGAAATGGAAACATTTGGATCAAAATACAGGAATGATCTCAGGCTAAAATAATAAAAGACATGAAGGATCTCGAAAGACTAAAATGAGCTCAGGAGAAGACAGATGATAAATCATTGACATAACTTCACAAACAAGAAATTAACAAAATATAAAATGAACAAATACATTAAAACATGGCAACATACGAAGACTTAGAGTTTAAAAAATACAATGTTGAAGATGTGATTGATACAATTTTTTTCCCTGTAATAAAAGACTCTGAATATTACAATGAGGAAGAGTTTAATGACATCAATATGACAAATGGAGGTCTCTCTATTATTCACTGTAACAGTAGAAGAATAAATGCAAATTTATCCAAAATCACAGATTATTTAAAACAGCTAAACAGAACTTTTACAATAATAGCACTGTCAGAGACATGGCTCAATGATGAAAACACAACTAATGTTCACATGGAAGGGTATGAATTATATCATGTGAACAGAAGCAACAAAAGAGGTGGTGGAGTGGTTATATTTGTTAAAAATGAAATAAAATGTAAGTTAATTAATGAAATGTCAATAATTGTTGATAATATCATGGAAATAATAACAATATAAATAATAAACAAGAATGATAAAAACATATTGATAAGTTGTGTATATCGATCTCCAGGATCAAATATAGAAATATTCAACGATAAAACCGTACAACTATTGGACAAGAGTTTTAATAAAATCATTTTTTTGTGTGGAGACTTTAATATTGACCTGGGAAATAAAACAGATTCAAATAACATCAGTACATTTACAAATTCATTGTATAGTTTAAATTTGTATCCGTTAATATCAAAACCAACAAGAATTACAACTCATAGTGCTACAATAATCAATAATATTTTCACAAATGTAACAAATGGGGATGTGATGGGAGGTATTTTAATGAGCGATGTGAGTGATCACTTACCAATTTTCACGATTTATAAAAATGATCAAAGCATTACAAAAGAAATTACAATTAAGAAAAAAACAATAAACACATCAAAAAAAGCAATGGACAAATTAAAAGATGATTTACATAAACAAAGCTGGAAAGACATGTATGTTGATGATGTGAATAGATCATATGATGAGTTTATGAATATTTTAGGAGCTCTGTATGAAAAGAATTGTGTGCAAAATAATTATACAAAGAGAAATGTTCAATAAATCAATCAATCAATCACCTTTATTTTACCAGGTAGAGCCCGTTGAGATCGAGATCTCTTTCACAAGGGTGACCTGGTCAAGTGGTCATCAGCACACGTCACAGGGTAATTGACAATAAGCATTTACATTTATCAAAATAAAAGAAACTACTATCACGCTAAATAATGTTAACAGTTTGAAACCATCCGGATAAGACAGACTTCTGTAGACATTAAATGTAGAACAGACATCAGGTTAAGTATACAGAGTTAAAAGTGAACAAAGACATGTATATTTGATAAGTAGTGTTTTAGAAACATCTGTAATGGTCCATATTTTTGATAACAGTATCTGATACAGTTGACATGAAGGATCTAGGGGAGATGAGTGTTGATAGTTTCAAATCTGTCTGTAAGTTGTTCCAGGCTGAGGGGACGGCGAAGCTGAATGCTCTTTTTCCTAGTTCAGTTCTGACCAGAGGAACTGACAGGAGGATTAGGTCATTAGAGCGCAGGGAGTAATGATTGTGTGATGTTTGTATTAGGGAGGTAAGGTATGACGGGACTAGGTTTAGAAGGGTCTTATAGATGAAGGATATCCAGTGAGTGTATCTGCGAGCGCTGAGAGAAGGCCAGCTAGACTTGACGTAAAGTTCACAGTGATGAGTGCGATAACTGGAATCAGTAATGAATCGAAGGGCACAATGATAAACTGAGTCTAAGGACTTTAGGTATTTTGATGCAGCACTCATGTACAGCACGTCACCATAATCTAATATCGGCATGAAAGTTGCAGCTACTAATGTTCTCCTGGCTTTACATGAGAAGCAGGATTTATTTCTAAAGTAGAAGCCTAGCTTCAATTTGAGTTTAGTGACCATTTTGGAGATGTGGATTTTAAATGACAGTTTATTGTCAATGTTGAAACCTAAATATTTGTAGGTGGAGACCATTTCTATTTGTTTTCCCTCTTGTGTTTCAATTTGAGGTGGGTTCTCTGGTTGCTGCTTTCTGTTGGATAAAACCATGATCTTGCTTTTGTCAGCATTTAGGACCAGTCTAAGTTTTTGCAGACGTGACTGGATAATATTAAAAGCGTCTTGAAGAGAGGTGAAGGCTTGGCTGAGGGAGGATGAACAGCAATAAATGATAGTGTCATCTGCATAATAATGGTGGGAGGCGTTTGACAGATCACTGCATAGATCGTTCATATATAAGGAGAAAAGAATGGGACCCAAGACAGAACCCTGTGGCACCCCTTTCACAACATCTAGGAACGTAGAGGAGGATCCGACTACATGGACAGACTGTGTTCTGTCAGTTAGATAGTTGGTGAACCAGGAGACTGCTAGTTTTGATAGACCAGAGTGTTTCAGGATGTTAGTCAATAGTCTGTGATCAACTGTATCAAATGCCTTGGATAGGTCTATAAATAGGGCAACACAGTATTGTTTGCTGTCCAGGGCATGTATGATGTCATTTAATACTTTGAGAACTGTAGTTACGGTACTGTGCTGTTTTCTGAATCCTGACTGGAATTGTGATAAAATATTATTTGATTGTAGGAAAACAGTTAGCTGATCACAGACAAGTCTTTCGAACAGTTTAGCAAGAATACATAATTTAGAAATTGGTCTGTAGTTGTTGACATTAGTTGGTTCACCCCCTTTAGCAGAGGGAGAACATGAGCCGATTTCCAGATTTTGGGTATTGTATTTGAATTTAGACTGAGATTGAAAATACATGAAAGTGGTTCAGCAATGAAATCTGCAGCTAGTTTTAGGAAAAGTGGTTCTATGTTGTCAGGTCCTGCTGCTTTGCGTGTGTCAAGAGTTTTTAGAGCATTTAGAACCTCACTGGGAGATATTGATACAAAGTCAAATCGGTTTGTGAGCTGTTTGTCTAGCACATGCGGAGTTGGGGGTGGATTTTCATCAGTTTGGTCAGCAGATAACATTTCAGGATGTGTAGATTCGAACAGGGAGCCAGAGGATATAAAGTGTTCATTAAAACAGTTTAGAATTGATAATTTGTCTGACAGAATACCTGAGCTGGTCATAATGGAGCTGGGTAAATCAGTGGTTGTTGTCTGACCAGAATTTGATTTTACTGTTTGCCAAAACCTTTTTGGATCATTTAGATTTTTTGTGGATGCGTCCAAGTAGTAATTTGATTTTGCATTTTTAATTAGGGTTGTGCATTTGTTCCTAAGTTGTCGGAAGCTGAGCCAGTCATGTTCAGTTTTTGATTTTCTGGCCTTAGCCCAGGTAGTATCTCTTTCTTTGAGCAGATTTCCTATCTCGGTGGAAAACCAAGAATTTTTACGTCCTTTTATTCTGTATCTACGATATGGAGCATGTGTGTTGATTATGTTTTGAAAACCCTCGTTGAAGTAAGCCAGTGCAAGTTCTACGTCATCTATCAATGAAATTTTATTCCAATCAAAAGTGGCTAAGTCATGAAAAAAGGCTTGCTCACAGAAATGTTTTAAATCCCTTTTGAAAATAATGGTGGGTTTTAATTTTGATAATTTTCCGTTTCTTACGGCTGCAATGGTGCAGTGATCACTAAGGTCATTAGCGAAAACACATGTATTTGTGTACTTGTGAGGCATGTTTGTTAGGATAAGGTCCAGTAGGGTGGATTTTTCAGGGGTTTTGTATTTGGGCGTGTTGATGTTTGAATTAGTTGAGTTAGATTTAATGATTCACAGATGGATTTAAGATTGTCAGATATAGAGGTCAACCAGTCTAGGTTTAGATCACCAATTAGCAGTAGTTCCTTAGCATTTAGCCCTGTCAGAAAGTTTCTTAGGGAAGTGAGGGCATCACTTGAGGCTGAGGGGGGCCTGTAACAACCCACCACAGTGATTGATTGACCGTCAGGGAAGTCTAGTATTAGTGCCAGTAGCTCAAGTTGTTTGCTAATTGAGCAAGAAGACAGAAATTTTGTTGTGAATTTGTTCTTGATATAAATAGCCACTCTACCACCTCTTTTGGGGCGATCACATCTAAAAACATTATAACCAGGAATGGAGATTTGTTTGTCAGAGATAGCTTTGTTGAGCCATGTTTCAGATAAGACTATTATGTCTGCTTCTGTGGACTGAACCCAGATTTTTATTGCATGTAGTTTAGATATAAGACTTCTGACATTTAAATGTAGAAAACCCAGCCCAGACCGGTTTTTAAATTCAATTGGTGTACAAATGTCATGTAGCAGCGGCGGGCCAGGGTTTGGTTCAATCCCAGAAAGAAGAAGTAACAAAACAATTAAAGTTTTCCATTTAACAGTAGTAGGTGGTCTAGCAGTGACAGTTTTCCGTCTCATGTCATCATAGAGTTCAGTTTCAGTGAGGATGAAGTAGTTTTTAATTACAAGGACACACCAAGCTCTCAAATCAGTGGGGGTTGTTGTTTTGGGAAGAAAAGTCATGAGGACCCGGTTTGTGAGATCCATGGTCGTCCAAGAGATTGTACCTGAATCATGAGAAGTCAGTGGGGGGGAGGGCATTTCAATTTGAATACTTGAATTGTTCTCCAAATTAAGCCCTGCAGACATGATGGCTAGGGTGAGAGTCACAAGTGATAACATTGTCAATTATACAAAAGGAAAAGAACTGAAGAGAGAGACCTCCAGCTGAAAACAAAATGGAGGTTGAAAAGTGAAATAAAATAAGACAGTGTTCTCTCCAGAGTTAAGTAAGATATTTTCCAATTATCCCTTTAAAACATTTTCAGCAGTCAGATGTAAGTCCGTGGTCGTTGGGGAAAAAAAAATAAAAAAAATATATATATATATATATATATATAATTAAAAAAAAAAAAGTTAAGAATTACTTACTCCTTCAATGACGACTGAAGCAAAAAATATTTCCCATTTACTGGTAGCAGGCAGCCAGATGCGTCAGCAGATTTTTATGGGAGAAGTACAGTCGATCACCTGGTGGTCTCTAATGGCATCAATTGTCTTCCATACCACCGCGAACATCCAGACGGTGCAGCTCTTAGAAGCCGGTCCACAAATTTGTTGCAGCCGGCACCTCAGCAAGCAGACTCTCCAGGCAGGATTGAATCACGCGGCCCCCAACTCACCTCAGGCAGGTGAGAAGCACCAACAGTCCGCTCTCGAGATCAGGGTCTCCACCCGAGCTTCTCCAGGAAGAGGCACGGACTTTGCCGCGCGCCGCACGATCACCCGGTCTCTCGGGCCAGAGATCACCAGCAGTAGCGGCCAGCCACAGGTTTACACCAGAGGCCTAGGTGGGGGATGAGAGGTGAGATCCACTGCATGGAAGAGGAGCTCCGGAGATGTCAGTGCCGTGATCAAAGGCAGGGCGATTGAACGCCTACACAACAGGCGCGCACAGGAGGTAAACAAGCTTGAGTCGCGGTGAGCAAAAAGATAACAAAAACATCGAGAAAAAACTAGGACAGAAGAAACTATAAAAGACGAAGTAAAAAATATAGTAAAAAAAAATAGTAAAAATAAAGTAAAACAGAGAAAAAGAAACAAAGAAAATACTAAAACTCAGCAGCTAAGAAAAATACGTGTGGACGTGTGCGCATGTTGTTGATCAACCATGGATGACGAACAGGTTGAGAAATGCTTGTAAAAAAACAATTATTTGTATATCCAAAAAAGTTCAATCTGGTCCTCTGGACATTCAAAAAAACAAAAAATAAAACAAAGCAAAAGAATATAGAAACATTTCGTCTCTCATCCAAGAGACTTCCTCAGTCTGAGGTGCTGTTTTCAGCTCAATCTCTTAAATAGCACCTTCTCAGAGTGGATCAACCAGTTTGCTGCTGACAACCAAAACCAGCTGATCACATGCTCAAGAAGGACCATCAGCCTCAGAGCCCTGTAAAGAGAGAGTTGCGACACTCTTTGAACTCGCCGATACGCGGTCACGTGGTTCATGCAGCTCCCCATAGTTCCAAACAGTTCATCGCTGTCAGTCAGTTTGAGCAGCTGCTGGCGCAACATAACACAAAAATCGACTTTTCTTACTTTACCTGACGTCTTTCAGTAATTATTGAGCAGTAATGAACTGATTACTTAACTGATTACTGATTATTTCACAGACTATGCATTTTATCAAAGCATTTTTAGAAGCAGCTGATACATTTATCATTAAATTTTTGAAGGAAACGAGACTGCAAACACATATTTGTTAGAAAAATAATGTATATGCAATACAATGATCAATATAGCCATATCAGTGTTTTATAACGTTAAAAAAAGATCAGAGTAACACCTGTTATAAAGCTATTTCTGATGTTCTCTGCAGGATAATGCTCCACCTTGTCCTCCATGCAGCATCAGATCTGCTCCAGCTTACCTCAGATCATCTGGATGAATTCTTGATTTCTATAGAAGATATTAATTCAACCTTTATTTAAACAGGTTCGTCCCATTGAGCCTTGAGGACTCATTTACAAGAGAGACTGAATATAATTGTTGTATTTGTCGTTTTTTATGACAACCAAGTACCTGATAACTGAGTTGATTGTAGCCTGACAACTATTGTAAAATTGTAATTCATTGATTAAATTGTTAATTCAAATGAAACTGTTTCTAGTTAAAATCATAACAGATGACAAAATAAGTGTTATAACTGTGCAAAAATAAATTTCCAAACAATTTATTATAAAATATGTAAAATGTTAATCAAGCTTTAATAAAGTACTTTTACTGACATTTATACTGTTTATTAATGACATCATCTGAAGTCAGCAGGAGCACCATCATCATCACCATCATCATCATCACAACAACACAAAGTGAGAGCTGTAAATTTAATCTGCACAAACGTTTTCAATCAGGGCTCAAAATGTTTAACTGTCAAAGAAATGTGCAAGAAAATAAACTAATGTCACTCTACAGGCACATTTAGAGAGAGGACAGTTCACAGAGACACAGTGAGGACGTGTGAGACTGAAGGAGGTTCAACCAGTTGTTCATGGACCAGAACCAGATGAGAAGAACAGCAGAATTTCCACTGACCATTGATCTGACCAGTGATCACACATGTTGTTCTAAATTAAACTTTGGTACGAACAGTGTTAAAGAAGACATGTCATATTTTTATTGAACAATAATCTTCATTCTAACAGTGACGTTGTAATTTCAGAGACTGAGGAAGAAACAGAAATGAGGCGAGTGAGATGAGGGACAGATGAAAATGTGTCCTCAGAGGATGGGAACATGTCAGGATCTGATGATCCAGGATCAACAGGGCCAGGATGGATCAACAGGACCAGGAGGATGGAGCAACAGGCCGTCAGGGAACAGAGAAGAAAAACCTGAGGGAAGAATTAGAACACAAAAATACATAAGCAGGACAGAAGAAACTCACAGACAAGAAAATTAACTCAGTCCTGTGAAGAAAAATGTTAATGGAAAATAAATTGACATATTTTTTACAAAAGATCAGATGAAGACAACTGGCATGAAGAATAACTTCCAGCTCCATCTCAATGTACCTGTGATAGTTTAATAAGTGTTTTGTTACTGTCCTACAGTTTATTGATGCTGATATATTCTTGTAATAATTCTTATTTCTTGTTCTGTCTTGAAAGAGTCTCATCTCAACTTGACCCATGATTACCAAACACTAAACTAATAATATAAAACTAAAGTAAATGAACAGTCCTGCAGTAAATACCAACTTTGTGAAGGTTATGGTGTTAAAGTAATTTTTTTCAAACATCTTGATTCAGCTGTTACTGATTAATAGAAGACAGAAAATGAGATCTTGTACCTTTGTGATACTTTGAATGCAACATTCAGTTCATGAAGTCATTCTCCTCTGGTTTACCTGGAAAACATGAAAACATTGACTCATCTCCACAATCACGTTTTAATTTAATGATAATGTCACAATTTATGCTGCAGTCTTTGACAAATGATCTATAACTTTAACTAAATTACATTAGTCTTGTTGTCATGTTGTCATCATTCTTTGTTAAATCAGGTCTCTCTTGTAAATGAGTCCTCGAGGCTCAATGGGATTTACTTGTAGAAATACAGGTTGAATGAATCTCTCAGGAAAAAAGACCAAATATTTTCTAGTTGAGTTCAGTAACTGGAATTACCATAAATTTAAAAAAGACCACCTTTCAAAATGTAAGCAGTAATAGATATTTTAAAACGCTGAATTACAAATAGACCCGTTTAAACCGTCATGATGCAGAGCAGCTGCAGTTAAAACACAACTAGCAATTTAACACGTTTCATTAACTAAAACTGGCGACATGAAGTATTAATGTTGATAAATTGAGGTACAGAACAGTCAGATAGCGCTTCACAATGGCAAAAAAGTGTCGTATTTGCATCAACTTACTGGGAAAACACGGAAAATGAACTACGTTCAATGCTGAACCCGCTGCTGTTTGGAACTCTTTGCCGCTTCATGACCCACGTGACTTCCGCATTCCATTCTTTCTATGGGAGTCTATGGGAGTGTCGCAACTCTCTCTTTACAGGGCTCTGATCAGCCTAACAATGGATCATTAGCACACTGATGGCTGTTTACTATTCACAGAGGGCTGAGTGATACTAGCAATCACAGCATTGTAAGAGGGGGACAGTTGAACCCGGAGGCCTCCACCCCTGTTTAATGATGGACAATTTATTTTCACAAAGATGGCCTCCATTACTCCTCTCTCAAACCATCGTTCCTCTCTGTCCAGGATGTGAACATCTTCATCCTTGAAAGAGTGACCGCTGGCCTGGAGATGAGTGTAGACCGCAAAATCCTGGCCTGATGATGTTGATCTTCTGTGGTGGGCCATCCTTTTGGCCAGTGGCTGTTTAGTTTCCCCGATGTAAGACTGATCACAGCCCTCCTGACACTGAACAGCATACACAATATTACTCTGTTTGAGCTGGGGGACCGGATCTTTGGGATGAACCAGTCTTTGCCGTAATGTATTTTGGGGTTTAAAAGCCACTGGGACGTTATGTTTAGAAAATAAACGTCTCAGTTTCTCTGATACTCCCTCAACATACGGAATGACCACTGGTCTGGGTCTGGGTTCCTCCTTTTCACCTGATGGCTGACTGGAGTCCTGTTTGGGTTTCTTCTCTGCTTTCACGAAGGCCCAGTTAGGATATCCACATTGCTCTAGAGCCTGTTTTGTATAGGATTTCTCCTTTTCCCTGGCTCCCGAGGTAGTGGGGATGCTGTCTGCTCTGTGATACAGAGTCCTGATGACTCCTAACTTGTGCTCCAAAGGGTGATGGGAGTCAAACTGCAAATACTTGTCTGTGTGGGTGGGTCACCATCCAGGAACTGGTTACAAGAAGAAGTTAATAGATTGCCTGAAAAATTTGGAGCAGGACAAGGCTATTGACCGTATTCTGTACCACAGACTGTATCCAGGGGAGGCCACACCTAGTCTGTATGGTTTACCTAAAATCCACAAACAAGGTGTACCTTTAAGACCTATTGTTAGCATGATTAACTCTGTCACTTACAATGTTTCCAAATATCTGGCGTCTTTACTCTTCCCTTTAGTTGGCAGCTCAGAACACCACATACAGAACACCATGGACTTTGTGGAT
>NC_056512.1:7469133-7474926 GCF_014905685.2 Nematolebias whitei
ATTAAAATCAGACACCACTCTGAGCAGCAGGACCACGCTTTCCACAGAACAACTGTGTCAACTCTTGAAACTGTGCCTGCAGTCAACCTACTTCACATATGGGGAGCAATATTATAGGCAGAAACATGGGTGTGCTATGGGGTCTCCAGTTTCTCCTATTGTTGCCAACCTGTACATGGAGGAGGTAGAAAAGACAACTTTGACGTCCTTTTCAGGGACACCACCAAGTCATTGGTTCAGGTATGTTGACGACACCTGGGTTAAAATTAAATCTCAGGAAGTCCAACATTTTACTGACCACATCAACTCTGCGGATAAATACATCAAGTTCACAGGAGAAGATGTAAAAAATGGCAAGTTGGCTTTCTTGGACTGTGAGGTCTCAGTCTCTGATAGAGGACATTTGCAAACCGAGGTGTACCGCAAACCCACCCACACAGACCAGTATTTGCAGTTTTCACAACCAACAGCACTTTGGTTGGCCTTGTTGCTGTTTTAAGTGCTATATAAATAAATTGGTATGGTATGGTATGGTAAGTTAGGAGTCATCAGGACTCTGTATCACAGAGCAGACAGCATCCCCACTAACTCGGCAGCCAGGCAGAAGGAGAAATCCTACACAAAACAGGCTCTAGAGCAATGTGGATATCCTAACTGGGCCTTCCTGAAAGCAGAGAAGAAACCCAAACAGGACTCCAGTCAGCCATCAGGTGAAAAGGAGGAACCCAGACCATTGGTCATTCCATATGTTGAGGGAGTATCAGAGAAACTGAGACGTTTTTATTTTCTAAACATAACGTCCCAGTGGCTTTTAAACCTCAAAATACATTACGGCAAAGACTGGTTCATCCTAAAGATCTAGTCCCCCAGCTCAAACAGAGTAATATTGTGTATGCTGTTCAGTGTCAGGAGGGCTGTGATCAGTCTTACATCGGGGAAACTAAACAGCCACTGGCCAAAAGGATGGCCCAGCACAGAAGATCAACATCATCAGGCCAGGACTCTGCAGTCTACACTCATCTCCAGGCCAGCGGTCACTCTTTCAGGGATGAAGATGTGCACATCCTGGATAGAGTGGAACGATGGTTTGAGAGAGGAGTAAAGGAGGCCATCTTTGTGAAAAGAAACCGTCCATCGTTAAACAGGGGTGGAGGCCTACGTGTTCAATTGTCCCCCTCTTACAATGCTGTGATTGCTAGTATCACTCAGCCCTCTGTGAACAGTAAACAGCCATCAGTGTGCTAATGATCCATTGTTAGGCTGATGGTCCTTCTTGAGCATGTGATAAGCTGGTTTTGGTTGTCAGCAGCAAACTGGTTGATCCATTCTGAGAAGGTGCTATTTAAGAGACTGAGCTGAAAACAGCACCTCAGACTGAGGAAGTCTCTTGGATGAGAGACAAAACGTTTCTATATTTTTTTGCTTTGTTTTATTTTTTGTTTTTTTGAATGTCCAGAGGACCAGATTGAACTTTTTTGGATTTTTCTACCTGGATTATTGAGCATGCATCAGGATAATTATTTGTATACATGTTTCTTGAAATTTAAAACACAAGAGGGTAAAGCGAAATATAAGAAGTATAAAAATAAATTAGTAGCGATTATAAGGAAACACAAGAAGGAATATTATATTGATTTATTAAATAAAAGTAATGGTGATATGAAAGAAACATGGCGAGTAATAAATAGTGTTCTGAAATGTCATAAAGCAAAAACAGGTATTTCACAATATTTTTTGAAGTATGACAATGACATCCATGATGAAAATGAAATTGTAAATGGATTTAATCATTATTTTGTTAACGTTGGTTCAAGCCTTGCAGCTAAAATACCAAAAATAGACAATAATGTGAACCATTCAGTTATAGGTTTTGACAAAAGTATTTTTCTTAATGGAACTGACAAAGAAGAAATAATGAATGGTGTAAAGAATCTTACAGATAAGAGATCAAAAGACTGGGTGGACATGGATATGATGTTTGTAAAGGACATAATGAGTTATGTTATCGAGCCGATTACATATTTTTGTAATTTATCATTTTCAAAAGGAATATGTCCAGACAATATGAAAGTAGCTAAGGTAGTTCCTCCCTTTAAAAATGGTGATAAATGTGTGTTCAATTAATTATAGACCAATATCCTTATTACCACTAGGGGTTGAACGAGTATATAATTTTTAAACTCGACATTAACATAATAAAACCCGAGTAGAACTCGTGTATTTGATGACGTCATAGATCTCAAGATACAAAAATAAATAAATAAATAAAACCGCAAAAAAGGTAATTATTTACAAAAAAAAAAGACCACCAAAACATTGGGAGTGTATATTATGCTCCTACCATTTATCATACTGCAAAGAAATCACAGGAAAAACTAAACTATTAGTTATTATTATTAAACTGCAAACGTGAAGAAACATGCAGCACGTCAAAAACAAAACTTAACGTGTGTGTGTGGGGGGGGGGGGGGGGTTTGACTACCCCGCACCACCTCCAGCTGTGGTGTGCATTAAGTTTAGTTTTAGAGATTAATATGTTTATAGATTTTTTTAATAGGGTTAGACATTAATATTTTTTGCTTTTTGTTTGTGAAACAAGGTCAGAGGAAACTGGTACTGGTTCGGTGGATTGGACCCGGTGTTACACCATACTCTGTGACCTGCAACATTACAACACCGCCCCCTATGGTCATACGGTGGTCACATAATATGACGTCACTACAGTTACTCGACGTTACATTTTTAACCTCGATAGATGTCCTAGCAATCGATGTGTAGATTACTCGAGTACTCTGTTAATGCCCTAATTACCACAGATCTCAAAAATTCTAGAAAACTATTTGTGACCAGATTAGATACATTTATTACTAAACAAAGCATTCTAAGTAGCAGTCAGTATGGGTTTATGTCATAACCGCGGGGAACCCAGATTTGTATGAGACCCGGAACGAGACAGACTCAGGTGGATACAAAAGAACAGTGTTTATTTACAGGTGAAATAATGTACAATGCTGGTGCAGCTTCTCTGCAGCTCCTGGAGGAGGTAGAGGAGGACAGTCAGAATGGAGGTGGAGATCTTAGGAGAAGATATTTTGTGTTCTGTGAATCTCTTACAGTTTGGTCCAGAGGTGGGTTCCAATCCTCCAAGAGAGCTCCAGAGAGTCCAGAGAGAGTACAGTAGCTGGCAGGGCAGGCACTGGCTGGATTAGAAGCACCAGGCAAGGGAGATCCAGGCACGAGGGAGGTTGAGCCAATGAGGGACCCAAGGGGGTCTACAAACCAAGAACAGGCCACGAGAGAGTCCGAGGGACCAGGAACAGGACACGAGGAAGTCAGGAAACCAAAGGATCATGAGGGGTCCTTTTAACAAGCCGAGGAACCAGGAAACACTGGGAACAAGAGAGCAAGGTTAGTCTTTGTGAGTAATAGCCTAAAAGGCTTGAAGCACAACTGCCATGGAATGTGATATGCTCCAGCGAAGAGTAGCACTGGACTGCAGCCTTTTGTAGCCGGGGACGCCTCCTCAGTCTGATGGCCTTCAGGTGTGGGCAATTAGTGGCCATCTTGGAGGAGGAGCTGCAGGCAGTGGTACTCTTACAGTTTAGAGTAAAAAACTCTACATCAATGGCTCTCATGGAATTAATAGAACAAATAACTACTGCTGTCGATCAAAAACAATATTGTGTTAGTATTTTTGTGTTAGGATTTGTATCAGGAGCGAACCCAGAGTGCAGAACAGGGACTCATTTCGGCAGATATACAAAAATAGGCTTTTAATGATAAACGAAAAGTACAAAATAAACAAGCTGACGGGGCAGCAAAACTTACATGAACTAGGAAGGAGGCACGGGGAACTCAGGAGACACGAGAGACACGGGGAACTCGAGGGACCAGGAAGACTCAAGGAAAGACTCAGGAGACCCAAGGAAGAGTACCCAACGAAGACGACCCGATGAAGAACAAGACAGAATAGGACGGCTTAAATACAAGGACAAGACGAGACGGTATGACAAACAGCTGGGACGAGACACAGGTGGCACTAATGAGGGAGCACGAGGGAAACTGACAAACCTGGCCACAGAAAAGTACCATCCATACAGTACCCCCCCCCCCCCCAAGGACGCCTCCAGGCGTCCCCAAAAAAAACCCCTCCCAAAGGACTAGGGCGGGCGGAGGGTGGCACTGCAAGGGTGGAGGGACCGAGGAAAACACGAGGACCAGAGAAAAGACATGAGGAACCACAGAGAAAGGGACATGAGGAACCACAGAGAAAGGGACACGAGGAACCACAGAGAAAGGGGCACGAGGAACCACAGAGAAAGGGACACGAGGGACCACAGAGAAGGGACACGAGGGACCACAGAGAAGGGACACGAGGGACCACAGAGAAGGGACACGAGGGACCACAGAGAAGGGACACGAGGGACCACAGAGAAAGGACACGAGGGACCACAGAGAAAGGACTCGAGGGAACCAGAGGAAGGGACACGAGGAACCAGAGGAAGGGACACGAGGAACCAGAGGAAGGGACACGAGGAACCAGAGAAAAAGGACATGAGGAACCAGAGAAAAAAGGACACGAGGAACCAGAGAAAAAAGGACACGAGGAACCAGAGAAAAAAGACACGAGGAATCACAAGGGATTTGGACGGTCAAGGGATCGTCCCAAAGAGTCATTGTTCCGGCGGGCGGCCGGGAGGCTGTCCATCAAACCGGGTCAGGTCAGGGGGGCGGCCGGGAGGCCGTCCAAAACACAGAGCCAAAGGGAACACAGCTTGCGTTAAGGAGACCTGGGGAGCTGCAGCATGCAACGAGGAGACCTGGGGAACTGCAGCATGCGACGAGGAGACCTGGGGAGCTGCAGCATGCGACGAGGAGACCTGGGGAGCTGAGCATGCGACAAGGAGACCTGGGGAGCTGCAGCATGCGACGAGGAGATCTGGAGAGCTGCAGCGGGTGGCGTGGAAGCCTGGAGAGCTGCAGCGGGCGGCGTGGAAGCCTGGAGAGCTGCAGCGGGTGGTGTGGAAGCCTGGAGAGCTGCAGCAGATGGCGTGGGAGCCTGGAGGGCTGCAGCAGACGGCGTGGGAGCCTGGAGAGCTGCAGCAGACGGAGTGGGAGCCTGGAAAGCTGCAGCAGACGATGAGGGAACCTTGGAGGATGCAGCAGGAGACGAGGGAACCTTGGAGGCTGCAGCAGGGGACGAGGGAAACTTGGAGGATGCAACAGGAAATGAGGGAACCTTGGAAGATGCAGCAGGAGACGAGGGAAACTTGGAAGATGCAGCAGGAGACGAGGGAAACTTGGAAGATGCAGCAGGAGACGAGGGAAACTTGGAGGCTGCAGCAGGAGACGAGGGAAACTTGGAGGCTGCAGCAGGAGACGAGGGAAACTTGGAAGATGCAGCAGGAGATGAGGGAAACTTGGAAGATGCAGCAGGAGACGAGGGAACCTTGGAGGCTGTAGCAGGAGACGAGGGAACCTTGGAGGCTGCAGCAGGAGATGAGGGAACCTTGGAGGCTGCAGCAGGAGACGAGGGATCCTTGGAGGCTGCAGCAGGAGACGAGGGAACCTTGGAGGCTGCAGCAGGAGACGAGGGAACCTTGGAGGCTGCAGCAGGAGATGAGGGAACCTTGAAGGCTGCAGCAGGAGATGAGGGAACCTTGAAGGCTGCAGCAGGAGACGGAGAGGCCTGGGGAGATGCTGCTGCTGTCGAAGAGGCCTGGGGAGTTGCTGCTGCTGACGATTTGAGAGGCCAGGGGAGTTGCTGCTGCTGACGACGGAGAGGCCAGGGGA
>NC_056512.1:7474936-7483233 GCF_014905685.2 Nematolebias whitei
AGTTGCTGCTGCTGACGACGGAGAGGCCAGGGGAGTTGCTGCTGCTGCTGTCGGAGAGGCCTGGGGAGATGCTGCTGCTGTCGGAGAGGCCTGTGGCTCTGTAGCAGACGACGAAGAGGCCTGTGGCTCTGCAGCAAATGACATGGAGGACCATGGAGGCGAATCCTCAGTGGTAGTGGAGAGCGCCAACCCCTCTAGAGACTCGGAGAGCGCTGACCCCTCTGGAGACTCGGAGAGCGCCGACCCCTCTGGAGACTCGGAGAGCGCCGACCCCTCTGGAGACTCGGAGAGCGCGACCCCTCTGGATACGTGGAGAGCGCCGACCCCTCTGGAGACGTGGAGAGTTGAGGAGCGTCTGCCGGGACCCCCTCGGAATAGGAGAGCTGAGGAGCGTCTGCCGGGACCCCCTTGGAATAGGAGAGATGAGGACCCACCTCAGGGGCTGCGTGCAGCGTGGAGTCCACCTCAGGGATGGCTGCGTGCAGTGTGGAGTCCACCTCAGGAATGGCTGTAACTGGAGTCTTTAGAGTCTCTAATTCAGTTAATAAAAAATCATATTCAGGGAGCAAAGAAAGACTTGGGATAGAAAGTAAAAAATCTCCATTTGGGACAAAACTAAATCAAAGGAGGACGGGTTTCTTTTAGCAGAATTAAACAGTTTGAGAATGGTCTAATTAATATGAAAAATATCTTCAGGGGAAAAAGAATGAAAAAGGAGAATGTCTGAATGAGTGGGTGTGGTGACGGGTGCCGCCCCCACCGGAAATCTGGAAGGTGAGGTGGCGGGACACGCCCCCACGGAATCACAATGAATACTCTCCGGAGGTACGGCCAGGCTGGGTCGAACAGCCGTAGCGCGGAGTGGCGGTGAGAGGCCGGATTCCGCCCCCACTAGGAACCTGGAAGGTGAGGCGACGGAACCCGCCCCTGTAACATCAACCGGACCAGACTCACCGAACCGAACAGGAGTGGACCGGAGCTCCCGCGGGACGCTGGATCTCGCCCCCACCGAAAACCTGGGAGGTGAGGCGGCCAACCCCGCTCCCACGAAAACACCGGAACCAGCTCTGAAGTTCTGCTCGGCCGACGAGACCGGGCCGATCGCCGCAGACTGCCTCCGGAACCGTCTTCTGCCACTGCGGCAGCGGTGGGACGGCGGAAGGACAGAGACGGAGAGGAGCTCATCCATCACGGCACGAGGAGGGAAAAAAGAAAAAAGGTGAGTGTTGCCGAGTGAGAGCCCTGCCCGCTGGGTTCTGTTCTGGTCGGGTCGTACTGTTAGGATTTGTGTCAGGAGCGAACCCAGAGTGCAGAACAGGGACTCAACTCGGCAGATATACAAAAATAGGCTTTTAATGGTAAATAAAAGTACAAAATAAACAAGCTGACGGGGCAGCAAAACTTACATGAACTAGGAAGGAGGCACGGGGAACTCAGGAGACACGAGAGACACGGGGAACTCGAGGGACCAGGAAGATTCAGGGAAAGACTCAGGAGACCCAAGGAAGAGTACCCAACGAAGACGACCCGACGAAGAACAAGACAGAATAGGACGGCTTAAATACAGGGACAAGACGAGACGTGATGACAAACAGCTGGGACGAGACACAGGTGGCACTAATGAGGGAGCACGAGGGAAACTGACAAACCGGGCCACAGAAAAGTACCATCCTTACATTTTGTTGATTTTAAAAAAGCATTTGATACTATTGACCACACTATTCTCCTTGGAAAATTAAATAAATATGGTATAAGAAGACCAGCATTACACTGGGCATCTAGCTATTTAAAAGTTAGGAAACAGTTTGTACAAATAAATGGTGTAAGATCTGACCTCTGCAATATCACTTGTGGAGTTCCTCAAGGCTCTGTTCTTGGACCAAAGTTATTTATTTTATATGTAAATGACTTAGTGAATGTATCAGGACTCCTCAAATGTGTCCTTTTTGCAGATGACACCACATTTTTCTGTTTGGGTAAAGATGTAAAACGGATGCTGGAATTGATGAAGAAAGAATTTGATAAAATACAAACTTGGTTTAAACTTAATAAATTATCATTAAATTTAGATAAAACTAAATATATGATATTTAGTAACAAAAAGAGAACTGTTGATGATCCATTTAAAATTGAGGGTGTTGAGATTTGTAGAGTTAATGAGATGAAATTTTTGGGTGTAATCATTGATGAACAGCTAAGATGAAAAATCACATACATTCTGTAAGAACAAAAATAGCTAAATCTATTGCAGTACTATACAAAGTCAGGGAATTATTAAATGATAAAGCTTTGTACATGTTGTATAACACAATAATTTTTCCACATTTAATATATTGCATTGATGTTTGGGGGAAAGCGTGTAAAACATTTACAAAACCTATTTTTATTTTACAGAAAAGAGCTATAAGAATTATCACCAGAAAGCATTACAGTCACCCATCAAGCACATTATTTTATCAACAGAAGTTATTGAAGTTCCATGATTTGGTAGATTATTGTATTTTATCAGTTATGTACAGGGCTCAAAATAACACATTACCGTTAAATATTCAAAGAAATTTTGTTAAAAGACAAAGTTGTTATAATCTTAAGGGGATAGAGATATTTGTCAAACCAAAAATCTGAACTAGTCTGAAGGGAAGGTCTACCTCAATCCAAGGAGTTGGATCGTCGAATGGTCTAGAGAGTGATGTTAAAAATGTCAAGTCAATGTGTACATTTAAGAAAAAGATCAAAACTGGATTGTTAAAAAAATATGAAGTAGCTTAGTGTGTTTTTTTGTATTAGAATTAGAAAAATTAGAAAGAGTTATTCATTTTGTTCTGTTACTTGAAAATTATTATGATTGAAATAATTGTTTGAAAAAATGGGCAGATATAATACGATTTTTTCTTCTTTCTGCTGCCTTTCATTTTCATTCTTTTGTATCCTTTTTTTATATTGTTATGGAATTGTTTTGTACTTTTTTAAATGAATAAAATTTATACCATACCATACCATACATAAATCCAGGATGGTGTATGTTCTTTCTCAAAGTAAAAGGCGATAAATTACATTTGAGCCGCTAAATAATACTTTTCTAGATTGTGTAACTTAAACCCACCAAATTTATAATCACAAGTAAGTTTTTCCAATGAAATTCTTGGGGGTTTACCATTCCATAGAAATGTTCTGATGTGTTTATTGCAATCTTTGAAGAAACAGCAAGGTACTGGAATTGGAAGTGACTGGAAGAAATATTGTAACCTGGGTAGTATATTCATTTTAATGCAATTTATTCTGCCAATTAAAGTAATTGGTAAATTTGTCCTTTTTTAAAAGTCTTCTACTATCTGATTACTTAGTGCTAAATAATAGTTTGTACAGATGTTTAAGGTTCTTCTCTACCATCACACCGAGGTACCTAATTCCATTTGGTGACCACTTAAATTGACTTATTTGTTGGTATTTAACATAAAGTTTGATAGTTAAAGAATTTCACTTTTTTCTCAATTAACTTTATATCCGGAGATAAAACTAAAGGATTGTAAAATTACCTGTAGCTTAGCAAGAGACTAAGATGGGTTTGATAAATAAAGGCTTGTGTCATCAGCTAGAAGATTAATTTTATGAGTTATTTGACCCACTTTTATAACCCTTATCTATGAATCTTGCCTTATTATCTCAGTTCAATAGTTAATACAAAGAGTCCTGGAGACAGGGGACAACCCTGCCTACTGGATCTGTTTAAAGAGAAGGGTGTAGAAATCTGACCATTCGTTGCAATCATAACTTGGGGTTTCTGATATAGCGTTTTGATCTAGTCAATAAAATTTTCACCGAAACCAAATTTAGAAAGGACTTTGAACAAATAGGGCCATTCAAGCCTATCAAATGCCTTTTCAGCATCTAAAGTAACAACTACTGTATATCCCTGCAGGCCGTCACATGAATTATATTAAGTAACCTACTGAAATTATTGGCCGAAGATCTCTTCTGAATGAATTCAGCCTGATCAGAATTAATTAATTTTGGTAGATATAGACTCAATCTATTCGCCAAAGCTTTAGATATTATTTTATGATCAGCATTTAAAAGTGAGACAGGGCGAAAAGAGGGGCATTTTAGGGGATTTTTATGTTTTTTACGAATCACTGTAATTATAGCTAATGAGAAAGACTCAGGAAGACTTTGGGTTTTAGATGCCAAATTAGCTACATCCATGAGTGTAAGGATGGTACCATTTGCTGTTTCTGTTTGTGTCTGTTTCCCTAGTGTTTCCTCATCAGTTTAATTGGTGCCACCTTTGTCTCGTCACAGCTGTTGTAATCACGTCTTGTCTTGTCCTTGTATATAAGCCTCCTGTTCTGTGTTGTTCCTTTGTCGGGTCGTATTCGTTGGGTCTCTGCATTCTCCTGTGTTCTCCTGCGTCTCCCCTGAGCTCTCCTGAGTCCTCCCTGAGTTTCCCTCTGAGCCTTCTGTCACCATGTAAGTTTTGCTGCCTCGTCAGCGTGTTATTTTGTAAATACACTCCTCCATTAAATACTTATTTTTGTAATCTGCCGAGTTGAGTCCTGTCTGCACTACTGGGTTCGTTCCTGTCTAACAAATCCCGACAATGAGAAGGGGTAAAAGCAAGTCTTTGAATTATTTTTAAAAAATCAGGAGGAAACCCATCTTCTCCAGGTGACTTACTACTCTGAAGGGTGAGTAAGGCCCTTTCAATTTCCTTAGTAGTAAAAGGGAGATCCAAATGATTCTGGTCCTCTTGGTTTAGTTTGGGCAGCTCAATGTTAGAAAAAAATGAGTCGATCAGTGTGAGAGCTTCTGGTGATTCTGACCTATACAAGACAGCATACAACTTATTAAAAGTTTCATTTATTTCTTTTGGATTCTCAGTTATACAGCCATATTCATTTTCTATTTGAGTAATTATATTTGAATTATCTTCTTTCTTTAATTGCCATGATAAGACTTTGTGAGCTTTCTCTTCAAGTTCATAATACATTTGTTTGGATCTTAAAATAGTTTTCTCTGCCCTATATGTACATATTGAATTATATTTTAGTGCTTTGTTGACAAGTGAACTGTATACTGTTTAGTCTATGCTTTTGAAAGTCTTTTTCAAGTGTAAGAATTTCTTTTTCTAGTTCTTCTATTTCTATTTTATATGCCTTTTAAGCAGTGGCGGTTCTAGACCAGTTGTACTGGTGGGGCCTAGCTGGGGCCAGAGGTTTTGTCAGAGGGGCACGTTCATCTCAGAGAAAAAGACAGATTCGAAATCTTACTTGACTCTTTTGTTTTTTTAAAGCAGTGATTAACCATTGCAACCAAAGAAAATGGTTAAAAAAAATCAAATGAGAAAAATATAAAACATTTTCCAGACAGTATTTGTATTGACTGAAGAAAATACATTAATAAGCAAATAAAATGATAATGAAAATAACTGTTAAGTGAAGTCTTGGTTCAGTTTCTCAGTCCAAAATTATATAACAACATTGGCTGCCCTACTATCACAGCAACTGTATTCTGCGATTTTGATGATTTCTGGCAAACCGATCAACAAATGAGTCAAGATTCAATGCCTTTGCCCTCCTCGACTCAATGCTCAGTACACCCAGATTGCTTAGTCTCTCATCGTTCATGGTGGATCTGAGGTATGTTTTCACAAGCTTTAAGGTAGAAAAACTCCGTTCACAAGATGCAGTACTCACTGGGATCGCAACTGCTATTTTACAGAGTCTGTAGAGCTCTAAAAACACTTCTTTATATGGCTCGATGAACTGTACTAGCTCTACTGTACTAGTGGGTCTCTGCATCCCAGTCTGAATTTTTCTGTCTAAAATCCTTCTGAACTGATGTAGTTCATGCCCCAGGTCATCAATACTTGAATCATATAACTGAGCAAATGAAAACAGAGCAATCTCTTTCAGGAATGCATCTTTTTGGGGATTTAGAGCATGGATGCTGTTCATCATATCACAGTTTCTCCTAGAAAATCGTCTTTCAAGCTCACTGAGCATTAGATCAATGACAGGGTAGAAAAAGTTTGTACGAAACCTGTCTTTATCTTGTTCTGACTCTCTCTGCCCAACAGTGGTCAGTACACAGTGCTCGCTGAGTTTAGAGCTTAGTGTTTTTTGGCGTTTTGCAGCTGGTGGTGTTGAATCACACTGCCCAAAAATATTCAACACTTCATCCCACACATGATCAAAAAATGACTCCTGCCTGAAATCTCTCAATGTCTGAACTAAAGCTTCAACTAAATCCACAGCTTTTGAAATGTCAAGTGTTGAAGGCTGTAGCATATCAGACAGAAGTTTTGTTTCTCCAAACACTTTACGGAGTGTAACAAGATGCACTATAAATTCAAGATTTATCTGTGCCAGCAGACCTCTTGCCTGAACAGATCTTTCACCATTATGTTCTCGGGCAATTTCTTGCAGTAGTCGCTTAAGGGCAGGCAGTCTATCCATGATGTTACGCAGAGCTATAAATCGACATGCCCAACGAGTGTCACTTAAACGCTGGAGCTCTCTTGGTGCACCTTCGTACATCTCTCTTTGTATAGCTAGCCATTTAGGATGGACAGCTGATCCAGATGTGAACACATACAGTTTTTCTAGTAAGTAGAAAAACTCCTCTACCTCTGGGACAGCTTTGACTGTATCTACTAAAACTAGATTTAGACAGTGGGCAGTGCAATGGATGTAAAAAGCGTATTTTGCATCCTCTT
Organism: Nematolebias whitei; assembly: GCF_014905685.2. Classification (NCBI taxonomy): domain Eukaryota; kingdom Metazoa; phylum Chordata; class Actinopteri; order Cyprinodontiformes; family Rivulidae; genus Nematolebias; species Nematolebias whitei. The sequence goes on from NC_056512.1 coordinate 7,481,652, forward strand.
TGATCCTCACATGTACCCCAGAATGCTTACCGCTCATAACAGAGGCACCATCATAAGCTTGGCCTACAAGATTTGTTTTGTACTCCAGACAATGTTTTTCCAGTATGTGGATTATTTTCTCACTAAGCCCTGCTGCATCAAGCTTCTCTGCAGACTCAAAATGTAGAAAACTTTCCTGGATAGCTCCATTGTAGTAGTACCTTAGTACAAGAGAGATCTGTTCCTTTTTCTTTACATCTTTTGTTTCGTCTGCTATGATGCTGAAAACCTCACTGTTTTTCACTTCTTCTGTAATTTCAGTTCGAACCATGTCTGCTAAACAATCCAGAACCTCATTCTGAATGATTTTGCTTGTATACTTTGCATTATGAATGGAAGTCAACCGTTTTTTTAATAGCTTTGTCGTGGTTAGCAATTGTTTCCTAAATTGCCTTGAAGTTCCCTTTATTGTCTGAGTCTGCAGACTCATTATGCCCTCTTTGAGCTAAATTTTGAGTGGCAGTAAGTAAGAGCACTTCCCCTATTGTTTTTATATATTCACGATTTTCTTTAACCTGTCTGTTGTGCTCCTTGTTTAAGACATTGACCAGTGTTGCATTAGCTGCTGCAGCTTTCTGATAGTCCCTCCATGTAACCATGGCTTGTTTATGGCGCTCAGACCTCACATGCAATGCAAACCCCGCCTCTTTGTAAGATGCATTCTTCCAGTTTTTAAAACCAACTGGGGAATCAAACACAGTGTCTGGGCTGTTGGGAGGGCTAAAATGTCTGCAAGCGTAACAATACGCAGAGTCCAAGTGTTGTGAATATTCAAGCCAGGGGTGAATGTGATACCAAGCTGCTTTGAAGCTCCTCCTTCTGTCCCCCATCAAGGTTCTTGGAAACAACTTTAGGTCTGGCTGCATCGCTGGATCTTCTTTACATTTGCTGATGTCTGTGGAGAAAGCCAAACAGAATAAATGTAAATTAACATATAATCTGCATGGACACTGCATATAAACTGCAAAGCGCGCACACACACACACGCACACACACACATACATCACAAACCTGATGGTCCAGTGCTTGTGGATACACAAATATTCTCTGTCTGTGTCTCACATGCTGCTTGTATCTCAGTCTCAGCTGTCTCAATTTCAGGATCTTCATCTGTCTCTCTTTCTGTCCCTGTGCCCTCTCGTTGAAAACCAGTGTCTTCCAAGTCCTCTGGCTCTGTGGGGCTCTCAACTTGCTTTTCTTCAGCTCTCTCAACACCTCCATCATCTGTCTCTGTCTCAATGTCTGCCTCACTGTTATTTGTCTTTCTTGTGCAGAAATAAGATGTAATGTCCTTCTTTCTCTTCATTTTGAACTATAGGCAAACATGCATGGAGAGGAAAATACAACACTTCAGCAACTATGAATATTTTTTAACATAAGTTAGCTTGGTTGTGTGTTGTGGTACGTTAACTAGCGTTAGCTAGAAGCATGCAACATAAACGCCTGGTCTGATAGGCTGCTATTATAATTCATAGCCAACATCATTTCTTGACAATAATTGTTACCTTGTATTGTTCGTAGTGGTAATCGTGGATGACGGTCG
>NC_056512.1:7483333-7490373 GCF_014905685.2 Nematolebias whitei
CACTACAACATCTAAAATGGTTTGAACTAAAACACTTTGATTATCAAGCATTTGTAAAATAGTAATGATAATAAAAAAGAGAGTGTTCTTTCACTTGAATTTTCAAGAAAGAAAGTCTCAGGATGGGTCAACCTGTATTTCTGGATTCAAATCAATGAAATGACAGCTTCTGTCCCATACGGTCCTTAAGGTCAGGATTTGACCTTCAGGCCTAGTTCACTACAGTCCCCCCTTTGGAAATCATCGCCTGTCCATGGGGATGAATTCCAACATGAACTTACGCCTTCGAATGTCCCTGGTCTTGATGTAATCCAGCAAGGAAAACAAAAGTCAAAGGATGTAATCCACAATGTTTTTGGTAATTCCATTGTGTTGATGGTAATTCCATAATGTTGTTGGTAATTCCATTGTAGCAATGCTTTAACCCCTTTGGAAACAGAGTCTGTAATCCATTGGAAAAAGACATATAATCCACAACGGTAAATCCACAACGAATGGAAGTGTTGATTGATCAGCATACAGAGGGGTTCCCTTGAATTGAACTGAAGATGCGGCCACTGGATGAAGAGTGGAGACCAACGTCAGGATTGCAGGTCTCCTCCAGCGAAGGTCGTCGCTGGGTGGATGTCCAGTCTGTGCCGTTCTGGTTCAATGTGACATGCAATTATGTGGTTTAAGGTGGGCTTATGAAGGGGATTTTACATAAGGCCTTAAACTATATGCACCTGGTGTGTAAGCTATTATGATTGGGAACAGCTACAGCTACCAGTTAAGGGATGGAACATGCTGAAAAGGGTAACTATAGGGATTTATACCTATAGAAGAGTGTTCCAAACTATTTTTCCATTCCTAACTTGGTTTAAGTTAGCTTTACATGGCAAAATATAGTTTGGTTCAATTGTCTGTTGTCTTTTAGACGAACGACTTGAGATTGGGTGTTTGGTTTCCCATAAATGTTTTGGAAGTCTATGGCGAGACTCATCAAAAAGAATTAGCTATCCCCCCGAATAGAATTGTTCGAGTAGGTTCGGCTTAAGCGTTGTGAGACCAATGTAGATTATGGTACTTAAGGTAGCAATAATATACATTGACTCCGCAAAGATTACAATTTAACGAATGAACTGCATGTTGGCATGGTTAAAGGCCTCTTAGTCTCTAACTTAACTCCACAACAAAATTCATTCTTGCTTGGGGTGTTCAGAAACAATACCAAAAACCAATTAAACGATGTCTCAACATCGACAAAAACAGTGACTAAGCAACCAGTAAAACAACGTTTCAACATTGACAAAAGTAGTGATTAAGCAACTAGAAAACGACGTTTCGGTGCGCCACTCACTCTGAATGTCAGATTTGCTCACGTTTGTAGTGAACTTAACCTGATGTCAAAACTGACCAGATGGACAGAAACTGTCATTTCATTGATTTGAATCCAGAAATACAGTTACACCCATCCTGAGACTCTCTTTCTTGAAAATCAAGTGAAAGAACACTCTCTTTTTATTATCATTACTATTTTACAAATGTTGATAATCAAAGTGTCTTAGTTCAAACCATTTTAGATGTTGCAGTGAACTAATCAATTTTATTAACTGTGACACAGTGTAATGATTTTTTAATGCTTATGCAGAGTTAGAATTCATGTTAAGGTCTGTTACAGATTTTTATGCATTTTCTGATTTCTGTCTTTGAATGAGCAAGTGTGCGTTTTCCAAGGTCAGGAGTCGAAGCAGACATGTGTTGGAACAACTGTCTTGTTTACATCCTCTCAGACGTCAACGGAGGAGGTGGCACCTGTTTCTAAAACTCGCCAAAACAAAACTCTCTCTGTCTCTGAGAACAGTTTAATCTGTTCCATAACAATTCTTGCTGTTTTCTGACTTCTAGTAACCTCTTACATCACAAAACACACCCCTGTCTGGTTGATATTACCCAATCAGGGACGCTCAAATATACCGGAAATAGAGCTCTTTAAAAGGCCGGTACTTCCTAGTTCTCTCAGTTCGGTGAAGCTTCTGAGGAGTTCGGTGAGGCGCTGAGAAGTTGTTTGGGAGAACAGAAGTCCAGCATGATAAGGCTCCTCCGAGTTGGATTATAATATCCTCCACCTCTGAGTGGAACTTCTGAAGGACCCCACTCATGTGAAGTCTATTGCTGATGTGAGCTGGTGTCGGACGGAATCTCGTCACTACTTCGGACGAGTCACAGCCATCCTATGGAGACGCTGGACAGGTAGCGTTAACTGGACCTCCATATCTGGTGATTAATCTTCAGAAAGTTAATGAGTCAAGTTTCCTACCAAAGCGTACCGAGGAAAGCTGGGTTCTGATGGAGAGTGTCGGTTCTGGTCAACACTTCCCCTCACATACCATCTTTTACTCCCTTTAAACTTCATTTCCATCTTTAAATTCTTCTCTCAAATAGAAATCCTTCCAGATATTTTAGAAATGTCTGTGTAAAGTGCTCATCCACCGTCGTGTGGATAATTGATCATAATTGTACAGTTTTCATTAATGTCTGCTGTTCTGCTGAAGAGTGGAAACAATCGCCGAATTGTTTCTCACTACATGTAAAGCTGTTAATTATGTTGTTATTTTCATATTTTGCCAAATTAATGTAAATGTTTGATGTTAAACTTTGATTCTGTAAAATAAATGACCGCATTCATTTTGATGGGTCAAAGATAAATGACGTCTCACGTTTGCATTTCATTAACATCAATGCCCGTTTTATTCAGTCCAGAAAAATGAAGAATCCGTTTTAATTGATTAATATTTCGCAGCATCTGTTCATCTACACGTTATCGCGTCTGGTAGCATTACCCTAACTGGCGTCACCCCACTTCGGTCATGGGAGACCGCGAACACGGGTGAGGACGTCGCTCCATGAGCTAAAGTTAGGCTGTCCTTGAGTAGTTTTAACTGTTTGCGCAGCTGAAAGAGGACTTTAAGGTCTGGATTGGAATCCAGTTCGACTTTCGACTTTCGAGTGTATTTGTCTGGGTCAGTCAGATACAGTATCATCGATTTAATTGCAGGATCATCCAACTTCTGAAGTTGGATGATGTCTGGGTCAGTTGAAAACGACTTTTCATATTTTAAAAGAACTTGGCGAAGGTTGTCTCTTTCTTCATCAGATGTCAGAGTGTCGGCTTGGGCGACCACCTGTTCAATCTGTGATGAGACTGATGAGGGTTCTTGCTCCTTGGGGAGCTCCAACGAATCCTTTTCTGAGTCGTCGGACCTGTCTATGGGTAAGACACCATAGGTTTGAGGTCCTTGGTCGACGTCATTGTTTGAGGAAAGAGCTATGGCCTGTGTTGGTTTCGTGAAACATACTGGCCCAGCTTCTTGACTCGGTACCAGGTTATCTGGGAGTCCTCCCAGAACTGGAATGCCTAGTTCAAAATCATGAAAGTCAGGTTCTGAGTGTTCAGCTTGCGATGACTCATCATCATTTGTGTGTGAGTTTATCCCCCCTTCATCCGATGAGGGGTTGTTGGAGGCAACCACAGCAATGTCTTGGTGTGTTTCACCGACATCTGTAATGTTGTCATTCGCGCCTTCAGATTTAGTAGCAATCACCTCACTACACAGCGTTCCAGGTTGGTTTCCCATTTCAGCGTTTTTCAAAGTTTCTAAAAACCTTTGTAGTTTCTCTGTCTCTTCTGAGCTCAGAGGTGTAGGGCATTGTATCTGGAACTTTTGTGATCTTATCGCCTCGGTTCGTTTCGTCCGAGGTGGGGGAGGGTTAGGTACATCTTTTGGGGGTTCCTCTTCGGACTTCCCCTGATAATATGGGTCCTCTTGGATCCCATATCTTTGCGTCCTACGCACACCCCATATACGATAATCACGTTCATCCTCTGAAAGAGGAGCTTTTCTGTCCCAGCGTGCACCTTCATTACGTGGTTTGTTAGTTTGAAAATACTGCTTTTTCTCACCTTTTTTAGGAGGTGGAGGCGATGCACTCCATCCTTCCATTTCTAGGGAGTGGGGTTTAACCTTTACACCAGGAAACACTTCTATGGGCGTCTTAGCATGAGAACATGCCTCGAACACATTCACAGCACACTGTTTAATCTCATTGATGGATTTTTCTCTGAAATTTTCCATCATTTGTACTGACATGCGTATGTCAGTGTGGAGATTTTTGCTGAAAACAAATTTAAAACTTTCTTCCTCCTCCATTCCGGTTTCATTTCTGTTACCAAAATAAGCTTGGAAGATTCTTTTGTAATAGACTTTTGGATGTTCATTCTTGCCCTGCGTGACCTTGTTAGCAGCTGGGAAACCAGCAGGTCCCGTGCAGGGGTCGTACTTTCTGATCAAAGCTTCACACAGAAGGTTGTAGTCCTTTCTCGTTGCATCAGGTAGACGCTCGATGAAGGTGAACACCTGTCTGTCTGAAGTGAGCCTTATCAGACGGATTTTATCCAAAACCGTAGCATTAGGATAACCATTCAATCTGAATTCAATGTCTTTGAGGTACGCTTTTGTTCCAGTTGAACCCATTGGTCCCGGTACAAAGCGTTGTACATATTTTGAGAGTTTTAGCAGAACATCTATTGAAAGAGGAAGTTTCCATGCACTCTGTTGCATGTTTGGTGGAGGAGACCTGTTCAGGTCTGTGCCTACCACTGTAGGTGAGGGTGGACGTATTTCTCTACACACTAGTTTCTCCTCACAAGCTTTCAGGCGTTCCTGTGATGTTTGACATTCACTTTGTAAAAGCAGACATTGTTGGAGTAATCCCGCTTTTACCAGTCTGCATTCGTCAAGTTGTGTTTTAAGCACATCTATTTCACCTTTGCAGCGGGAAACTTGTGACACTGTCACGTCGTGATCCCGTCTTAATGCAAGGTATTCTCTGGACAACTGCTCTTTAACATCCCTGGCTTCAGATAGTGATGCATCAAGTAACTGTATTTTGCTGTTCAGTGAATCAACTTCTACACGTGCATCTTGTTGTGATTGAAACATCTGTTCATAATGTTTTCTTGTGAGGACCTTGTGTTCGCTTTTAAATTGAAGGAAGTGTTCTTCAATTTCCTGAACCACCTCTTTTTCACTGTCTAACCTCATTGCAAGGTCGTCAGCTTTCTCAGCAACTGAATAGAATGATTCTTTCAGCAACATTGCCATTTTAGCCAGCTTTTCATAGTTTGACCTTGTAATTTCTGTAGAGGTCACACTCCCTGCAACCTCCATCAGATTGTCCACTAACTCTTTTGGGTTCATGCTGTTCACCTGTTTATCATATGGATGTGAGGATTCTGTCAGCAGTGCTAACGCATCCTCTAAACAGTCCTTCATCTCATAAGGATCAAAATCTTTTTCTATCACACCTGTCATGGTTTTCACTGTGTAGCACTTTATCTGGTTAAAACAGTTGCCAGCTTCAGATATTTTACAGGTAAATACTTGTATTCAAGTGTCATTGAGTTTCACACTATTTTAAGCTCTGGGTTTACACAAAAGTACTGTTATAAGTCAACTTATTCAAATGTGGGCACCTATTTCGTAGGTTTTACCCCAATTCATGAATATTCAAGTAAATGCTTCTCTGCAGAGTTACTTTTTATGTGCTTATTTCTTAACAGATACTAGATTACCAAGCTTCTCAGTGTTTCTTACTCTAAAGCACTGAATTTTTATAAACCTGCAATTTTTCTAAAAAGTCTCACAGCAACATCAGTTTAAAAACGCTATTTAAATCGTTCACTTCCAGAAATTCGCTATTTTAACAGTTACTCATCAACCCAGGTTGGGTGAAAAGAGAAAAGAAAATTGATGTTATGAGGAGTTTCAGTCTTTCTTCACAAAAACTGTTATACTCCTCTTTCACAGCAGGTGGCGGTGTTAGCTTTCTACCAGCAGGAGCCTATGACAACTTCCTGTGGACGTTCTGTTGACATCCTGTCGTTAGCCGCTTAGCTTAAAGTTAGCTTCGGCTAAAACTCGGTCAAATCAACATTTCTGAACGGATTTAAAGCTTAAACGTGGCGTTGTTTCAACAAGCACGACTTCTTTGCATGAACGTGAGTTTTAGGGACATGTGGCAAATTTTATTTAGTGATTTTAAGCACAGGAAAGGCTTCGGTGCAACCGAGCTTTACAATCTGACATCAGAGGAAGTGACGCGACACGTCACTCATCCGGTCGTTAGCTGTTAGCTTTAAATTAGCATCGGCTAGCGTGGTCCAAAAACACCATTTAATGACGGATTTCAAACTCAAACGTGGCAAAATTTCAGCGATTGGGCTTCAAAGAAACGGAGCAGCGGATCAGAATGCAACTTTAAAGCGTTTTTCAACTTTAAAAAGCAGATTGAAATTCCCTATGAAAACGAGTTTCATTTCCGGGTTACGTGACTGAATCTACCAATCATAACAGCGCGGGAGTGGGCTTTACATCGCTGACATCAGATTTAGTGACGACAGACACGTCTCTCAGCCAATCAAAGCGTTACACACGGCCGTTTTCAACCAATCACAGATCGTTTTTCCAGCTAGCGTGTAGCATTAGCCTGAACAAGTCCGTCAACTTTTCGTCTTTTAAACTGTCAAAATGCACTATTTTCTGTTAGAAATGTAACGAATAAGCTCTCAAAGCTTCACTGAGACTTCGCCCAGTCCTTAAAACGTTTCTCCATCTATTTAAAATACTCGTTCGAACTTATCAGAACCGAACCGGACCAAAACCGGGTCTGCAGCAGAACCTCCGTCCGTTTAAACAGAATAAACGTTTTCCACAGCTCATCAACTTTGTCACACAACAGATGTACAATATTCAGCTTTTAAACAAAACATATTGACTCACAATTTCAGCTTTCAAAACATCACTAGCTGCAAGCTTAGCTGTATTTTGTCCAAGCATCGCAGCTCAACACGCTGCGTTTCACAGCAGCTGATTCTCTGCACTTTTTCATGCCAACATGATATCAATTGTTACACGAGTACACAGTCCATTTATGAACCCGTAACGGGCCACCAGATGTAGTATGAACATATGCATGATATATATTCATAAATTAAACGG
>NC_056512.1:7490473-7499668 GCF_014905685.2 Nematolebias whitei
GACTAGAATGTTGTGCCATGAGAATTGGTTCCGCTTCTTGCTCGGAGGGCGGGCCACAGGTAGGGCCAGGCTCCATGTTACAGGGGCACTGGCCCTTGTTGGCCCCACCCCAGAACCGCCACAGCTTTTAAGCCCTTTTGTGTAAGAAATAATCTGTCCTCTTAGATAAGCTTTTAATGTGTCCCATAATATGAAACTATTAGGTGCAGAGGGACAATTAAATTCACAAAATAGCATTATTTGTTTCCGGATGAAAGAACAAAAGTCTTGTTTTTTCAGGAGAGTCGGATTCAAACGCCACCTGTATGTACTTTGTGCTGTTCCAGGCATATCTATGGACCGGGTCAGAGGAGAATGATCTGAAAGCAGTCTGGGCAAATATTCAGATTCCAAGGCTCTGCAAATCTTGATAGTACAGGTCCTTCTCAAAAAAATAGCATATTGTGATAAAGGTCATTATTTTCCATAATGTAATGATAAAAATTTAACTTACATATATTTCAGATTCATTGCACACCAACTGAAATATTTCAGGTCTTTAATTGTTTTAATACTGATGATTATGGCATACAGCTCATGAAAACCCAAAATGCCTGTCCCAATTAATTAGCATATCATGAAAAGTTTGTCTAAACAAGCCATTAACCTAACCATCTGAATCAACGACGTAACTCTAAACACCTGCAAAAGATTCCTGAGGCTTTTAAAAACTCCCGGCCTTGTTCATTACTCAAAACCGCAATCATGGGTAAGACTGCCGACCTGACTGCTGTCCAGAAGGCCATCATTGACACCCTCAAGCAAGAGGGTAAGACACAGAAAGAAATTGCTGAACGAATAGGCTGTTCCCAGAGTGCTGTATCAAGGCACCTCAGTGGGAAGTCTGTGGGAAGGGAAAAGTGTGGCAGAAAACGCTGCACAACGAGAAGAGGTGACCGGACCCTGAGGAGGATTGTGGAGAAGGGCCGATTCCAGACCTTGGGGGACCTGCGGAAGCAGTGGACTGAGTCTGGAGTAGAAACAACCAGAGCCACCGTGCACAGGCGTGTGCAGGAAATGTGCCACAGGTGCCGCATTCCCCAGGTCAAGCCACTTTCGAACCAGAAACAGCGGCAGAAGTGCCTGACCAGGGCTACAGAGAAGCAGCACTGGACTGTTGCTCAGTGGTCCAAAGTACTTTTTTCGGATGAAAGCGAATTGTGCATGTCATTCGGAAATCAAGGTACCAGAGTCTGGAGGAAGACTGGGGAGAAGGAAATGCCAAAATGCCAGAAGTGCAGTGTGAAGCACCCACAGTCAGTGATGGTCTGGGGTGCCATGTCAGCTGCTGGTGTTGGTCTACTGTGTTTTATCAAGGGCAGGGTCAATGCAGCTAGCTATCAGGAGATTTTGGAGCACTTCATGCTTCCATCTGCTGAAAAGCTTTATGGAGATGAAGATTAAATTTTTCAGCACGACATGACACCTGCTCACAGTGCCAAAACCACTGGTAAATGGTTTACTGACCATGGTATTACTGTGCTCAATTGGCCTGCCAACTCTCCTGACCTTAACCCCATAGAGAACCTGTGGGATATTGTGAAGAGAAAGTTGAGAGATGCAAGACCCAACACTCTGGATGAGCTTAAGGCCACTATTGAAGCATCCTGGGCCTCCATAACACCTCAGCAGTGCCACAGGTTGATTGCCTCCATGCCACGCCTCATTGAAGCAATCATTCATGCAAAAGGATTCCCGACCAAGTATTGAGTGCATAACTGAACATGATTATTTGAAGGTTGGCATTTTTTGTATTAAAAACACTTGTCTTTCATTGGTGGGATGAAATATGCTAATTTTTTGGGACAGGCATTTTGGGTTTTGTAGATGAACAGATGCTCAGATATATTCATCAATTAACACGGATTCCTCATTTTTCTGGACTGAATAAAACGTGCATTGAATTTAATGAAATGCAAACGTGAGACGTCATTTATCTTTGACCCATCAAAATGAATGCGGTCATTTATTTACAGAATCAAAGTTTAACATCAAACATTTACATTAATTTGGCAAATTATGAAAATAACAACATAAGCAATCAATCAGGAAAAATCATACGGCCATGATTTTTCTGTTGCTTCACCACAGACATTTATGAAAACTGTACAATTATGATCTTTTACCCACACGGCGGTGGATGAGCACTTTACACAGACATTTCTAAATATCTGGAAGAATTTCTACTTGAGAGAGGAGTTTAAAGATGGGAAAGAAGTTTAAAGAAGAGTAAAAGATGGGGTTTGAGGGAGTGTTGAACAGAACGGCACTCTCCGGGCTTTCTTCAGCTTCTCCTTACAGTACACTTAGGTGGTGAAATCGACTCTTTTACCTGGAGATGTCTCAGGCGAGATTCCGTTTAACGCACCCTTCAGCGTCTCCGTAGGATGCTGTTACTTGTCCGGAGTAGCGGCGAGATTCTGTCCGCCACAGCTCACCTCAGTGAAGATGTTATAATCCCATGAAACTCGGAAGAGCTCTGTTGTCATGTCAGGATCTTCCCGGCTCACAGAACTGAACAGAGACCCAACTCCCACAGAACTGAACTCTCACAGCCCTCACAGAACTGACAGAACTCAGTATCCAACAGCACTCCAACAGAACTCCAACAGAACTCCAACAGAACTGAGTAGAGAGTGAGTAGACCAGGAAGTACCAACATTTTAAAGAGCCCTTTTCCCGGTTCATTCGGGAGTCTCCCCATTGGCCAGAACTGACCAGACGGGGTGTGTTTTGTGACGTAAAAGGTTAGAAGGCAGCAAGAATTGTTATGGAACAGATCAGAAATGTTCTCACAGACAGAGAGAGTTTTGTTTTGGCGAGTTTAAGAAACAGGTGCCAAAACCCCCCTGTTGACGTCTGAGAGGATATAAACAGGACAGTTGTTCCAACGCATGTCTGCTTCGACTCCTGACCCTGGAACGCACACTTTGCTCATTCACAGACAGAAATCAGAAAATGCATAATTACTCTGTAATAGCTTTAACATGAGTTCTAACTTTGCATGAGAATTAAAAATCATTACACAGTTAATAAAATTGATTAGTTCACTGCAACATCTAAAATGGTTTGAACTAAGACACTTTGATTATCAACATTTGTAAAATAGTAATGATAATAAAAAGAGAGTGTTCTTCCACTTGAATTTTCAAGAAAGAAAGTCTCAGGATGGGTGAACCTGTATTTCTGGATTCAAATCAATGAAATGACAGTTCCTGTCCCACAAGGTTCTTAAGGTCAAGAGTTTTGACCTCAGATTAAGTTCACTACAGTTTTCATGAGCTGTATGCCATAATCATCAGTATTAAAACAATTAAAGACCTGAAATATTTTAGTTGGTGTGCAATGAATCTGAAATATATGAAAATTTTATTTTTATCATTACATTATGGAAAATAATGACCTTTATTACAATATGCTAATTTTTTTAGAAGGACCTGTACTAGCATAAAAACACACAATCATCCTCATCTCACTCTTCAAAGCAGATACGTAATTATAAAAGACATTTTCCTAACACAGGCAATGTTAACACTGCAGGTCTCAATGCTTAATTCAGATTTTTTGCTGAGATCCATTGTGTGTATGCATGGGGGAGGGAATGTGTGTTTGTGTGTGTGTGTGTGTGTGTTTGTTCACATGCTAATTGAAATGCAGCCATCATCAGACTCCGGTGTGAACATGGTCGTCCAGAACAAAATGTGACATCACAGGCAGGATGTTGTGTTTACAGACATAAATATGGATATGGTAAAAGATGTTGCACAGTCAGAGCCAAAAACATCTCTGTTATTTTTGTTTTATGTCAGGATGCTGTCTTTATTTTTTCCACTAATCTTTTTTTTTTTCAATTTTAATTAAAGGATTAGTTCTGTGATTGGCAATTTCATGATGCTGGGTGGAACAGCTCCCCTTGCTCACCAGCTGTTTCCTCTCTGCTCCTGATTACTGTGGGGATATTTAGGACTGAGCTGAGGCCGTGTTCATTGTTGTAGTGTTGAACATCACTGGTGACCACTCTAAGCTCTCTTACTATGTGCTAAGCAATTTTGTATCTTAATCAGACTTGTTTATGCTCTATCTCTGCAGCTCCCTTGTGTTCCTGTGAGCCTTTCATGAATCCGTCTCTCCTGAGTAAACTCTTACCTGTGGGAGAACATTCATTCTCACAGTTCCTTGCTCCTGTTTGGACTTTGCAGTTGCCTCTCCCTGCAAACACCTCCAAGATCTCTTGTTGATAACTGTGAGGGTTTGAGTTGTACAACCCTCCAACAGGATGATAAAACAGAAGTCATGAGAACGGGAAAAAGGCAACAAAAAGCTTCAGCAGTTTTCCAGAGTTCTGAATGTTTTTTTTTTCTTTTAATTCATCCATTATCTTTTACCCGCTTCTTCCATTTTGGGTCATGTGGTCGCCAGTGCCTATGTCCAGCAATCTCTGTGCGAGGGGCGGGGTACACCCCGGACAGGTCGCAAGTCCATCACAGGGAGGTTTTTTTTTTTCCTTTTAAAAGTTTCAGAAAAACATGTACTTACATCTTACCTGTCACAAGTTCTATAACAGGGTTACAGCATCAAGCAGAAATATAAGCTACTCATCTTCAAAAATAAATAAATAAAACCCTAAGCAAAACAGTTACAACTATACACAAATTACTAAGAAAATTATTTAACACACACAACTGACTACCAACTTATACAGATAATATAGAAAAAAAATAAAAAATATCAAACAAAAGTTTCAGTCCACTTTATGCCTCAGCTTCACCCAGTGGTATGGCCCAATAAGATGGATAATTATTGAAGTGTGGCCAGTCTGCCATCATGTGTGCACTCTATGAAGCTAGCCCTCAGGAAGTTGACCTCAAATAAAAAGTAATTAGTCTTCAAAATAAAAGCATAATGTAACTAATTTTCTGAGATAAGACAGCGGGTTACATTTAAAAATGAAATAAATCAATAGGAAAAACTTTGGGCGCAGCATGGTGGCGCAACTGGTAGAGCTGCTGCCTCTTAGCGAGCAGGTCCTTGGTTCAAACCCCGGTCCAGGGGCCTTTCTGGGTGGAGTTTGCATGTTCTCTCTGTGCATGCGTGGGTTTACTCCGGGTACTCTGGTTTCCTCCCACAGACCAAAAACATGCATGTTAGGCTGATTGGTAACTCTAAATTGTCCCTAGGTGTGAGTGAGAGAGTGAATGGTTGTTTGTCTCATTTGTCTCTATGTGGCCCTGTGATGGACTTGCGACCCATCCAGGGTGTACCCCGCCCCTTGCACAGTAATTGCTGGACATGGGCACTGGCAACCCCCGTGACCCAAATTGGAAGAAGCGGGTAAAGATAATGGATGAAAAACTTTGGTCCTGAAATAAGACTAACCTGGTTTGTGGAACCAAGGAATAGAGCAGCAATAATAAGCCAAACACAGAGATGAAATTGAGGGGCCATTTACACAGCGCGTATTTTGAGTGAATCTGCTCCTTTCTCTCTGCGGTTCTGCTGTTCATTTACACAACACCGGTGGCCCCCTTCTTTGAATCTCGAGGTTTCTGAACCCACTTTCCAGAGTGGAGGTTTTTCGCTGACCGGCCACTGATAATGTAAACATCTCCCGCTGAGGCTTTGTGTTAAACCATATGCGCACACACGCACGGACAATCGCTATATTTCTATCAACATGGCGGCGGACACAGTGCTTTCAGAACTATGACTGATGGAATATATTTTTAATCTCGTAGTTAATCTACGTCAGATTACAGGTGCTGTGACCGACATCTGTGTTGGAAGAGACACAGTCGGATCCAGTTCTAATGTCACTGTTTATAGAACGAGGAACACGTACACGTCGCGCTGCACTATAGCATACTAAATGTGCTAAATAATAAGTTTAATAATAATAAAAAACAGTATTTATCTTAAGTTTGAGATATATAATGATGCTCTCTGAGCTAAATTAAGCTATCTGGACATTACGTAATTTAAATTATGTGATTTACAATGATGCTAAACATCCATCCATCCGCTTATTCCATTTTGGGTCACGGGGGTCGCCGGTGCCCATGTCCAGCAATCACTGTGCAAGGGGCGGGGTACACCCTGGACGGGTCGCAAGTCCATCACAGGGCCACATAGAGACAAACGAGACAAACAACCATTCACTCTCTCACTCACACCTAGGGACAATTTAGCCACCTGCTGTCGAAAAGGAATATAACTGTTTTCCAGAAAGAAAGCTGTGCACTCGCCTTTCATTTATTTTATTTTATTTTTTCTGTTAATCTGTTAATCTCAAATTCTGGTAAATTAAACTGCTTGAGAGCGTTTAAAACTACAAGTTGCTGTCAGACTTTTTAGAAAAATTGTAGGTTTATTAATTTTAAGTGCATTTGAGTACATGAACACTGAAATAGCCTGGCTCTTTTATCTGTTAGATTTAAGCTCATATTAAGTAACACTGCCACAGAAGAAGGCATTTACTTAGAATAATCATGCATGGGGTAAAACCTACAAACAGGTGCCCATTTATTGAAAAGTTGGCTTATAACAGTACTGTTGATGGAACCGCAGAGCTAAATAGTGTGTGAATCTCGCTGCTCACTTAAATAAAATAGTTTACCTGTTAAAAAACTCTAAGATTGCAACTGTTTAACCAGATAGGTTGCTGAAGAGTGGATAACTATGGCAGATTTAACATAAGTTGATGATGATCCATGTGATAAAAAGGACTGGCTGGAGACAGCCCTGACGCTGCTCACAGAGTCCTTAGATACATATGGTGAACAGGTAGACCGCATGAACTCAACAGAGTTATTGGACAAGCTGAAGGAAGTTGCAGAAAGTGTGACTTCTGCAGCTATAACAAAGTCAAGCTATGAACAACTAGCTAAAATAGCATTCTTGCTGAAAGCTAAATTTTATAGTGAGGTCAACAAGGCAGAAGCCCTTGATAAAAGGTTGATACACGAGACAGAGGACCATGTGGCAACACGTGTGGAGTACCTAAAACTCGTGGCACAGTTTAAATTTGATAAGGAAATCTGGGAAAATAAATTGAAACGTGAAGAAGAGCTCTCACAAGCTCAGCTGTTGTCACAAGCAGACTCGTATGAGAAAAAGTTGCGTGAAGCACTGTGTTCAGATTATGATAATCTGCACCAACAGTTGCAGCTCACATCAAAAGCTCTGGACGAGTGCAGATTGGAAAAAGCGGCGTTAGTCCAACAAGGCGTGCGTTTACAAAAGGAGTGTCATACATCACATGAATGCTTAAAAGCCTGTGAGGCAAAACTTGCCGCGGCCACAAATAAGATTTCTGACGAGGGGCAAGGATGTCTGGAACTCAAAGACGAACTGGGTCAGAGTCCAGGTCACCCACCACCACCTCAGAAGGATTTTGCTGTACCTCCTACACATAATCCCCTTCTGCCACCTCCACGTGAGTCTGGTGAATCACCTCCACGTGATTATTTTGTTCCAACAGCACCAATCACTCAGCCTCCGCTCTCGATAGCGGATTTGCATAAAATCGCAAAGTATGTCCAACGCTTTGAGCCAGGGCCGTTGGGTTCGTCCGACACTAAGACCTATCTGAACGACCTTGACTTCCAATTAAGAAGCTATCCCAATGCTACAGTTGAGGATAAAGTAGGTTTAATCAGGCTCACTTCAGCCAGGACAGTGTTTTCCTTCATAGAGCGTCAACCTGACGCCACACAAAAGGATTACCGCCTTTTATGTGCTGCTCTTATGAAATAGTATACCCCTTGCGTGGGACCAGGCATATATCCAGCCGCCGACAAGGTCATGCAAGGTAAGAATGAGTACCCAAGGGCATATTATTCCAGAATTTTGCAGGCTTATTTTGGTTACAGGAACGAGCCCGGCATGGAAGAGGAGGAAGCGTAAAAGTTCTTTTTCAGCAAAAATCTCCACCCTGACATAAGAATGTCAGTGCAGATGATGGCTAATTTCAAAGAGAAAACCATGAGAGAGATAAAAAGTTGTGCTGTGAATGTCTTTGAAGCCTGTTCACAGGCCAAAACATCCATTGAGGTGTTCCCAGGTGAGAGGATTTCTGCCCAGTCATTAGAATTAGAAGGGATGAGAGCTTCAGCTCCCCCTCCCAAAAAAGGCAAGAGGAAACGAGATTTCCCAGCAGCCAAACCACAACAAATGAGTGCCCCCTAGTCCAGACAAGATCCTAAATGGTTTCCCAAGAAACCAGAGGATGAACGAATGTACCAGAAGGGGGGCGTACGCCCTAAGGGTAAAAAGTATGGCACCAAAGGTGACCCATACAAACAGGGATCCCACTGGGAATCCCAGAGGAGGGGACCTGCTTCCCCACCACGTCGGCCTGAACAGCCTGAGACGAAAAAGAAACAGCAGCGGCTGTTATTCTGATGGGTCAAAGCAGGTCTGACTGTTATTTTCTGTATCTTTGCAAAGCAAAGTCATGACTGTTGAACTGGCCTTTCAAACTTAAAATTTAATTGTCTAATTCAGTGTTTTAAAATATCTATTGTATTGAGAGAGCCCCAGACCTCTGAGCTCGGACGAGACAGAGAGTGTGCTTCGGTTCTTGGAATTGATGAAAGGTGTTTCCACGGACAAACAACCTGATTCGTTGTATGGCAATATCATTGCTGATGAGTCAGAACACACAAACAACACCATTACTGCTGTCACAGACAGTCACCAAGACATTGTTGTTGTAAACTGACAGGCCCTCACCAGAAAAAGGGGGGGTACAATTACACGTCACCGACGGTGACCCGTCACAAACTGAAACCTTAGAAACAGCAACAGCTGTGTTAACGGTTCAGGCAAATCAAGGTGACACAAACAACAACGTTGCCTCTGTCACGGACAGCCACCAGGACCTTGTTGTTACAAACAATGAGAGCCCCTCAACACACAGAGAGCGGGTGATCACTGTAGTGAACTAGGCCTGAAGGTCAAATCCTGACCTTAAGGACCGTATGGGACAGAAGCTGTCATTTCATTGATTTGAATCCAGAAATACACGTTGACCCATCCTGAGACATTCATTCTTGAAAATTCAAGTGAAAGAACACTCTCTTTTCTATTATCATTACTATTTTACAAATGTTTGATAATCAAAGTGTTTTAGTTCAAACCATTTTAGATGTTGTAGTG
>NC_056512.1:7499678-7509539 GCF_014905685.2 Nematolebias whitei
CCGTTTAATTTATGAATATATATCATGCATATGTTCATACTACATCTCATACATCAACGACGGAGGCCCGTCAAAAACCGAACTCTCAGGAGCAGCAGCAACTGTACCAACAGTTCAGACAAACCAGGATTATACAGGCAAAGGTAAACATAAGAAGAAACATTGGCCAAAACCTACAAGGTTCCTGTGTAACCTGATCAGAAAGGGGGTTGCTAAAAAAGCTTACCTGTCGATCACACTTGAAGGGGTCCTCACACATGAAGCCCTACTGGACTGTGGAGCCGACATAACTATTATGTCAGCCAAACTGTTCGAGGAGCTCAGGACTGCTGCCAATGGTGTTCACAGGGAAATACCTCTCATAGAACGTGCTATAGAACTGCAGGGCCTTGCAGAGACGAGAACAACCCTAACAGCTATAGCTATGGTTCGCATGCAGATTGGCAAGATGACACTATACCATCCGGTACATGTGTCTACGGTTGACTCATTCCCATTTTTGATCGGCCATGGTTTTATAAATCGCTTTGAGTCGAATATAGACAATGTGGGCCAGAGTGAGCAAACCCCTGCCAATACTCATGCCTCCTGAGACAGTCACGGACTACCCAACAGCAGGCACCACAGAGGGTACCGAGGACCTCTCAGCAGAGAACACAGTCCCGGTAAGTAAGCCTTTAAAAGCATATTAAACCGAAGAGACCCAACCGGTGGACCCAACTCTGATTGAACAAGAAAGCCTCCTCTGCGAGCTGAGACAGTCAGAGTCCACCGGATACTACCTACCGTTGGTAGTTAAAGGTGTAGAGATCCAAGGATCCCACACCAAAGATGCTGTACTGTCGCTGTGGACAGATAAATCATCTATTAACCAAGCTTTCTACGAAACATTGGTTAAAAACCATTTGGGTCCAGTTCTGATCAAGAAAGCTTTCCGCTTTCCATTGTACCCCAGCAGTTCATGAGTGATGACTGTGAAAGGAGTCATTAACCTGAAACTTAGCTGGAACAAACGGGAACTTGTACACCCATTCCTCGTGGTCCCAGACTTACCACATGCAACCTACATAGGCTCTGACATCTTGGTAAGATTAGGTGTCCGAGTGGACACTAGCCACAATGTGCTGTGGTCACTAAAACCAGCCAAAAAGGATCCTCCTATGCTAGACAAAACAAACCTTACGGCTCGATAGACCACTCCAGAGGTCTGCCAGGTTGCTACCAACCAAAACACCTCAGTACCACCTCAGGTAACAAACCT
This sequence comes from Nematolebias whitei, assembly GCF_014905685.2. Classification (NCBI taxonomy): domain Eukaryota; kingdom Metazoa; phylum Chordata; class Actinopteri; order Cyprinodontiformes; family Rivulidae; genus Nematolebias; species Nematolebias whitei. The sequence goes on from NC_056512.1 coordinate 7,500,940, forward strand.
AATGGTACAAGTCCACATCGTGGCGGGACAAGCTATTAGCCTTAAACAGGCGTACTTTCAACCATCTCCTACATTTTTCAAACTAGGACTGTCCATTGAGACCGCAAGCCAAGTGAGCCTCGACTCCAGAACCACATCTGTTGCTGTGTTTAACACCGGCACAGAGGAGGTACTGATCCCGAGAAACATAAGGCTAGGATGGTTGATTTCCACATATTTGCATGATTTTGAACTTGGCATTCCATTTCTGGGAGGACTCCCAGACAACCTGGTATCGAGTCAAGAGACTGGTCCAGGTTGGTTCACGAAACCAGCACAGGCCATAGCTCTCTTCTCAACCAATGATGATGATTGATTTAGGACCTCAAACCTATAGTGTCTTACCTATAGACAGGTCTGACGACACAGAAAGGGACTTACTGGAGCTCCCCAAACATAAAGAACCCCTAGCAATCTCTTCCCAGATTGAACAGGTGGTCGCCCAAGCCGACGCCCTGACGACTGATCAATAAAGGGATAAACTCCGCCAAGTTCTCATGAAATATAAGAAGTCATTCTCGACTGACTCAATGGATTGTGGGTTGACCTTGCTTCACACAGTGAGCATCCCAACTCCGCCAAACTCACCGCCTACATTTGTCAGACAATACAAGATTCCCCTGGCAGCACATCAACCTGTCAAGGAAATCATTGATGACCTTTTAGATAAAGGCATAATCAGACATTGTAATAGCACTTACTCTGCACCTTTATGGCCAGTTTTGAAACCAAATGGTAAGTGGAGACTTACCATAGACTACAGAAAGCTAAACAAACAAGTTCCTTTATCTAGGTGGCCAATGACCCAGATCCAACAGGAACTGCCCAAGGTCATGGATGATAAGTACTTTTCCACCCTCGACATCGCCTCTGGTTTTTGGACCATTCCTGTGTGCGCCAAGGACCAACACAAACTAGCTTTCACTTTTGGTAGCAGACAATACACCTTCACCAGGTGCCACTTTGGCTACGCTAACTCACCAGCTGAGTTCAACATCTTTTTGAACAAAGCATGTTCAGACGCCCACGACCGTGGGACACTGATCTATGTGGACGATGTACTTTTGAGGCAGTCAACACTGGACTTAAACTTGGCTGAGATCGACCACGTTCTGAATCAACTGACTAATGCTGGTGCTAAAATCTCACTGTCAAAATGCCAGTGGTGCAGGACCACAGTGGACTACGTTGGCCTACTAGTAGGTCAAGACGGAGTACAACCACAGTTGACTCGCACCCAAGGCCTAGACAATCTCAAAGTCCCCACCAATCTCAGAGAACTACAAAGTTTTCTGGGCATGTGTAACTACTCACGCCAATTCATAGAGAACTATGCAGACCTTGCGAAACCACTGACTGAACTCTTAAAGAAAGGCATCCCATTTGTCTGGACTGATAACCAAGAGCAGGCAATGAACGTTCTTAGGGACAGACTCAAGTCAGCCCCATGTCTAGTCTTTCTAGACTACAACAAAGAGTTTCACCCGGAAGTGGGCTTCTCAGCTCACTTCATGAGTGCACGTCTGTACCAGGTGCACAACAAAGATAAGCGTGTGGTGGCCTACGCCAGTAACACAATGGCAGGCCCCGAATTAAAGTTCTCAGACTGTGAGAAAGCTCTACTGACCACTGTGTGGGCAGTTAAACACTTCTCCAGTTACATCGGTGGACAAAATAGTCATTGTTGAAACACAACACCAGCCAGTAACTTTCCTGAATAGCCAACACATCAGAGATGGTGTGGTGACAAACTCACAGGTAGCAACGTGGCTCATGGTGCTTCAAAGTTTTGACCTAGACATCCACTATGGACAAAACAAGAAGTCACATTTGGGCACCGACCTGGCACTCTGCCAGGAATGGACACAAGATGTACCTGCCAGCTGCGGAAAAAACCCTCAGTAAGTGATGACCCAAATCACCACTACTTTAATAGCAATATCTGCAAAGATATGACAACACTGTACATGGATGGATGCTCATTCCACCACGAACAAACCTGCAAATCAGGTGTTGGTGGGATTCTCCTCCAAGACCAACAAGAGGTCACTTTTAGCTATAAATTAGGCTCTCAGACTTCTCAGTACGTTGAGATAGCAGGAATCCCTATAGCTCTCCAGATGACAGTAGAACGCTCCATCCAAACGCTGCTCATCTGCGCGGACTCTAATTATGCTCGACTTAGTTTCTTGTGTCATCTCGCTCTGTGGAAACAGAACGGCTTTCTCACAAGCAACAAGAAAGTGGTCAAACACAAAGAGCTTTTCATGGCATGTGATCACTTGGTGACATAACATGACATACAGGTCTACTGGAAAAAGGTTCCAGGACATTCAAGAGTCCTAGGCGATGACAAGCGGTATAATGACCTTGCAGACTTCCTAGCCAAGGACGGAGCTGTGGTCGGCCCTCTGTGGTCCTTTGACCCCTCCTGGCTGCTCGCAACTCTGTCAGTACAACCTACAGCCGAGGTAATGGCAGTCACACGTGCACAGGCTGCAGCCAAGCCAGCTGACAACACAGTCTCTGTACAACCCGTGCTGACCGACCCAGACATCATCCAACTTCAGAAGTTGGATCCTGTGATAAACTCGATGATGCTATACTTGACTGACCCAGAGAAAAACACTCCGTCTCAAGCTGACCTGGATTCCAATCCAGACCTTAAAGTCCTCTTTCAGCTGCGCAAACAGCTAAAACTAATCAAGGGCATCCTAACTTTTGCTCATGGACTGACGTCCTCACCCGTGTTCGTGGTCCCCCATGACCACAGGGGGGTGATGTTAGTTCATGCGCACGACCTCCCATCCGCAGGACACAAGGGAGATAATGCCACGCTGAAAGCATTAAAACAAGTTGCTTTTTGGTCTGGAATGAAAAAGGATGTCAAGAACTACATAAAAGGGTGCCTGGTCTGTGGCCAGTTTCAGCCATCCAGACCACTCCACAGAGCACCACTGCAAAGTAGAGGCATTACATTCCCATGGTCTTACCTCCAGATCGACTGGGTTGGACCACTTACTAAGAGCACTAGAGGAAATAAATATTTTCTCATGGTAACTTGCGCATTTACCAAATGGGTAGAATGCCTACCAGCTCCTAACGAAACAGCACAAACAACTGCTATGTTACTAATGAATCATGTATTTTCAAGGTTTGGACTTCCCCTCAGGGTGAACTCATACCAAGGTACACACTTCACAGTTTAAGTGATGAAAGAACTGTGAAAGATGCTAGGCATCAAAGTCAACTTCCATGTTGGCTACCACCCACAGGCCTCAGGCCAAGTGGAGAGAGCAAACAGAACTGTGGTAAGTATTTTGAAGAAATACGTAGCCGCAAACCACAAGGACTGGGATGTGAAACTCCCTCTGGTCCTCAAAATGACAAATGACTCTCCCCCTACATCTGTTGAAGCATCTGTTGAAGCATCTGTTATACCAACCAGGCGATGCCGCCATGGCAACAGCCTACGCCACACAACATTTTTTTTTTTCATTTAGCCTTTATTTATCCAGGTTAGTCTCATTGAGCCATGAGAACTCATTTGCAAGAGAGACCTGTTTTTTAGGGAGCACATGGTGGGGGTTAAGGGCCTTGCTCATGGGCCCAGAGTGGGGCGAATGAGGGTGGGGGCAAGTGTGGGTGTTTCACCTACCCCACCCACAATTTTGATGTTGTCGGGGCCGGGGCGTGAACCGGCGATCTTCGGATCACAAGCCCACCTCTCTAACCTCTGCGCCACCACTCCCCCCCAAATACATGAATGACTTGGAATAACACCTTTAAAACACCTTTGCATTTACCCAGAAAAACCTGGAAAAATCCTCTGAAGGACGAAAGGCGTACTATGACCAAAAGGACTCTCACGAGGAACTCCAAGTGGGAGATAGAGTCTGGTACTACACGTTCGCCCCCACAACTGGGAAATGAGAGTCCGGGACCGGAACTCTCGCCCACAAACTGATGCCCAGGTGGACTGGACCTCACCTGATAACAGACAAACTGTCTCCAGTTGTCTATCAGATCAAAATCAGCAAAGGCCAAAAAGAGCCAATTGTTATATGGGTACATCGAAACCAGGTCAAACTACACAAGGCATTCAATAACTCCACAGGAGACAAAGATCTCACAAACTCAGACCTCGTGGGAAAAAAGGTCGTCCAAGCAGAAACTAAATAAGTCCAAGCTTGATTAAGTGTTAAGACAACAACTCAGACGCGATAACGTGATCAAATCTGACAATCAGCGTGTGTAACGAACCCCTTCAACTCTGGACCAAAATCACGACAACAGAGAGACTTAGATTACAAAATTTATTGTAGAAGCCCTCGTTTCTCAAAAGTGAGTCTGGTTCTGGTGTCGATTACTGGGTCAAAGGCTGGAATGAGTCTGTAGGCAGAAAGAGAACGGTTAGTGGCCAGGCAGGAGACAGAAGCGAGAGCAAATGTCTGAGAAAGGTAACCACTAACCGTTTCTCTGGTTGAAGGGGGCTCAGAAGAGAGGAGTTGTTCCAGCTGGATGGATTCACTACAGGAGGGGTGATCCTGGTGAGAGGAGTCAGCCGGCTGCAGCGAAGAGACCGAGAATGGGTGGATGGTGAGGAGGTGTTGAACCACAACGGCGTTGGACAAGCAACCGGTCCGTGAGGCAGATGTCGAGGTCAGACAGGCGAGGGTTGTTACCAGAGCGCAGGAAAACGACGGTACAAAACAGGAGCAGGCGAGAAGACGGTGTGAGGCAGGCGTGAGTCGAAAACCGATGAGAGGAGACGTAGATCCAATGAGGAGCAGGCTGGAGGCGAAGTCAGGCGAGCAGGTGTCCAAAACTATGAAGCAGCAAGAGGAGGTGAGGATATCAAAACCAGTAAGAGGGACAGGAGCAGGGCAGGCAAACAAACTGGGCAGGAGAGAAACTATGAAGGAACAGGAGACTATGAGGGAATCAGGAGACAGAAGTGTGGGATAACTACTGGCAGGTAAACTGTTTTCGACTATCTGGCGCTCACCCTGTGTGCCGGTCAGGTTTATAAAGGGTGCAGCAACAGGTGCAGCTACTGAGAAGTAATCAGTGTGGAGTGTGGTGAAGAGAAGACAAACTTAAAGTCACATGCAGCCAGCAGAGAGGAGATAAGAGTGCTGCAGAGAAAGAAGTCTGAAAACCAAGAAAAACAAACAACAAGAGAAAGATAGAAAAGAAAAAGAGTCTACAGACACCAAGCAGTGAACAGAGTGAAAAGAATTTAAATCAGACAGGCGTGAATCATGACATATCCCCACCTCAAGGGACGCCTCCTGGCGTCCCACCTGGTTGGTCCGGATGATCGGCGTGGAAGGCAGTGATGAGGGATTTGTCCAAGATGTGGCGAGAAGGAACCCAGGAGCGTTCCTCAGGGCCATAACCCTCCCAGTCGACCAGATACTGGAGGCCGCGACCCCTCCTCCTAGAACGGAGGAGGCGATGGACCGTGTAGGCAGGAGACCCGTCAATCAGGCGGGCGGGTGGGGGGGAGCGAACTGAAGGGTGAAATTTGGACGAGATGACGGGTTTAACGCAGATGTGAAAAGTGGGGTGCACACGAAAGGACTTGGGTAGGGTGAGACGTACAGAGACTGGATTGATAATCTTGGAGATGGGAAAAGGACCAATAAAACGGGGAGCGAGTTTGCGAGACTGGGCCTTCAGGGGAAGGTTCTTGGTGGAGAGCCAGACGTTTTGGCCCACCTTATAGGTGGGTTGACAAGATCTACAGCGATCAGCTTTCTTAATATAAATCGCCGTAGTTTTCAGTAGGGCTCATCTGGCTCTCCTCCAGGCCCTCTGGCATTTGAGAGCCATCAGGTGAGCAGAGGGAACCACAGCCTCGCGCTCCTGGAGGGAAAAAACCGGGGGTTGAAAACCAAAAACATAAAAAGGGGAGAGACCAGTGGCGAAGGAGGGGAGGGAATTGAGTGCGTGCTCAACCCAGGGTAGAGCAAGGGACCATTTGTCGGGGTCCTTGTGACACAAGAAGCGTAATTTACTCTCCACCTCCTGGTTGGCTCTTTCAGTCTGACCATCAGTCTCGGGATGAAACCCTGGAGAGACTGATGGAGATGCCTAATAGGCTGCAAAACTCCCTCCAAAAGAGGGAAACGAACTGAGGACCCCTATCTGAGACAATGTCAAGGTTAAGCCCTTGGAGTCTAAACACTTCTCGGGCCATGATATGAGCGAGCAGTTTGGGAAGGGGAACCAGGTGGGTCATCTTAGAGAAACGGTCCACGACTGTAAGAATGACCGAATTACCTTCAGAGTCCGGGAGACCGGTTATAAAATCCATCCCAATGTGGGACCAAGGACGTTTAGGACAGGGGAGAGGGCGAAGCAGTCCAGCAGGAGGACGCCTGGACGTCTTGGACTGTGAACACAAGGGACAGGAGCGGACGAAAGACTGGACGTCTTTAAACAAGGAATCCCACCAGAACTGTGATCGAACCACAGAGAGAGTCTTAGTAAGACCCGGGTGGCAAAATAAATGGGACGAATGGCAAAACTCAAGGACTTTATTAATCATTTCTGGGGGAACAAACAGACGGTTGTCAGGACAGTTGGGAGGAGGAGGACGAGACCGACAGGAGGCTCTCAAGTTATCCTCGAGACGAGTCATGGCCAGGCGGGTAGCTTCGGGTAGAATGAAACTCTCCTCCTCCAAGGGAGAAGAAGAGACATCCTCAGCAAGGCGGGATAGGGCGTCTGGCTTGGTATTTCTCTCCTGGACGATAGGACAAAGTAAAATGAAACCGAGAGAAAAAAACTGCCCACCTGGCCTGACGGGGGTTTAATCGGCGTGCCGACCTGAGATACTCCAGATTTTTGTGGTCTGTCCACACCTGGAAGGGAAATCTGGAGCCCTCCAGCCAGTGACGCCACTCCTCCAAAGCGAGCTTGACGGCCAGCAATTCCCGATCCCCCACATCGTAGTTGCGTTCAACCGCCGACAGGCTCCTAGAAAAGAAAGCACAGGGATGGAGACGACCCGTCTTACTGCGCTGACTGAGTATGGCCCCCACCCCTGTGCTGGAGGCATCCACCTCCACGACGAAGGGTTCCTCAGGGTTAGGGGCCTGGAGAATGGGGGCAGAAGAGAAAAGGGTTTTGAGTTTGTTAAAAGCTTCTTCAGCAACCAGGGACCAAACGAAGCGTGACTTAGTGGAAGTGAGTGAGTGGAGGGGTTTGGAGATGAGACTGTAACCTTTAATGAATCTACGGTAAAAATTAGCGAACCCCAAGAACCGCTGGAGTTGTTTACGGTCCTTGGGGGTCGGCCAATCCACGACTGCCGCAATCTTATTACAGTCCATCTCCATCTTATCAGGAGAAATGACAAAACCAAGAAAAGATGTGGTGGAGACATGGAAATCACATTTCTCGGCCTTGACGAAAAGACCGTTCTGAAGAAGACGGGTAAGGACAGCGCAAACTTGTTTACGGTGAGAGGGGAGATCTTTGGAAAAAATAAGAATGTCATCTAAATAAACAAAAACAAATTGATTAACCATATCTCTTAAAACATTGTTGACCAAACTTTGAAAAACTGCTGGTGCATTGGTTAACCCGAAAGGCATTACAAGATATTCATAATGTCCCGTGGGGGTATTGAAAGCGGTCTTCCACTCATCGCCCTCACGTATTCGAACTAAATGGTAAGCATTGCGGAGATCAAGTTTAGTGAAAATCTTAGCCCCTTGCAGGAGGTCAAATGCAGAGTTCATAAGGGGTAATGGATATTTGTTCTTTACAGTGATTTTATTTAGTCCACGTTAATCAATGCATGGACGAAGTGAGCCGTCCTTCTTCCCGACGAAGAAGAACCCTGCCCCGGCCGGAGAGACGGAGGGCCTGATGATGCCTGCCTGAAGGGACTCGTGGATGTAGTCCCTCATGGATTGTTGTTCGGGAATTGAGAGAGAATAAAGAACACCCCTAGGGGGTGAAGAGCCAGGAAGGAGGTCAATGGGACAGTCATATGGTCGATGAGGAGGGAGAGATGTTGCCCGAACCTTATTAAAAACCTCTTTCAGATTGTAGTGAGACACGTGAGGTACGTGTCACTTGTTGTATGACAAATATATGGATATATATTTATGCATACTTTTCACGAGTTCTTCATTTTTCTGACTGTAAATGTCGTGCATTGAATTTAACACAAAATGTAACGAGAGACGTTATTTATCTTTGACCCATCAAATGAATGGAATCATTTATTTTCAGAATCAAAGTTTAACATCAAACATTTACATTAATTTGGCAAAATATGAAAATAATAACAGACAGTTTCACAGAAAATGAACTTCAAATCACTCGGCGGTGATTTGAGGACTTTGCTTAAGATATTTCTAAAATATCTGTACTGATTTATGAGAGAGAGGTGGGTTTTAGAGTGAAAGGAGATTATCTTACAGAGAACTGTGTGAGGGAAGTTTAATCTGTTTAACCAGAAATTGCACGTTCCGTCAGATCCTCAGCCCGTCCACGGTACACTTTAGTCGAAGAAGAAGCCTTTACCTGGTTTGACGATA